>NW_025335317.1:32561930-33140748 GCF_004798865.1 Varanus komodoensis
AAAGGAAAAGGAAAAGGAAAAGGAAAGGAAAGGAAAGGAAAGGAAAAAAAAAGACAAACCAGATTCCCATGCCAACCATATCCATGGTCATGGTCAAAACTGAGTTCCTAATTCCATCCTGCTTCCACTTATGCAGGTTTAGGTTTATTAACTTCATGGCATTTAACTACATATAAAGTGTCACTCAGTGCATCATCACAGCCAAGCATTATTAATGGCATCATAGATTTCCTTGATTTACAAAGCAAATCTATTGCTTACAAACATGTGAGCTACCACAGTCAAATAACAGTAAAAACCTTAACTCAGGAATTATTATTTTGTATGCTACATCCTGAAACAGGTTTTTTAAAATCAGAATATAATAACACAAACATCCACGAAATCTTAATAGGGTTACTTCAGGATGCAGGGATAGGCAGAAGGTAATCTGTGGAGGGTTGTGCCAGCAGTGGGCCAAAGGTAGCAATGAGCCAAAGGCGAGTGGACAACCTCTTTTCTTTCTCTCTCTCTTCCTTCTCACTCATTGGCTAGTAGAAAAGGGACAAATTCCTCTTGTCAGAAGTTTGATCTGATTACATGCATAGAATTTTTGAAATAAGGGCCATAGGTTGCCCACCCCATCCAAGTGCTAAGTGAATGTTTCCCATAGGTTTAATCTCAAAGTCCCAGTTTCATCATTCCAGTGCTTCAGTGTGAAACTATGTGTATGATGATAACAAATAACATTTTCAAAAGATAATTTAGCCAATTACAGTGCATCCATTGTTGTATGCCCAATTAAATAATGGGATCTATTCCTCTGAAAATATACATTTTTGAGTCTAACCCCCTGACATTGTCTTGGGCATCACAGAATAGGTCAGAATCCCACCTCTAACACTGAAAAAACATTGTGAGGTCAAAGCTGATTCCCTGTTCTTGGAGAACTCTCCCTCTGCCCCTGCAGTTGGTGTGGTTATGTCCATGTTGGTTGTGGCTCCAAAGACTATCTTTGGAGCTGGCAAGGGGGGGGGTTCCAGGGGGCAGGGAGGGGAAGAGGCACCACCATCTTACAAATAATCCCACACATGCCTCCTCCTTGCATGGAGAAAAAAATGCCTAGACTGCTAAAATCCGCAATCTAAATCCTTTGGAGTGAGGAGAGCACGGTGGCATCCTTGCCTCTATGTTCCTCCACTTTCCATTGGATTTCTGGAATCCTCTGAGTTCAGAGCATTATGGGGAGACACACTAGTTGGCATTCTTAATGAAAGCTAAGCAAAGGAATCCATTTATGCCATCTGACTCCCAAATTCACTGTAACTGTTTTTAGTGAATAGCGTATTCTTTATATTTGCCTGTTGCATTCCCGTAACTTCTAAAATAGGACTTTAGCAGCAAGCTCCCCAGCTGCTCCCATGTCATCCTCTCCCTGGTGCTGGCACTCTCACTATTCAATATCGGGGGGGGGGGGGTGCCATAACAGGCGGTGGGGGTGGTAGAAGCTGTGCTGTACCATGGTGGGGGAAGTGATGAAGGTGACAGGGAGCTGGCACAAGTGTTGGACTGTCCTGTGTCTGGCTGGTTACGAAGGAATAGCCAGTGCAGGCCCTGGACATGTACACATAACCATATTACCTGGGTTGTAAGCTGGTACTGTAGATGTTCTAAAGCTAGAAGACGGTGCTTGGTCTCCTTCACAAGTTCTTTAGGATAGAGTGCAGCAGGGAAAGGCTGCTTTGAGCTATGACTATTCCAAGATCCTACACAGTTGAAAACAATAAAAGTATGGGAGTTTTCTGTATTGCATTAACTTGTCATGTTTAAGTAGACAAAACATCTTGCCTATTGGTGATTGCTCATGACAACTGTAAATATAAAGTATGGCAATATCTTGGAGTAAAATGGTAAAGAGTTGTGTAGAAACAGCCTGGGAATATCTTTTTCAAGCAATGGCCTTTCTATCTCAACTCCATCCAAGAAAGCTGTGCCGCAGAGCACAGGCTTTAAAATTCTCTTACAAGGCATCTATGTTGGTTTCACATTTGTTATACAATAATGCCATTCTGCATTGTTTCTCATTTCCAGGAAAAAAACCAAACAAAAACAAGTGCTTACTTCAGGGATCTTCATAAATACATGATAAGTACATAAAAGAGCTTTTTGATATTATGCAACATCAAGTTGCCACCTTGACCTAAGGCCAGTACTTGAAGGTCTCTATAGCCAAGAATAAGGAACAAATACTGAGTTTGTTCATGTTCCATCCCACCATCTTCAATACTTGGAACAGCTATGCTCTTAATCACTAGAACTTTATTCTCAAGCTTTAACTGGGACCTCTTAATCTTGGCAATGAGCCTGCACGAAGCACTTCAGACTTCAAACTTCCTTGGACTCAAAAAGCTGAATTCCTTATACTAAGGTTCTTCTACTAAGTGCACTTACCTTTCTTTGAAGGTGCTCCTAGTTCTGCTCTTAGCCTGTTTACCATCTCTAGTAGCTGTTGCTTCTCTGTGCTCAGACTGCATATCTTTCTCACAGCTTCCTTCAATTTACCTTGCATCATTTGGACATGGTTTCCTGTATGTTGCTGAAGCCCATCACCTGCTCCCATGCCTAGTAACTGTGGTCTAAGATTTACAGAGTTTTTCTGAAGCCTTTTGATCATTGGATCCTGTAAGAGTAAAGAGAGAAGGAATGTTCCAGATTTATGTTAAGAAGAAAAATCTTAAGCGAAGTATTTATTTTGCTATGGCAGAATGAGGACCCAAATGGCAACCACTATGAAAGGAGGGTAATTCTGAATAGTGTGTAGTGTGTTGTGTACACTAAGACAAAAATGAAGTAGTTCTGTTAATCAAAACATTCCTAAACTAATTTCCCATGGGAATGGCTGAAGACTGTCATGAAAAATGAAGTCACTACTTTGGATGGGTCCACTACTCAAAGGATCTTTGAGTAGAGGAGTCAATGCAGCACTTACTGCACCTCTCTCTACCAGTACACGGGAGCAACATCATTGCCAGTGGGGAGCAGTAAGGACACACTTCTGATGAGGCAGCATTACAATTCCAGTGCTGGCTCCCCATTGTCTCCAGACACAGGTCCTTGTCCTGGGTTAAGGAATCTGACCTATTTGCAGCAGGTATACTTATGTCTCATTCTGATCTCTTCCATCCCCAAGAGCTTAAGATACTTCTTCATTATTTCACCTTTTCACCAACTTTATGCATTGAGAGTGCATGGAGAAACCCTGACTATGAAAGTCCCTTCCATGGAGAGTTTCAGAGTGATGGGTTGGCTTTTTGGTGATGATGGCTACACACCTATACTTTAGATACTGGATTTTATATTTTGTTGTCATTTAAATAAAACTGGTTTCAACAAGATATTCTTTTATGAAAAAAGTTGATTTGACATTCTAGCAAAGCAAGATAAACTTTGCCCACTCTCTCAGCTTGTGCAGCTGCAAATTTAGCTGAGCTATTAATCCCTTGCAGTATGAGGCAGTAACACAAGTTACTCTCCTTTGTGGCTGTCCCCATTTCAATTAAACCAGCCCTTTTATAGTTGTGAGTCATTAAAGGTAACACCGTATCCCATTAGATTGAAATAACTGCTGTTAATCGGATAAGGCACACACAGCAAAGGCATATAGAATCACAGTGCCTCCTAGTGGAGATTTGAGAAGGATGCTGGTGATGTTCTTAACAGAATAAGCCCTTTTTCTGAGGATGTTATACATTTCTTCTCTGGGTAAACATATTTTTGTAATTGTAAAGGCACTAAGGATCTCGGTGTTTCCCTACCACCTGCGTTTCTTGTGTCCTCATTGAATCCACCTCCGGGTCTCTGATGTTATGCTTTTTCAAAGTAATTTCAGTAGCAACTGCATGCGCGTGCAATGTACCTGCAAGAGAAGACACAAATTAGTGTTAATTGTATTAAGGGCAACTTCTATAGTTGCATGCACCTTAGCTAAAATTCTGTAAATGCATAACACTTCAGACATTATGACTGTCCCACAAAGAAAGCTCTTCTAAGAAGGAAAAGGTATAATACTGCAATAAATCTTCCCTTTGCCTATATACAAATATTCTGTTTTCTACTTTTTCCTCCATAGAAGTGGAAGTTTCCATTAGGAAAGTTGTTATACCTTAAGGGCACCAAAAATTGTTTCCTTTACCATTGTTCTCATTGATAATGTGGTCCTGCTGGGAAATTTGAGTACTTTTATTACATTTGGATGAAAGCGAAGATACAAATATTTTTTCAGGAACTTCAGATAAAGTCTCATGCTGCTTGTCCATTGCCTGGATTTTTTTCTTCAATTTTCTTATTTCCTCTTCCAAGGACTGGACATAGTCTGTAAAAATAAAGACAATGCCTATATCAGGCTGAGCCCACTGCAGATGTGAAGGAGACTTTGCATTGGTCATTATCAGTACAAATAAAAAATGTTCCCCCAAGAATGCAGAAGTATATATTTGTATCCATTACCAGCATATTAACTTCTTTGCCTGTGTTTGTCAAACGAAGCCTTCCTTGGAGGTGTTAGGGAATAGGATAGAGTAGCTTCTGTTGAGGATCCTTTTAACAATGAGGCAATCATGCATTGGACAAGATGAATGACGTGATAAGTCATTTTCTGCTCTATACAGTAAAAATATTTTTTCAAGTAATAAATTGCATTTTTCATTGTAGGTTCAAACCATTTGGCCTAGGCTAAATAAGATTTTCCTATATTGTTGATGATTTGTAATTGAATCAAAGTGACTGGAAAATTTACTGGTTTAGAGAATTATAATTGTCTTTTTTGCAAGCTCCAACAAAGCATTTATTGAGAAAAAGTCAGAATTTAGATGCTATAACTGTGTAAGCACCCCTGTCATTTTTATTTCTCCTTTACATTTTTCTTCTTTAAGAAAATAATAATAAAAAGATTTTCATACATAATTTAAACACAAAATTTATCTGTGATGCAAATGTATATAATTGTGCCACAAAAATTAGAAATAGTACCAGGAATTGGTACAGATATAAGCACTGCACAGTATTGACTAAGCTATTCCATTTATCTTTTATAGTTTTTAAAAACTTGATTTTGAAATTATTTCAGTATAACTCAGAGATCAAGCATTCCACAAATGGCCTATCAGGAAAGTGGCAACCATAGCAAAGCTTTCCTGACAGCCTTGGACATGTTGCAAATAGCACTTTCAGTGGAAGAGAGATAATGGTGGGATATGTGAATGTATTCAACTTATATTTATATATTTTTTATTTTGCTTCATATGGCTTGTAACTTGGTACATGCATAATATTAACTATTTGTGCAGGAACTGAAAGCCACTTTATCTTTGATCATTTTTTCCATTTTGTATAATTATAAGAGCTATTCTCTGAAAGTATTTTAGCTCAATAAAATACTTAGCTCAAACACATATTCTGGAAGAAATATACTTCTGGGTAAAACATTAATTTTAAATGTACTGATCTTGCCCAGAGATTACACTGCAACAATTCACAGCTGTTCAAATCTAACTTTAATTTTATTTACAATAAATTCCAGACTACTTTTAGCTATGCTTGAAAGGATGTTAGAAATGTATTGTATAATCAGTGCTCACTGGACATATATGTGAGGATGGATGGGACTTATCACAGAAGACTATTAAACAGTCTGTTATGAAGATGAAAGCAAGTATAGAAAGGGGCATATGCAGATGGTCCTCCGTAATACTTAACCAAATCCACTTTATTACCAGGGGTGAATACAACTGCAGTAGAATCGGTCCCATCTGCATCTTGCATTTTCAGTTTGGTATGCTCAGAGGGAAGTGCCTGATTATTAAGGGTTTCCATTTCTCTTCTCATTTCAGCAATAACAGCTCGCAGGTTATTGTTCTGTTCTTGTAATCTCTGGATCTCAGTGGAAGGAAAACCAAGTTCGATGGCCTCTACAGTAGGCTGCAAAGCAACCAAACAATTAAAGAAAGAAACAAGAATTATAAGGCAAAACCAAAACATGTGAATCAAAGAAGCAAGCCAATTGCACCAACATGTAGTTGTGTGAAACAACCCTTTAAAAGTCATTACAGTGATGTGTCCCATGTATGCTAGAAGAAGGAACAACATTGTCAACAAACACTGGAAGTCTCTTAGGAATGATGCTGTTAGTAGCTGGTATTAGTGATATGTGTGATACGACCAGGCCAGCTATTAGTGATAAGTGTAATATAACTTGGATATGCTATAGGAGAGAAGCCTCACTGGGTCGGCTCAATTTAATAGCTTGGTTTCTCAGAGGTACCAGTGGAAAGAGTATGTGGAAGTGCAATTTTGCCAAGGGACCTTGAACTGTGCCATGGGGGTGGGCAGTGGCGGCTAAGGCAGATCTGCTACAAATTTGCCAGAGGCACATTTCATCCGCAGGAATAGACCTTAATTGTGAAGATGCAGGTTTAATAAATGTGATTAGAGGGTTTTCCTAACATTATAAACAGAATGAAAAAAGTACATTTGTTAACTTTTCAAATTGCATGACTGATAATCCAGATTGCACAAAATTTCAGGTTCAATTCAGATTTTTTGCCTGAGAGTTCTGCAAACTGCTGCCAAGCAAAGTAGAAAATTACTGGAATTATGTGGCCATAAGGCAGTTTCATCTTCTCAATGTGTCAGAAATAGTTTCCTGAACATGAAATGCCACACAGTCATCAAATCAAGAATTTCATGGCTCATACAAAAATTGCAATTAGTACAAAAGGCATGTCAATAAACTTATCTTTACCATGACATCCTAAAGCAATTTTTTAAAATTCCATCTTAAGATTCCAAAGATGCCTTTTTGGATATCCATATGGGTCAGTTCCAGAATAGCACAGGGTAGAATTCTGTGAGCTGCATGATCCCATGGATAGAAGGGGAAAAGCCATTGCTGCTCATTCAGACCCCTTTTGCTGCCCAAACAGTTACAAAAACTTCTCAAAAGAGAGGAGGCACAGATCCATTGATTAGAAGTGCTTCTATTTCACTGGTCTACAAGAAGAAAGCCTCAGAAATGAAAATAGCTTAATTTTACCACAACTGGGTCACTAATAACGAAAAATTAAGTCCTGGGTATTAATTGGCTCCAGTTTCAAGATACAGCTTCAGGTCAAAATCACATCAAAATAATTCAAAATTACGAGGAGGATGTGTGATTATGCTCCATAACTTTTCTGCAAAATGTGATATAGCAATGAGAATGGTGCCACACCACTCATTATAAATGTATCTTTTTTACTGATACTAATAACATAACTTTCCATTCATTTATTGGTTTTTCATGTAACATTTTCATGCTTTTTGCATGGAAAACTGACAAGCTCACCATCTTTATCATCATCTGAATCTAGAGAGTAGGATTCTGGTGGATCTGGAATTGGCAAGTTCTCACCATGGGGTACAGGATGCAGCGCGGATGGAATGTTTGCATATTCCACGGTCCAGTTCTTCTTTCTTAAGATCCCTTTTATAACTGGGGGAAACCATGCAAAAATAGCAGTTGCTACTATGATTGGTGGGTTCCCTCCACACCACTGGGGCTGCGAAAGGCATAGACTTCTTCTTGTTTAGTCAATGACGCAGATAAGTTGCACATGTAATGCAACAATAATGAGAGGCCCAACTCTTGTCCTGATCCCCTATTTTGCATTCAAAATATAGGTGGTATGCCTTTTTTACCACTGCCGTCATACTGCACTTTTGAGATACAAATGTAACCTCGCCACAAATGGAACAGAAATTATCTGCGTTGTTTACACAGTTTCAAGGCATCTTGGCTTCTGAGGGAAAATATCACACAACTGTTCCTTGGAAATGTTAGGCAATAACACTTTCACAAGCCACCAGATGTAACTGTATGATGCGTAGATCAGACCAAGACAAATATACTTTGCAATAAAAGGACAATACATTAGTTAGGTAATAATCTTTAGTCTCAAAGTGAAGATAAATTTATACACTTCCATGTGGTACCATTTTCAATGTTCTAACGTACTTTGTCGAGAAGTTACACGGCATCATGATCATCACGCGCCTCCCTCCCTTGTAGGCAAATATACTCGTCTGTGTATAAATCTTTATTGTGAAATATCTTGAAAACTTTAGCAACCAGCACCTTTATCACCTGTTTTCTAATTCATCTAATCAAAATATTTAAGAATTAGCACATTTTATCTCGGAGGTCAATAATTTCCCAACATTTGTAGACCAGTGTTTTCTATTTCTGAATAAACAGACAAAATATCTGTTAATTATGAAGCATACCATCCCTGTTGTACTTTCTGTGATTCTTGATATGGAATACCCAGGACTGGAATACCAGGAGTCTGAGGAGGAATGTTCTCACCACTGTTCTTAATTGCCATTAAATACTCTTTATTTCCTCTAAATGTCTTGGTAGATTTTGTGAGGGGATGGAATCGCTCCCTATTGTGCACACAGTATTATGGCATACAAATGGGCTTGAGCACCATTTTTTGTTGAAATGTAGGAGCCAGTGTGGCATGGTGGCAGCTTTATGGCTGCATGTGGACCACCCACTCTTAGCTTAATCTATTTCATAGGGTTGTTGTGAGGGTAAAATGGAGAGAAGGAGGAGGACTATGTAAGTCACCCTGGGTTCCTTATAAAAGGAAAATGGCAGGATATAAATGCAATGTAATAATATACATTACATTTGAAAAATAACACACATGAGTTAAAATATATACATTAAGAATCAGCTCATAACAGTGTTTCTGGCTCTAAGGCCTAAATTAATAAAGTCCAGGCGTTAAGAACGTAGCCTATCTTTCCGAATATATGTCAGAAGAGTATTTTCAGTCTTAAATTTTAAGGAATAATTTTCTTATCAGGTTTGACAACATTCCCTTAATCTTCAATCTATCCTCCCAAAGCATCTCCAGATTTTCCAAAAAGTCTGAAGATTTTCAGGGAGAATCTAATTTTTAGAATGGAAGGTAGGCAACCACTAGAGTGCACCACAAGATATCTTTACCTTCAACATTCATAATAGTATTTCACACAACACAGCTTTGCCACAGCACATGAAAATAGCTGTTATCATGGAAGAGTAGAGCAGTTGAAAGGGAATTGTCTGACATAGTCCCTGGAACGCTGTGAGTTTTCTCAATGATAAATATACCAAGAAAAATTTAAATCTCATGCAGGGGGTGAAATTACAAATGGTTAAAGTGTTCGCAGCACAGAACACTGTACAGTGTTCTGGAAAATATTGGAAAATGAGTAAATCTCCACAGCTAACACCAAAGCGGGGTACATCGTGGGACCAATAAGCCCTCATCACAGAGTAAGCAGTGAAGGACCCAAACAGACCTCCTTTTTGGGGGCAGTTTCCATACTTTATGTGCCTTGTTTATAAAGGCCATAACTTCAGAGTTCACCCACAGCATATCTGTCAGCAGGAGAACACAGAATAGGGCTTCATGTATTATGTTTGGTGCATGGGCAGGTTCACGCAGCCGGAGATATTTCTTCAGATATCCTGGGTGCTTCCAGACAGAGGACTCCTGGCACTCCAAATCAAAAGAGACTTTGCAGCTAGAGACATGGTTTGCCTAACATTCCAGGTTTATCTGGGATCGTTTAACCTACAATAAACTGGATTAACAACCCTTGCATAACCATGCAAAAAACCAAGGTTGTTTAATCTTCAAATAATTCTCAGTGGCTGGATTTGCACGGTGTGACAACTCCTGAGTGGGGATTGCATATTCAAAATGGTAGCTGGCACATAATAAGGCTCAATGTGGATTACGTAGTCTCCAATAAGCCCAGCATGTGAACAAGGCTATTTTTTCTTGTTAATAGATGTTTTCTGGTGAGAAAAAGTTGGAAACAACAATGGGGAAAATGTGAAGTTTACAAATGGAAGAATATTTTAGAGGCAGCCACATATGGTGTGTTACAGTAGTGTTATATAGTAATTATAACATGAATTAAAATGGTCAAGCCTATTTCCTGGAAGAAAAACATTAAAGGAAGCTGGTAGAAAGTACTTCTGACTAGCAAGAGCATTCTGGCATCACAAAGTAGTGCAGGGTCCAAGAGTGGTTGGGCCCATGCTCTGATCTTGATTCTTCAGCAAGAATGCAATTCCTGACTAAAGAGAGCATGAAATTGTACAGAGAAGCTTCAGACAAACTGGCTTTCTGATACCGTGTGCAGTGTAAGTTTGACTGTCATTACCTTGACAATTTAGCTCAAGGATCCATTTTGGTTCCAAAAGGCACAATTTAGAACCTGTTTGGAATGCCATTAAGGTTCTCAACGGCTGCTGACGTACTGGAACTATAGAATATAGAATATAGTTCCAGTACCCTTGATTAAATTAAACAGGGAGAAACATGCAAATATCTGTCTGATTCTCATGCCAATCCTAAGTTGTTGATTAAAAGCAGACACAGCTAATATGCTATAGCTCTCTCCCGGGAAAATTGTGGGTTAATTAACCTACAATTTGTCATTATGTGTAAGCAGGCCCAACCAGGCAGGTCATAATATTTGCCATTATGCATGTTTAATCAGACCAGAATCATTCAAACCCAATTGCCTTCTAAGTCAGCAGTGAGCCAAATGTAGAGCCAGGTCATCTTCTGGATGCCTTGGAGATTTGCAGTAGGCTGGCAAAAGTTTAACAAGAAAACCTAGTAATTTCCTTTTTTTCTTTTAGTAATTTTTTTCTTTTTAACTAAGAGCAATAAAACCACCCATTTTCCTGAGAGTGCTGAAATGAAGACAATTTGGGATAACTAGGAGTAATTTTTTGTGCAGAAGGACTTTGTGTTGCATTCAGGTCTTCCTACTCAAAGCAAATTATCGGGCTCAGCATTCTTTAATTTAAGTAGTGCCTTTTGCACCGGACTCTGCTGGGTAATCTCAGTGTTCTAATAAAAAAAACAAACATGCTCCCATAAACCTGAAGTCTGCCCATCCTTACTCTAAATAATATAATTATAAATATAGAGACATGCCTCTTGACACTGTGTATTGCTTAATAGGGTGGTAAAAATCTATTTTGTTTTCCAGGCTAGGCAATTCCTCAAAAAGCTGCATAATACCTCGGATTTTTTCAAGTGGTCTCTTTCACATGTTTGCTGCATAATGTCCAAAGCAGAAAGTGTCACCTGATAACTAGCTGTAGCTCTCTATCCACTCCATTATTTAAAAGGGGAGCTCTACAGAAAGATTTGAGGTTACTTTCTATTTCCAGTTGTACACACATTGTGTTGGAGCCAATTACCCACGTACAACAGTCTTCAAGGGCAGAGGGTAGCAAGAATGACTCTGCAAATAATAAAAAGCTATTCTCCTCCTGCTTGTGTAAGGAAATAGAAAGCCTTTTAAAGCTAGCCACAATACTATATTGATATGAGCTCAAAAGCAGGAGATGTCAAACATTAGCTGAGGCTAGCAATCACCTCACCATACAATCATACTTCCAGACATTACCTAATATTTACACGAGTTAACTCAAAACTACAATTGATTCTCCGGTTATGTATAGTAATAAATGTTGGAAGAAACTCCTACATTTTTCCATGCACCTGCAGCCAGGCCAAAAGGCGACAAGACCTCCCACTCTGTATAGATAGCTTTGACCATAAGGACAAACTGTTCTCTATGCCCATTTGTGGTTCAGTGTATTTGCCATTCAAACTGGCATGAAGAGGTTTGCTGCTGGGAAGTCAAAGCAAAAAGGTGGTTTTTAATAGTCACAAAAACATTCAAAACAAAAACACTGCTGCAGAAACTTCTGCCTGTGTTTTAAATACATATTTAGCAATAAGCTATAAAGCCAGACTTGAAGTAATGAATTGTACAAGGCTGGGCTACTGATTGTAGCCACTTCATTCCTTGCATAAAACATTTTCAAACTTTTTCCTGTGTTACTTGTATCCTCAGAAACTACTGAATACAAGCAATATGACAGAGTTATATGTATGAAGATACATGTGTGTAACTGCAGTTTCTGTTGATCAGAGGCATGTAAGTATCCCATCAGTCCACGCCTGAAATTCAGTCCCATGCTAGAAGGCTAGTGCAGCTTTTCCTCTTTCTGGAGAACTCTATGGTAACTGCATACCAGGACTGTGAAAACCATGGTGAGGCATGGAAACCATAAAAAAGAACATTGTTTCATGCATGGTTTCAAAAAACTGAACGTACTGTGCTAAAATATCACAACATGAATATGACAAAGCATCTTGCATAGGAAACTACTGTGGTTTGTCATTGTGCAAGATCCCTTCTAATATGTCAGTTCTTAAGCAGTAATAAATAGCATATGCTATTTGCCCTTGCTCAGTTCCCCTCCTTCCAAATATTCAGTCTACAAGTTTTTAAGCATCATTGTGCTTTCCTTTAAAGGAAACTTTCCAGTTTGCTTCTCTCCATTCCATATATGCAGGAACTAGTCCTGTTTGATTGGATTGTCTGAAGCCCTTCAGTGCCTAAGTCAGTCCAGGACTCTCATTGAATTTAATGCTCCAATCACTCCACAAATGTGCACCAAACACACACACAGAGAGAGAGCAAGCTAACAACACAAAGGTACACAAAGGGTCAATAGCTCAAGTACTTAATACTTAAACATCAGCACATAGACAATCATAGTAAAACAACTTTGACACTATACTCATATCAGAAAAAAGAGCAAATTAACTCTAAAATAAAGCCTTTTCTATTGCCCCCTGCAGTAGACCGGTTGGTAACAAATAGGATATCCATTGCATTACATCCCTCAAAAAGATACTGCTTTCCCAATAATTAGCTCTCAAGAAGTATTGCGTAATTTCAACCTGTTTCTCTCCTTTTGGCAAGTGATCAAGCTTTTGAAGTTTCTGAATGGCCTTGTCCCTCTCAAGGGTTACGGCAGATGAGATCCTTTCTAGTTCATGCAATTCACGCTCTTTCTCATGTAGTTCAGCAGTAAGCTATAAAACAGAATTACAGTATAATAACAATACCTTCTTTCAAACTTTCTGAGCCTCTTGGTACCTTTAATGTTATCATAACATCCCCACCCCACACAATGTTTACTCTTCTTTCTAATTTAAATTAATCTCAATCCAGACAGATCATCTGCATTTTGGGCAGAAAGTTCTGAAGAAATGCAAAGTAGCTTTCTAAAATAGATGGAATACATTATGTTAAATCAATAACCAATTCATTTCCATGTACTCAAGATATAGTTGGATAATGCCTTATTAACCAGTGTAGGCAATCCTCAAGTTATGAACATTTGAGTTATGAACAACCCTATTAATTTTAAAAAGTACCGTGGAAAATCGTCATTACTATAGAGAGAAGCAAAAAAGGAGAGGTAGGGCTTCCAAAGCATGCCTTCCTGCCCTGCCACTGTGGAGACAGAAATCTCTCTGGCATTTCCTTGCTGCAAAGTGAGCAAAGTGCTAGTGAGATTGGGGGGGGGGAGGTTTAAGATATTTGTGGTTTTTCTACTTTCATGGGGGTCCTGGGCTCCTCACCCTCATAAATGTGGAAGGCTGACAATATGTGATCCAACTTGCATACAAATTTGGCCTAAAGACAAATTTCCATTTTCTCAGGAATGGAATGCATTTATAACCCAGGGACAGCCCTGTATTCAGTTTCCTCCTCTTCTGCTCAGCCAATCATGGGAGGAGCAGCTCCCAAATAAGCAGCCCTGACTTGGAATTACTGGTCATTTGCTCACTGCCTAGTTAAAGGGAAGCTATGCATGGTCCCAGATATTCTGTTCTGATTACTTAACATTCTTCACTTGTGATCTCAGATCTTGACATCCCTTCCAGAGATTTTAGGAGTACACATGCAGGATCAGTGCTACACCAGGGCCCATTTACCACAACCACACAAACACTAGGTCAGTGGTCCTCAGCATACAGAGCCAATATTTGCCCTCTACATGTGTTTACTTCTAATCTGTTCCCTTTCAGCTGCAAGTCAAGATGTAACATCCATCTTAATCACCTTGGCCTAGAACACTGTTTATATATAACCCAGAAAAAAATAAATGGCCACCTAGGATCCCCCAGCTATCATTAAAATTCAGTTTGTTGAGAATGACTTGGGTGAGCACAAATGACTGAATTTCACTTATGTTGTCCAGGTCAGTCTTGACCGGCATCTCAAAAATTGTTTGTGCTGCAGCTCTTATGACCACAGCTGATGCAGTATAATTTATGATGAGAAGTTACTGATCATGGGGAAAGTGAGGGGGCATGCAAGAAAATAAGAAAGCTATATGTTTCTTCTCTACCACTGTTGAGAGTCAGTGTGGTATGAAGGTTAGAATGTTGGATGGGGCTCCTGGGAGATCCAGGTTCTTCTAGTTACATGGCCATGAAACTCACTTGGGTGACTTGGCCAGTCACTCTCAGGCTACCTCACAAAGTTGTTGCTGTGAGGATAAAATGGAGTTAAGTAAGCCTCTTTGGGTTCCTCACAAGAGGGCAAAAAGTCAGGATATACATGCATCCTCTTCCTCTTCCCCCCTGAGGTGGCGTAATGCAGCATGTATCAATTTCCTTCAAGGGAACTGTATTCTACAGACATGATGGATTCTTCCTTTGGGATTCAACAACAATATTAATTTATGGGGTCCTGTATTAGCTGCAGCTTCCAGTAGCTTGGCAGTGGAAAACAACAAATTAAGCTGAATGCTGGAACATCAAGCTGTGTCCTTAGCTGTGATGCAACCGGGTGTGGGCTTCCTGCACTCTCACACAAAAGAGAGGTCCCGTAAGTGACTTGGAAGTTATGGGAAACTGATCAGTCCATCTCAGCATCTGATGCCATTATTATGCCCCAAGATGTTCAGGCAACAGCTGTCAAAGGCTATTGCTTTCTACCTTCCAACATGTACCAAACAGCAGGCTGTGCTGTACTATTTCTAATAGTATGCAGGTTGCCAGAAACAGAATTTCCCCCTGTATACTCTGCTTTGCTAGATGAAAGCAGCACTAAATAAAGTTCTTTTAGCCAGCCCTTTTGTCCAGTTGATCTTCAAATGCAGGCAGGGGGGAAAGAATCCTCCTGAGAAAACTCAGCTAGACCTATATTAAGATCTAGTCATGCTATTTATATACATTATTTAAACCAAATCACTTTCTTGCATCCTCTGATTCAGTGCAGACTAAATACTTTACAGAAAGAGATTGTTAACCCCATGAGGAACATGAACCATCAAGCATTTGCTAGAAGCACAGAAGAATGGTTACTCCTAAATCATCAAATCTTCCATCACGAAAGATGTCTCTACTAATATTCTGTGCTAAGCTGCTGGAAATGTAATGCAGTTCTGACCTGGTCCCTAGCTGTTGACAGGCTGTGTATCAGAGCCTCTGATTTCTGATATTGATTTCTTTCAGCATTCTCACAATGCCGCTGCCAGTCCAGCTCTGTTTGCACTTTAGCTCTTTCCAGAATTGCTTCTCTCTCTGCTGCTAGTGAAAGTTCTTGTTTATATCTAAGACAAAGCAAAACAAGGTGTTTTCAGATTATTAATTTAGGAGGGCAAGAATTTCATTATTATCAGTGCTGTAATGTACCAAAATATTCAGTAATGTGTTTTTTTTTAAATCCTTTAAAATTAAAGTGTGCTGTGCATAACACACAGAACTCCAGCCCATCAGATAGCATAGAAAGTAAAAGAATTACTAAGACTTTTTTGGATTTAGAGACAGGAAAGACCCAATGGTAGTATAACACTTGTGAAGCTGAAAGAGAACATTCAGGCAGGCAAAGAGTTTGCTGATCTCAGGATAAATTTATTCCAACAGACTTGGAAGAAACAACTTTATAGGTTGTGTTAATTGTGGAAGAATGTTGTGTGTGCGCATGTGCAGGAGAGTAAACTAACATTTCAAAAGAGCAATGAAATCACAGTGAAATATAGTTTCATGCCCTCAAAATATGGGATGCTAAAAAGATCCTTTCAGCAAAAGTAGCAAGGAGCGCACCATAAGGGAAACACAAAAAGCACTGTAGTTTTTAAATGTATAAAACAAAGAAAAGGAAAACAAGAGCAGGCTTGTAATTTGTTGCTTTCCTGGACTAAACAGCTATGTATTGATAGCTGAGAGGAGGGGGCTGAAGAGGAGTAGTGGGGGGCAGGGAGAGACAGAGACTGTCCCAAGGTTATCTATTGAGCTTTAGGACTGAGTAGGGATTTGAACCAGGTCTTCCCCAGTCCTAGCCTGACACTCTAACTGCTACATTACACTGGATCTCTGGATTATCTCATTCATACTGGATGACCTTAATACTTAGGTGATCTCCCAACTTAATACCATCTTAGCCAGTTATTGCTTGATTGGTTGCAGCTGCAGTACTGCAGGGTGTTTGCTGGGGCTGCCTTCGTGTCAATTTGCATGCTCAGCTCTAACCTTCTTCTGCTTTAAAGCCTACTGGCCCTTTAAGGGAGAAAAAAGTCAGAGAGATGAAGCATAGCATGACATGGTAGCAGCCAGTTCCCCAGTACTCTCATCCTTTCCTCTTAGTTGTCTGTGGGTAGAGAGCCAAAAATCACTAATATTATGTCAGCCTGCACCTGGCTTTTTGCCTTTCTTCTGCCTTAAATGGCTAGTAGCCCTCTTCAGATAGAAGCTCATATTCATGCAGTCCAACATGGACATGACTGGGTGGTCACTGCCACAGCTTCTCTTGGATTCTAAGGTCAAAGGAGAACAACAGCCCCATGTCTTCCTGCCATGGGTAGAGGGCAATACACAAGGATGAATATGTAGTGTCTTTTCCCATGGCAAGGTGCCAATCAGTCCTTACTGATGTGCAAAACTACCATAGTATTAGTGGTAAATGACCGCTCAAAGTCCTCTTAACTGGGCTGGTTTGCAATTTTCTTTGTGGGCTTCTCACTGCAACAGCCGCCCACCACCATTTTGAATATTTAAGCTGTGTGTGGAGAGCACTCTATCTTATGGTAATGAGTGAACCTGGAAAAGTCAGTTGCTGGGATGGCTGACAACCCACACAGAACCCATGGGCTGCAGGTAGCTTATTAACAACCCTAAGAACCCACCCTCATTAGATTTCTACACTACAATATAATTTGCCCCTGTTGCAGCTTGAATATTTAAAACGGCAGCAGTTACTACAATAAAAAACTACAGGAAAATTAATCCACAGTGGGTTCTTGTTACGTTTCTTCCAGCCAAAGGGTCCCTTTCAGCTGAATTGGGTCACCTACTGTCACTACTAACACAACAGTGTTCCCAAGTGTTCTGTTTCACCTTTTTCCAAAAGTGTTAATGGCAGACACTCACTTATATGGAAAAAAGTGGACTCAAAAATGACACTGAAAAAGGAGCTAAATCTTTCCTGACTCTAGTGCCCTGGGCTTTTTTCTGAGAGTGATTGCTTCTACTCTGTATAAAAGCTACTCTGGGAGCCTTTTTCACAATCAGTAAAGCAAGGCATCAACAGTCTTAATGACTGAAGTCTAGTTGTCCCATAAAACACAATGTGCACAACTGAAACTGAGTGTTTACAGAACACTTCTACAACTGTATACAGGTACTTTAAGTTCTATTTCTTGGTAACAGAATAGTTATGACACTGGACTGTGGGGGGCATCATATGGCTGAAGCACTGAGTGAAATTAATTACTCCAGACAGGCCAAATGACCAAAGAATAACAACAGAGACAACAATGTTATCTTTTTCCTTTAATGGATTTTCTGTAGTGAAAAATGGAAGAAAAACATGAGAGAGTTACAAGAGGAATGAGATGATGTCTGGATGCCTACTGAAACATTCTGTGAATGGGGCAGTGAAGTAAAGCAATAAGGCTTCATCCGGAATCACCCAAGATTTAACAACTGACTGAATATGAGAAATGAATGAGAGTGGGGTATCAAAGGCGAGCCAGCAAAAGGAGAACCAAAAGAGTCATATTACCATTTATTAAGTATGGAAACTATTATTGGCATTCTGGAATTAGTGCTCAAAGGCTTAAATGTGGCTGGTGTGCATTGCGATTGACCATGAAGAAAGGCCCTGTTTAAAAAAAAAGTTTATCAGTCTTTCAAAATTATTTACCTTTCAATATGTTGTAATAGGCTAGCTAGTTGCGCTCTCAGTTTCAGCTCTTCTTCTTGGAATGCCTGAATCTGAAGGTCTTTTGAAACTGCCTCCCTGGATATTTGAGCTGTCTGAGAATCCAAGCTTGTTTTCAGTGCCTCCAGCTCTAGCTCAAGTCTATAAAATATACAGAACACAAATCACATGAGCAGTTTTTTTCATGTGGCTTTAAGAAAGCCAAAAAAGCACACAAAAAGGCAAAGAACACTAATTTGAATGCTCTGGAAAATATTCCAAATATCAAAAAATCAATCATTTTAGTAAAGTGAAATAATATTTAAATAGCTTTGAATAAACAGAAATTTCAGATAACCAATATAACGGATTCCTAGTCTAATACAAATGCAAACATGAGAGGCAAATGCTAACCCAGATACGTTTTGTAGATAAAGATTATATTGTGGTGTATTTTATAGTAAAAAATGGTTCCTATGGTTCCAAAATGGTTTGCATGTAACCTTAAGGTAGTAGTTCAGGTTTCTTCTTGTTAAGTGAATCGACAATCTCAGGTGTATTTGGATGACTATTTCATAAGATAAGCAGAAGCTAGATAGAAAGAAAGTGATTAAAGGAAAGATCAAAGCTCTGGGATAGCAGAAAATATATTTCTTCCTTCTATCTAATATTTAACCATAGTTAACCTTTTTCAGAATGTAACTGGTAGTATTCAATGAAAGTAAATGAGCTGTTTGTAGGAGTTCATAAGGCAATGTTATAAATGGAACAAACATAACTATTACAATTGGACCATGTTTTACTGATTAACGCCATTCTTTGATTTTAGAATGGAGATAAATAATTTGCTACTTTCAATATGGTTTGGCCTTGGCCTTCAACCCCCATTAGTCTTAGCCAGCATAGCTAATATTGAAGCATTATGGGAGTTATAGACCCAAATCATGAGGAGCACCAAAAGTTGCCTATCCCTGTTTAAATGGTTTCCTTGTTTAAATGAAATTTATGTATTTTAGCAATTTGTTTCAGTGTTTTGGGAAATGTTGGCAGTTTTGAATGAAAAGGTCCTCAACTGCTCATTGAGTGGGAGGGCAATTCAGAAATGTATTAAATAAATAATAATATATGCTGAAGGATTAAATAAAAGGTACTGTTAGAACTTATACAGAAAATGAGCAAAAACAAAGAAGCAAGAATAGGTTGTTACATTCACAAGAGTGTAGATTGGTCTGTCTACTTCAAAGCAGATGCAGTACAATTGTACACACATTACTAAGAAAAATATTTACGATAAAAGTAGATTACATTATCTAAGAAGAAATGATTTAAAATTTTGGAGCTAAATACCTTAGGATGCAATCCTATGGCCCCCTGATATTGTTGAAATAACGGGGGGATAGGATTATTGGGAACCCCATCTCCTACATCTTACGACCTCAGAGTTCAGACTCTGAAAATGGAGCCCCTGCCAACCTTGTACCAGCTGAGGTTCTCTGAGGTTGGAAGTCATCCTTGGAGAGGAGGAAAAGGGGCATGGCGGGAGGAGGCTGGGGTCAGTGGATTGCTCTATATCCAAATAGAGAAGTCTCCCCTCCCTTTCCACAACACTTCACCTAGGCAGCTGAAAATGGCTATCTGGATGAAACCTAGGGTGCTTTACATTCAGCCTTCGGACTGCAAACGGATTCCCACCCCTTAAACAGACTTACGATAAACAAAATAAAGGGCTTGTTTACATAAGATGTAAGGTTAAGCTTTGGAATTTATTGTCTCAAGTTGCTCAATGGTCACTAGGCCAAAAATATTTTTCATCAGACAAATACCTGGATAATGTATCTATAAATGGCAACTAAGTAAAATGGATGATTAGTTTAATACAGATAAGTAACTTCTTGATGTAAGAATATCAGAGATTAACAATTTAAAATGGTAGATATTGCCACTACTTTTAAATATACCTGTATATTTTATACTGTACTGTTGTATTTTAATTTTATATTTATATTTTAATTTATATTATAATTATTTTAATTTATTGATGTGAGCCGCCACGAGGCTTCGGCGAATGGGGCGGCATAAAAATGTTTTAATAAAATAAATAAATAAATAAATAAATAAAACATACAAGCCTTTCCCAAACTAATGACCTCTAGATGGACAGGACTGCAATTCCCATATTTCCTTGCCAGCATAGCCAGTCATGGAAGCTGTAGTCCAATATATATGGAGGGCACCAAGTTGGGCAAGTCTGTGGTGTACTAATGGAATGCATTTGTGTTTCAGAATCTGCCTGCCTGATGTAGAAATTTTTATCTTAAATTGATTTCGAGTACACATTATTCAAGCCATGCATTTCCGTAACCAGCAGCTGATGCCTTCCATCTGATCAGTGAACTGAGTGCTGTCTCTCCAGGACATTTAGAATTCTGTTTTAGGGAACAGGATTTGGTTTCCCTCAGACTATAATTAGTAACACCACACAGGCACTCTACTTTCAAAATGAATTGTTATGGCCTAGAGCACAGACATAGAAGACCAAGCTGCTATTGCTAAGTCTGACATTCGCTTAATGAGTACTCTGGAAGAGGTACCTATGTTATGGGTATCTAGTTTTACATCAATAAAATAAAAACATAATGATGCTCCAACTTTGTAACAACATATGATCTAACAGATCAGATTTTCTAGCACAAAATTCTATCTCTAAACACAACCAGGAACAACAGGTGTTAATGAAGGATGCCACTGAGAACTCAAAGGCACCAGTGATTGCTTTATTTAATATTCAATATTCAGACACTATTTTTAATTTGCAAGTGAGTCACATTTTTCACTGTGAATATCCAGTATAATTGACTACAGCTAAGAACTGTACTTAAAATTAAGTTTTTTTTTCTTGGAACCAGATGCCAAGAACCACATCATCTTAAATTACAACTGGCTGAAAGACCAATTATACTATTCTATTCTTATGCTTTTGGACTTTGCAATATCCCAAAGCAAATAATTTCATAGAATTAAAATGCATAGAGTGAAAAATAGTGTTTTTGTTGGTTTCCTGCTCCTTACATTACATGATAGTAAACCTGAATGATGTGTCTGTGGCAGTAAGCCTTTTACAAGCAAGACATATTCCACTGTACTTTAGCAGTGTTCCTCTCTCAGATGGAAATGAGAAGTAAACTAGTGTGCAGGCCTCTAGATTGTACCAATATTCTTACACATGACTAAATATTAATACCTTTTAGCAACTCTATCTGTCTCTCTTCAATTGGAAGCCATTGCACACTCTTAGTTTTTATAAGCCTTCTTGATATTTTTCCACTTTTATACTAGTTTTGGTGCTGTCAAAATCTGGCATAAACACAAAAAATGTATGCACATTTAATTTACACAACACTATAGCAAATGTTTAGAAATTCTTTACTTTCCTTACTAGTTCTAAACAGTCTATTTAACACTATCACACTCTACTTATCCACCAAGCACTTTGCAGAACTATACACAGTGAATGAACATTATATCACTTTGCTCACATATTTCCATATAAATTATGGCATTTATTAATAAATGAATATTGGTAAAGCTTTTCTTTAAAAACCAGCCTTAGAATTTTCTATCACACCATTTCCCCAGGTGAATACACTGTTTGCTTTAACTGACTAGTGACGTCTAGCTTCTACATAAATGTTAGTCTCATTCTACCACTATTCACTGTAGGTTTAGGCTGTGACCTTGGACACCTGAAGTAGTTTGAAATCTATTTTCTCCAATCAGATTTTATGTATTTATTTCATTTTATACTGCTTAATAGCTGAAGAGTCTGCCAGGTTAATGAACACACACACACACACACGACAGAAAGCAAAAAGATCATAGCAGATGCAACTAAATTGGCACAGATGTATAGCATGATAAAATACACCACGTGGGTTGCAGCCTCATACCAAAAGCAGGATCTAATCCTCCAGCCCTGGACATGTGTAGAAAGCATATCTGTGTATACGTGGGAGAGAGGGCAGTATTAACCTCCTGTATGAGCACTTAAGAGGGGACTGCGGATGGTACAATGGGTTAAACTGCTGAGCTGCTGGGCTGTATATCAAAAGGTTGACAGTTTGAATGTGCAGGACAGGGTAAGCTCCCGTGCTATGTCCCAGCTCCTGCCAACTTTGCAGTTCGAAAGCATATAAATGCAAGTAAATAGGTACCACTTCAGTGGGAAGGTAACAGCGTTCCGTGCACCTCGGTGTTTAGTCATGCCAGCCACACGACCACGGAGACTGTCTGCGGACAAACACTGGCTTCCTTTGCTAGAAAACGGAGATGAACACCGCCCCCAAGAGTCAGACATGACTGGACTTTAATGTCATAGAGAAACCTTTGCCTTTACCTTTGTGAGCACTTAGAACTTAATGGAGTGGCATTGTTGATCACCTCCCACCCTTGGGGGAAACTGAAAGCTCCCTCAGGCAGAGAGCAAGCTGGGAAACTCTGAAATCCATCCTAAATTAGGTTTGCTACCCTCTATTCTGTAGCTTATCCCTGGACCATTTTTCATTTTTAAAGAAATCAATGATATGTATAACTTCTTTGTCATCTTATGATATGGTGGCTGATTTTCAGGAAGATAAAATTACCCCAATTAGTAAATCTAAAATACTATGTGCATTTCTTCACCCTTTAAGATGAATATAATTTATTCTTTTCAAGGTCTATTGAAATTACTCCACAGTAATGAATTTTGAGGCTAGTTAAAACCTATAGATGAATTTAATTGTGTAATTAAAATAATCCTAAATAAATCTAATACCTTTGGAATTAGTGAGGTAATTTTATGCAAATTCTTTTCTTGATGCAGAGAGAGGCATGGAGCTCCATTTTTTTTCTCTAATTGCACTACATTCAATAGTGCTTGCAAGGAAAATGCATTTCCTAAACATTCATTTAGAATCAAGATGTAAAACTGATTCTAGCATTCTGTAAGAAATTGCTTGAAGTCTAAGGGCATAGCTCCAATTACCATCTAACTACACCTGCAATACACTGTGCTGCTATAATGAAGACTGTGGTTCTTTGTAGGATACGATGATCAATATAACTGGAAGATGAATGTGAATAAAGAATTAAAGATAGATGAAATTACCATTTTAAGCTCAAAATCAAGAGAAATATATGAACAAACAATATCATCATTGTCATCTACAGACCTGAAGATGGAATTGAAACAACTTTGCCTTTTTCCAAGTAAGATCACAATTAAGTATAAATCTCTCAAAAATCTCTAACAAATGCAGGTGCTCATATTAAAACAGATGCCAAGTGTTGCAGGCTTTATTGTCAATCCTGCTGTGACCCCATAATGGAACCTCTTCCTTCTCTATCCTCCCAAACAGAGAAGGAGAGATAGAGGGCATGCAGGTTTAGCCCCAGCTGAGACCACAGCAGTCTGTCTGCATTCTACTTGTAAGAGTGGAGGTGATAAACGGCTTAGTTTCCATTTCATATGTTATGAAGCAAAAAAGAGACCAAGCACCTCATTTCAATCCTTCCCACCTCCATGAGATGGGAAAAGCAGGAAGGTTAGTTCAATGGCTTTAGCTCCAGGAATAGCTGGAAGTTATCATACATTAGACTAAAAGGAAAGGAGGGTCTGAGTGCCCACCTTCAAGGCTTGATAAGTTATTGCTGTTGGGAGGGACAGAGCTTTCCATGTGATATTAACAACAGATGACAATGGGAACTTTCCCCTCTTCATATAATCAGCTCTGAGAACCAGTACTCTTCAGCAAATCTCTGAATTAAAGATTTCCACCAGCCCAAAATTTAGAATCCAAGGTATCTAAAATTACTTTATTTATTATTTATTTATTATTTGATTTCTAGCTTGCCTGTTAGCCACATGGCTCCCTGGGTGGCTTACAACAATAAAGCCATGTAAAAATGATATAAAATATAGAAATCAAATAACAATAAAACAGTAAGGAAATAAAAGCACATCCACCTCATCTTAGCAGAACTGATACTTTCATAAGAGATATACCACATTCTATTAAATTACTATTAAAAATAGATTAACAATTAAAATATTGGCTAAATAAAAAGGTCTCTGCCTAGTGCTGAAAAGAGTATAAAGATGATGCCAGATGAACTTTTCTGAGGAGCTCATTCCAAAGTCGGGGTGCCACTTCCAAAAAGGCCCTTCTTCTTGTTACCACTCTCCTTATTTCCTGAGGAGGGGGCTCCCTCAGAAGGGCCTCAGATGTGGATCTAAGGTACAGGGTACATTTATATAGGAAGACTGTACAGCAGAGTGCAAATATAAACAAGGCCTGTATTCCTGTGTTTATAGCATTTTTAGGCATTGCAATAACTTGCCATTTTGATAAAACTAAGTAATGTTACAAGAGTCTCACACATGGTTAAATACTATAATACAGTGTTAAATATGTCAATCAGACAAATGCTGACAAATAAGCATCAATAAATGGAATTCCAAGAAAATGGCAATCAGAGTAATTGAAATCAGCAGGACTTGTTTCCAGATGATTGTTTCAATCCAGCAATCTGTATTAGACATAGTATTCTAATACACACAGAGAACTTCCCTAGCCAGTTAATAAACATATCCTTTGGCCCATGCAGAAGGACCACAACTGATACTGAGGGGGATTCCTCTGCAAATATATGTATGCGATAATACAAAGAATTCTGCACTTTGGCAGGTGTGTTTAGGATTTAGTGTAGGACAAGAAGCATTTTCCTACAGTTGCATATGTGAAGCAGCATCAAGCAAACTAGTACATAAATGGAATTGCCGTAATAAAAGCTACACAATACATATTCATTATATTTAGTAAGATATAGGTAGTACCCCAAGTCTCCTAGCGAAGCGTAACTTTAAAATATGTCCCCAGCAAAAGGCAAAAATATAGACTGACTTAATATATCTAAATTTACAGTTGACCTTTATTCAAATATCATATGAGAGAGGCTCTTCTCTGGAGAAAGCATACTGCATTTCTCTATCACTCAGATGTGAACTCATACAGTGTTATAAGTTCTTTCACTCTTAATAATATGTGATATTTCTGATAGAGAAACTGTGGTGCTTAACAGAGGAAAAATCTATACAGTACTTTCAAAACCTGTATTCTTAACTGGAAAACCTGCATTATGAAACAACTTGACCAAGAGCCACAGCAACTGATGACATAATGCATGAGCAAATATTTTCAGTTAATTTCTCTCCAATTCAGGCCATATTCTGAAGGTATTCTAAAATTTCTGAAGAGTTCATGAATACTATTAAGTTGAAAGCCCAAGGCATACATACTGAAGAAGGAGGCTCAGTACCCTGTTTCAATCATGCTCCATTATTACTGGATATTATATTTGCCAATATTATTATTATTATTATTATTATTATTATTATTATTATAACATTTCTATGCCGCCCCTTGCCGAAACCTCGGGGCGGCTTACAACATGATAAAATACATTGAAATACAATAGTACATAATAAATTACCATTAAAAATAACAATACAAAAAATACATTGATTTACAAATAATGAATTGTGTCTCAATGTCAGGAGGAAATTATTTAATATTGATGCTGTATAGGAAATCTCAAGGATCATTGCAGGTTTCTATGACAGTTGCACGAGCAATTCATCTTTCAACCACACAGTTTAAAACTGTATTCTTAAAATATTACAGATTAGACATAACAAAAATCTGCCACAACGAACAGAGCTTTCTAATTTGCTACATATTTTATAATTTTAAGATTTTTCTGTATTTTTTCAAAGTATTCCACCCCAAATGGCATACTAAAAAAGTTATATAAATGTATTCTGTGTACACAAAAAGAAAGAACTAAATATATTTCCTAGTTATTGATACTTAACACTGTATGTAAAAATCTAATATTCACTTTTTCTAGCTTTATTAATTTCATAGTAAAATTTTAAGCATGCTGTCCTGTGTCTAAAAATGAGTAAATCATCAGATTTACCAGTTATTTCTTATTCCAGTGTTTGACTCCTTCTACAGTTTGGCACCAATCCCATTTAATTAAGAGTATCTACTGTCAGTCTTACTCATGTCACTACTGTAAGTTTACTATGATTATACTATTAGTTTGTTTGTTTCATTTCTAAACCCCCTTCCCAATAGCTGAAGCCTTCTGAGAACTTAGGGAGATTTTGATTCTGTTTGATACAGAGATTCCAAAATTGTCCATTATACAGCTATAACTGATTCCTAAAATTAGAAAGGACTTCCTTCATTATTTATAATTCTTTCTTATACATATAATTCTGTCTTTTCCATAAGAATGCTCTGGAAAATTATTACAATATTTACAATATAGAAATTGACAAATTTTAAGAGATGGTTCATATGCACTTGTTGCATTTCACATTGCTTCAGGTTAGCTGTATTTGTCCTTGCTTCAGAACTATTCTTAATATAATTCTCCATAAAGAGCTTAGTACATATTCAAGCATAGCAAAATTTTAAAAGACAGGACAGTGGCATGGTGCTATACCTACACATGAATAAGCATTACAGCTTACCACTTGTCATACCTTCCTGATGACATATTATTAATATCTGCAAATAAATAGGTTTACATCTGTACATCCCCATGTCCAAATAGAAAAGAGATGCTAATGCATCATAGGAGCAAAAGAAACCCTGCACACTTACTTTTCAATGATAGCCTCTTTCTCTTTCAAGTGGTCTGTATGCCTCCGTTCAGACCGATGAAGTTCCATTTCCAAAGTTTCTTTATCTATCTGCAGTTCTCCGATCTGATTTTCCAATTTATGTATTTGTTCAGCATGGGTCTCTTTCACTGAGGCAATTAATGCATCCTTTTCCCTGGCGCAATGATCTATTGCTGCATGTCTTTAAAAAGAAATAATTACATTAACTTTTGGGTTCTGAAAATTCCATGAAGCTGAAAAAAAATCCTCATTATTGTACATGCATCAAAACCTTTCCATTTTATACATCTAAGGTTGCTTTAATCTTCCTTCCAAAACAACAGCTCTGGAAGTCTCATGTTTGGGTATAGGTAATTACTATGAAATTAGGATGCTCAAATGCAAAAAGAACAAGACTCTTGAACTTTTAATAGGTGTCTCATGGAAGGTGCAATTAATGAAATTCCCTCTTCTCCACAAATATTAAAGGTGCAGATCTGACCATCCTACATGCAACCCCAACAAAGGCAGGTTGGTGTACCACATTTTCATTAGGTGTTTGCACTATTGGAGTTATGCATGTCAAAAAGGGCACCTGCCCCAACAGCAGTCCTGACTGGGAGCCCTAATCTCATTACATCAATGCTTGCTGTTGGCATTTGGCCACTACCATCCAGCCATAATTTGCATCTAGTTCAGTATGTTTAACTGGACTCTAAATTAAGCGAGGTTTTTCAACATAGCTAAACAAGATTACAAAACCTGTGCTAGACAAAGCTTGATGACAGACTAATATATATCTACCAAAGTTAATTAAAACTTTAAAAAACTACCCAAATATGATGTTTCTGCTTTCCTATCAGGTTCCTCTATAAAAGTTTACAGAGAGTGAAAGCTTGAATGAGTAAAGTTCCGTTGAAAAGAGGGCGATTTTGAAAAAGCCTTCCTTGAGTAGCTTTTTCTGCACAGCTCAACATTTCTGCCCATTCTAAACACATTCCAACCATCAAAATCATGCCAGGACACCACGTTTTTGTAACCATACCCCTACCCTGGTGCACAACCCTAACCGTAATATAGTGGTAAAATCGCATTGAAAATAATGCAATTTTGAAAAAGCCTTCCTTGAGTAGCTTATTTGGCACAGCTCAACATTTCTGCCCATTCTAAACACATTCCAACCATCAAAATCATGCCAGGACACCTCGTTTTTCTAACTTTAACCCTACCCTGCTGCACATCCCTAATGCTAATATAGGGGTAAAGTTCCATTCAAAAGAGGGTGATTTTGAAAAAGCCTTCCTTGAATGGCTTTTTCAGTCCACAGCTGAACATTTCTGCCCATTCGAAACACATTCCAACCATCAAAATCATGCCAGGACAGCTTGGTTTTCTAACCCTAACCCAGTGATGGCGAACCTTTTAGAGATCGAGTGGCCATACTGCAACCCAAAATCCACTTATTCATCGCAAAGTGCCAACACTGCAATAAAACCTGAAAACTGACATTTTAGTTTAGAAAAAACAACTCACAGCCAGTCCAAGCAAATATATATACAGTATATATATCTTTGGCAGCACACTGACTGTCCATGCAAAAGCGCGGATGAGTCACGGCTAATGAGTCATGCGTGCCACAGGTTCGCCACCACTGGATTATGCCCTCGGTCGTTCAGGAAACCGCAGTTTGGATAACTGAAAGGCCAGCATGATGGTGTCAATGATTTAGTGTGTGAGCCACTGAGGGCTATCAGCCCGCCCCCATACCATTTGCCCTAAGTGACAAAAGAGTCTCTGAAACCGGTGAAAGGATTCTCTACGGGACTGATAGAAGGCCAAAACCCTGTGCACATCCAGAGTATGCTGAGCCAACACCACCAGGTTGGAAGGCCTTGTGAAGCACACACTGGCAAAACAATGTCCTGACTCAGATCAAAATGTGACATGATCTTCAGGAGGAACTCCAGGTCAGGATGCAAAACCGCCTTGTCCCTATGGAAAGTGAGGAATGGTGGATCAATGCACAATGTTCTCTCACTCACCTAGCTGACTGCCACCAAAAAGGCAACCTTCCCATGAGAGGAGGCATAAGTTCATAGTGGCCAGAGGTATGAAGCGGGCCTTCATAAAAGCTGCAAGACCACCAACAGGCTCCATCCCAGAATGAATGAACAAGGGTATGGGACCAGATTATGCAGACCTCTCATGAAGTTATGGGACAGATGTGCGAACACAGAAAAGTCATCAACTGCCCTGTGGAATGATAATATCACCACCAGGTACACTTTAATGGAGGACAGTTTCTAGTCTCTGGAGTGCAACATATGGAGGAAACTGAGAACCTGATACATGGATGCCCAATGTGGACCACAGGGAAAGGCTGCAAACGCATTCCATTTTGCTGGGCAGGAATGCCTCATGTTCAGTTGCAGGGCCATATCCAGGATTGTCTGAATCTTGGAACAAGAGGATTTCCTGGTGTATCAGCCGATTCTCCACACCATGAGATGGATGGTACTGATGTCCGGGTGCAGGATCATCTCTTGGTCCTGAGAGATAAGGTCTGTTCTCAATGGAAGCCATATAAAATTGCAGCTGGACAGGTGGAGGAGGTGGATGAGTCATGCCTGCCAGGGCCACCATGGCATGATGAGGATGTAAGAGGTCCCTTCCTTCTAGATCTCTGCCAGTATATAGGTGATCAACAGGAATAGTGGGGAAAAAATGGACAGAATTCCTTCCCAATAGAGAAGGAAAGTATCTCTCATCAAGAGATACTGGCCAATCCCAGTCCAAGAACAGAAGGCATTGCACAGTGCATTGATTGGCGTGGGGAAGAGGTCCACCAACAGGGTACCCCAGCTCTGGAAGACCTTCTTCAGGACTTTTGGGTACAGCTCCCATCCCTGGGTTCCTTTGGTCTTCCTGCTCAAGTTGATTGAGATGAACCAGTCACCTTGGTGCAGCTACAGCAGAAGATTCTGTAACAAGACCATACAAAACTTTTTATGAGGAATGAAGCCATTCATGTCTTGCAGGTCAAGGATGGAATGGAGGGCTTGTATATGACATCTAACTCCTGTTCATACAGATATGGAAGAGGTCCTCCCCATCAAACAGCAGCTCTTCTGTTCTGGGGTGAGCCTTCTGGAAGAGGCTTGTTGCCTAGAACCAGGCAAAGCACCAAATCTCCACAGTGCCAATAAGGGCCCAGTGGCAGTTGATGTGGTAGCAGGCGATCTACTGACACAAGAAACAGAGGATCTCTGACTGGCACATGCAAGCCAAGTCCCTGTGTTGTTCAGGGAAATATTCCATGAAGGCCCCCATCTTTTTCCACAGGAAGAGTTAGTACCTTCCCATGGTGCTCTTGTAATTAGAAATGCAGAGCCCCAGTGCCACTGCTGTGTAGATCCGTGTAGATCCGCTTTGCCATGGCTTCCGTGTGGTGCCCCTCTTGATATACCAGCATTGAGCGCTCCTTTTGTGCCCAGCCCTGCACTGTCTCCACAATGACTGGATTCAACTGGGGATGTTGCAGAAGGAATGGAATCTCCTGCTTCTGGACCCAGTACATAATCTCCAAGCAGTGGGATACTGGCTGCAGCTGGGCTGGTGTCTTCCATGGGTCCTTCATGGCTGTGAGGAGTGCTGGAAGGAATAGAATGGCAGCACTGTGTCCTCTGTCCAGATGATACGCAGACTAGATCTGCCAGTGGTTCAGTGAGATGCTGTGTCTCCAGTCCAAGTGACACCACTATCTGGGGAATCTGCTTGGAGAAACATCCCAAGTTCTTGGAGGGGGATCCCAGTTCCTTGCTGTAATAATGTCAATGGGTGATGAGGTCCTCACACAGTCATGAATCCAAGTCTGAGGTATAGTGTAACTGGCATCCTGGTCTCCTCCAGGTGCTAGGCTTGGGTCTCCTGTTGGAGGAACCAAGGGTCTATGAGGCTCTCTTCCCTAGATAGCTGCACTAGTATTGCAGTGGAGGCAGTGGTGACATTCAGTAGGCCTCCTGGCTCCAGGTCAGCAGTGGAGTCCTGGATGGTTCCCTCAGCCTGTGGCTAGAAATGTGAGATATCATGGGAGAGTAGGTGGCTCCTTGTGGCACAGGGCTGCTGGCTGGACCCATTGGTGGTATCACAGGCAGTTGCTCCCATGAGGAGAGAACTAACACTCCGGTCAGGGAGATCATCAACTGTGGGTGAGCCAGAGTATGGGATGGTGAGTCCTGGATTGCCCCTTCAGAAATGGACTGGGTCCCTGCCAGTTCCACCACCAGGATGGGTCAAGACATTGAAGAAACCAGTTGGTGGCACAGGAGCAGGAAGTGCCAATGGAGAATGGTGCATAGGCTGCTTTTTGTGTTTCGCCTTCTGAACCTCCACCATCTTTCGGTTTTCTTGGCCAGCTTCTTCACCTGGCATTCTTCCTCGGAGCACCCAAGTGTGGGTGGCACGGATGGAGCAGCCAATGGAATCCCCACAGTTGCTGATGGAGGGTAGGAAGGAGGAACTGCCTGCAAGATGGACAGGTGTTCAGGCAGCACTGCCATGGCTGAATTGATGGCCAAAAGGGAACAGCTTTGAACCTCAGCCTAAAGTCAGCCTGCTCAGTTTTTTTGGATTTGCCACATGAGCGCATGATAGTGCACACAGGCATTTACATGGTGCCTCTCTCCCAAACAGAAAAAGCACATGGACAGACGCCCATGGGAAGCTGATGCAGTTCTGAAAATGCCCCAAAGGTGCCACTGGAAGAAGAAAAGCAAAAAAGGTAAAATAAGGTGAAGAATCCAAGAAGAGATGATGATATGAGGTGGGGGAGGTGTTTCTAAAAGATTTTTTGGGGGAAGAATAAAGCAAAGGTTTTCAAAGAAAAGATGAAGAGAGCAAAAGAGGGAACTAGTTATAGAAAAAGACTGATAGAAAGAAAGAGATGAAACAAACAGTGAGAGATCGCAAGAGGAAAGCACCCACAATGACAGTTGGAAGAGGACTGGGGAAAATACTGACGGATAGGTGTTGGTTATGACCTATAAAGCCCTAAACGGCTTGGGTCCTGGCTACCTGAACAAGCGCTTACGTCCGTATATGCCCGACTACCCCTTGAGATCTGCGGGAGAGTCCCTTCTCCGGGAACCCTCCATGAAAGAAATTAGGAGAGTAAGTACTCGGAGGAGGGCTTTCTCTGCGGTGGCACCCAACCTATGGAATTCACTCCCCAAAGAGGTCCGCCTGGCACCGTCGTTACTGGTTTTTCAGCGCCAGGTAAAGACCTTTTTATTTAAACATCATTTTAATTGTTAAAATATATGATCTGGCCAGGGCAACTTCTTCTTCCTTCTCTTTTCTCCTCCTATATTCTTTATTTACTTATTTTATACTGTTAATTTTAATTTTATATTATTGTATCTCAGTGTATTTTTTGTATTTTTGTATTTAGTGGTAATTTATTATGTTCTATTGTATTTCAATGTATCTTATTGTGTTGTAAGCCGCCCCGAGGCTTCGGCAAGGGGCGGCATAGAAATGTTAATAATAATAATAATAATAATAATAATAATAATAATAATAATAAAAAAAAAATAGAGGGGAGCTCCTCCTAGATGTACTAGGGAAAGGGAGAGGAGGGGCTTCTGCCAGAATGAGTCTTGCTTGGACAATCTTCCCAACAACTGGCCATATACAGGCACAGAGCCCGTATGTGTGATGCACAGAGACCATAAAAATGAACCTATGTTATTTCTGAACCTATGTTCAGTTATTTGCAGGTAAGAAGTTATACCAACTGGCTTTGGACAAAGAATAAAATATGCCCATTTAGGTAATTATGTGAATAGTATCCAGCATGTACCGTCACACATCAGGCTTAAACAAACCACTCTGGCAACAGGACCACTGCACTTAAAGTGGAGTAGAGAGAAGACAGCCATAACTTTAGAAGAACTGTTTGCATGAAAAGGAAGAAACCGGACTGGGTAAAGCAAGGCAAGAAGCAGATGGACATAAAAGCTTAATCCACAGTCTATGTAACGTTCACTTCACACAGTCACATTTATAGGAACATGCAAAGCAACTTGCATCACTCATAAAAGTTTAACAATTTAATACAAAATCCAGAAAAAAGACTGCATCTGTTGGTCCTGGTGGAAGGTAGCACTGTTGTTATTGTACTGTTCAATTATTAGTAGTAGTAATAATAATTTTACTATTTGTATTGTTTTATATTTGTGTAGATTATGAGTTTGGCTTTTATTGTGTTTTTGTATATGTTTTTCTCAAAAATTAAATATACCAATATGGCTATCTGCAGGAATCAGCAGCATTTTATGAAATTATTGGTGCAATCCTATGCATGCTTAGACAGAGAAAACTGACTGGAAAATGCTTAAAACTATATTAATATTGATTTTTAAATTTTTATTACTACTCCTACTATGGCATTGCATTTATATCCTGTCTTGTTTTTACTCCTTGTGAGCAACCCAAGACAACTGACAAGCTCCATTTTATCTTCACAACAGCCCTGTGAGGTAGGTTAGGCTGAGTGTTTGTGACTTGGCCCAAAATCACCCAGTGAGCTTCACTGTGAATGAGAACAGAAGCCTGGATCTCCCAGGCCCCATTTTCTGCCTAAACATGCATAAGGTTGTGCACAAATGTTATAATACATTTTAAGTGCCACATCATCTATCAGAAGAACTCACTTTCTCTCAAATATTTCTTTGTCCTTTTTCCAGCTCAACTGCAGCAATTCGAGTTTGTTTTCTAAATCCTGAATCCTATATTGGTAAATATTGAAGAAAAGTATTACATTGCATACAAATATATAAAGCCTAAAAATTAACCTGTTCAGAATGAGGATGAAGTCAACAGAAAAACAATTTGCAGAATATCTCTTTCCTTTCATTTTTAGTAAATCCTCCTCGGTTGCTTATCGCTACTGCTGAGGGAGAAACTGCAGGTCTTAAGGAATAGTTGTAATTGTTAGCAAGATGTATTTTACAGAGCTGTTTCTCTAAAAAAAATAAACCATTGCTATTACATTTAGTCCATTAGCAGATGCAGGAGTAGATAATATTATGGGTCTTTAAAGCCTAGTTATACCCATGACATCTAACAAATATTTCCATAAAATGGTCAATCTGGCTATCTATTGATGCTAAAATTGCAGACTTGTACTAGACTAATAATAAAATCCTAAGATCTGATAGTGTTTTGGCTTTCCTGAACAGTATAGCACAGGTAGATCTCTAACGGAAAACAGCTCACCTTTCAGTTACCTTTTAGATTCTGTGCTGAATCAGCAAGGCAGGGAACAGAAATTGTGTTTGTAATGTTGTAGTAGCTGTTGTTTCTGATGAGATTTTAATTACAATTAGCACAATTCAGATACATGCTGTTACTCATATTCAGCCATATGGCTGCCATATGTGTGGTAAAACTGGCTGTTTTTGTACCCTGTCTTGCCTTGCCCTCACTGCAAACCAAAAAGGCCATCATATCAAAGATGCAGGAGAACAATTTTTTTATCTGGTAACTAGATAATGTTTCTATTTTAGGTGGGAAGGGGAGGTGATTGCATACAGAGCTGCACAGATCTAAAATATAAATCTGTGCAACTGTGATTCACTAAAGTCCCAATACACATTCCTCTGCCAGAGTTCAATACTAATAATGCTGCAATGTTAAACATGATTCCCTGGAAGTAAATTCCATTGCATACAATGGGATTACTTTAGAGTAAATATGCAAATAATTGTACTACATGTTATGTCAAAGGTGGTCTCTGAGTGGAGCACAGTAGTAACAGATTGGAGGAAAGAAGCCCACACTGACAGCCATATTGAGGGCAGTATTTTGATATCCAATGCAGATAACTCATGGTTAGATAAACGCAAGATTCATGTCTAATTTGGCAGAGATTAAAGAAGCAGACAAATGCAAACTCTGGAAATCAAAACTATTCAAATCTGAGCTACATAAAGCTGCAGTGTAGAAATTATGAAGTAAACCACTGGCAACAACAAAAGAAAGCACACATTCTCATCATGAAAGATGAAGAATAAACTGAGAGAAAGGAAGGAATAGTGAGAAAAAAGGAAACATCTATTAATCCTCTATGGAATGGTACAGTACCGAACATCTTTCACAGCCGCAAGATCCTTTATCTCCCAATCTTTGCATTTGACTTCTTTCTCCAGCTCCAAATTAGTTGCTTCTGCCACTTTCAATGATTCTGCCATTTTTATCCCATTTTGTTTCAAAGCTTCCAGTTCCTTGGTCAACAGTTTAACCTTTCAAAGGAGAAGAATAAAACACACTGTCTATTCATTCTTCCTCTACTTAAATCAGAAATCAGAGAAAAGACTGTTACCTTTTATCAGAAAGTTTGTTTACCATGCGATTTTATTTGACTACTAGACCCAACTGAAAGAAATGAAACTTGCCTGCAATTCTTGATCACCCAATAAGAACGTTAGTTTAATTCACCTGCATTGCTTCAAGCAGAGACAGAAGGTGAAATGCCTGGGATTTGATGAATCCTGGCCTCTCCTCTCCTCTCCTCACCATGCTTACTAGCACAACCTCCTCCTCTATCCAATCGCTGAGGCTGGAGCTCAAATCTTAAGAGAGGAGATGCCTTGAAGCTTCCTGCAGCAGCTGTGGGGGTGGGGTGGCATGGGGAAGTCCATGACAAGATCTCCTTCAAGGAGAGAACTCTCTCTGCCCTTGGAGGAGACCTACAGCATTCAAAGACCCCTCGATGTTATGGGGCCATAGAATTACTCTCTAAATTGAGTAACATATGTGTATCTCTATGTATCTCATGATACAGTGGTACCTTGGCTCACGAACTTAATCTGTTCCAGGACTCTGGTCGTGACCCAAATTGGTTGTGAGCCAAGTTAAATTTCCCCATAAGGTTCAATGTAAATTAGGTTAATCTGTTCTGTAACCATTTTTTTAATCAGAAAAATGTGAAACAAAGTGACAAAGAACAACAAAGATCGCGGCCATCTCCCCACCCCCCCCCCCCAGCCCAACCCCCCCCCATCCGGCAACCCTCCCCGCCCCCGTCATCCGGGCACGCGGGGGGGGGGGGGAGAAGAGACTGGAGCAATCACGAGCATGCTAGGGAGGAGGGCGAGAGGGGCATGAACATGGGTGCGCTGGTGGGGGAGACAGGCGTGATCGTGCTGGGGGGGGGAATGGCTGAGATCGCGGTTGTGCTCCTGCAGGAAAGACAAGCACGATCTTGGCCTTCTCCCCCCTGCCCCCAGCATGATTGCGGCCATCTCCCCACTCAGGGAGGTGGGGAGATGGCTGTGATCATGGTCGCCACCCAATGCGGAGTCCGTGACCCGAGTCAAAATTTTTATGAAATTACTGGTTGTGAACTGAGGCATTCGTGAGCCGAGGTGCCACTGTATATTCTAAGAGCTGACAAATCATAATAAAAAATTACGGTTTGAAGTTGTGCTGACCAGATACCTGCAGAAAACCCCATCTGAGGGTGCAAGGTCTGGTGCAGCATGGCTCTCAGGTACCAGCTGCCACCACCAAGAGTAAAACAAACCTAGTCTCTTCAGTCCCCAAGTGCTCTAGGTCCCTTGGGGATGACTAGCAAAGATTCCACCGGGTCCTTTGCGTTAGGCTCCTCTGCAGCCAACCTTTTTCCTTGGACAGAACAGCAACTTTGCACGGAACATGTTGCATGCCTTTGGGATATTGCCACAACACAGCATGACCCCAAATAGGCAGCTCCTCTTGTAAGCCTCTTCACTTTCACCTCCAGAGCACACAATTTGGGTTCTGGTAAAGATGGGGTAAAAGATTTATTAAGGATTCATGAAAAGGACAATATGGGGAAAAGACTGATCAAATTTTGAGCTAGAAAGTTTAAACTATGATTTAGGTTCTATACTATAATTAGTGTAATCATGCTTTGACATATCTACATTCACGTTCTCTACATTCCTATCTACAATTGGCCCACAAGATCAAAATGAATGAATACACACATTACTCTTTACTCCCTCGTCCCAAAATGTTTCTAATATTTGGAAGCCTGTGCAGATATAGTCAGGTTGCCTACCTATAACTGTCATTCTTGGAGTGGTCATCTGCTCATCCACACATATTGGTGCTGTGCCTGTGCAGTGTTTATGTCCCAGAAGATACCTCTAGCTAAGCCTAGAATTACTGGGGGGAGCCTCACCCCTTCCCCATTATATAAATAGGCAGGCTCCTGCCATTTTCTCACTGAAGATCAATGTTTGCGCTTTCTATTGGACCCTAACTGTTCTATAACTATGCAAGTAGCAGGTAAAAGAAACATCCAGTGACACTGACGTGGGGCCAGCAGGTGGGTTGTGTGAATGCACAGAGGACCACTCAGAGAATGACAGTGACAAGTAAGCAACCTGACTTTCTTCTTTGTGGTCTCTGTGCATCACACATATGGATCACTAGGAAGCATACCAATGAATGAGGTAGGTGGTGTTGTCACTGAAGGGTAGATGACAGAATGGGACAACCGAAGGAGCAGTCTTGTCAAGCCTTGACATCAAGCTGATAGTGGTGGATGAATGAGGATTGCATTGACCATGTAGCTGCTCTGCACAGACATCTAATGGCAAGCCCATGTCAGAAAGCCATTGATGTTGATATTGCCTTGATAGAATGGGTTCTAGGTTGGTCCAGCAAGTCTAAGTCTGCTAGCTGGTATGCCAGTTTAATTGTCTCCATGATCCAGTGTGCAAGGCATTGTGGACTGATCAGCTCACCCTTGGAGTGGTCTGCATGTTTGATAAACAGATGCTTTGTATTACAAACCAACTTGGTACGGGACCAATAGAATGCCAATGTGCGACAAATGTCAAGCATGTGAAGAGTCTTTAGAAGGTGATGGATAAAATGCTGGAAGCACTATTTCTTGATTTAAGTGGAAGATTGAGGAAACCTTATGGAGAAAAGGAGGGTTAGTGCGAAGAACCACCTTCTCTTTGTGAAATGTGAAATATGGAGGGTCTATCTGATTTGCTAGCTCTATGGGCTGAGGTGATGGCCACCAGGAAGGAGACCTTCAAGAGACAAGATGCAGGCCAATAGTTGCAAGTGGTTCAAATGGTGGCTTTGTAAGCTCATGCAACATGACAAGTAGACTCCAACGGGGGACAATCAATCAGACGGGAAGATTTAGGTTCTTGAGACTTTTCATGAAGCAACATGAAAGGGGGTGACAGAAAGTTGAGTAGTCCTCAATGGATCCCCAGAAGGTAGAAAATGCAGACAGTTACACCTTGATAGAAGTAGGTTTTAATCCTTTTTGGAGTAGGGACTGCATGAACTCCAGTATCTTTTGAATGGTAGCTGCAGCTGGATCAAAGGAGTGATCCTTCACTTAAGCCAGGAACTTGGCCCATTTACCACCACAGAAGCATGTAGTGGTGGGATGCAATGCTGCCTGTAGTATATCTCAGATTTGACGGTCCAAGTCAGTAGTAGGGACAATAAAGTAATTGGTCATGTTGTTAAGGGACGTTTCAGTGGATGGAGCTTTGAATAGGTGTAGGAGCTTGTAATTGGAGAGTGTTTAGGATATTAGTCATGGCCATTAAGTGATCAGTCACGCTGTCAGGTGAAAACTTTGAATGTCCCAATGTAATATGTTCCCCTTGCTTGGGATAGTAAGTTTGGAATGGTGGGTAGGTATAAAAACTTATGATTGCAGAGTTGGAGCAGGGCCGGAAACCAGGGCTGCCTGTCCTACCCTAGTGTTACTAGGATGCCACATGTGTGCATTACTAGGATGCAACACGTGACTTCATCTTGGTAATAGTTCTTGTTCATCTGACCAGGCATGAAAGAGGCCTTCTCCACTGAACAGCATGCTCTCAATCTGGGAACGCATCTCTTGAGAGAGGTTGGCCGCATGTCAACGAATGGCCACCTCACTGACTAGGGTTCTTGAGCCACAATCAATGTGATTGCGTGTCGTTGTGATTTGCTGTTTTGAATGCTGGAGGACTTTGGCGAGGAAGACTCTGGTGAGCTCTCGTTGTTGATCTGGGAGAAAGGATGCCAGAGCTTCCATCTTCTGCCATAAAAAGACCTGGAACCTCCCCATCAGGGCTTCATAATTTGAGATGTGGAGGCCCAAGGCCATCACTGTGTGCATTCACCATACCATCACATCCAAGTGGCAACCCTCTCTATTGGTCAGTGCGGAGCGCTCTCTGTATGGCCTACCTTGAGTGGATTCGACTATCATGGAATTTGGGTGCAAATGGTAGGGAATTTCTTTCTCCTGTATCTGTTACATCCCCTCCAGTTGGTAGGAGGTGAGAAGTGGCTGGTTGGGAAGTTCTCAGGTTTCCTTTATCTCTCTGGCCAATGTTGGTATGAATGGTATTGCTCCTGGAACTGAGTCCTCCATCTGGATCATGTTGTAGACAAGGTCTTCATTAGGCTCTGTAACCTGTTGTACTTGGAAACCTAATGATGTGGCCAGCCAAAGGATTTGCTTGGAGAAGCAACCAAGGCTTTTCCCTGGGGATCTGGGGCCTTGGGAGGAAAGGATGTTATTCAGGGATGTAAAGATGAGTTTCGTGGACTCTGCATGCATGTCCAAGTCCAAGTGGATCCAGGGGACAGAGAAGGTGATCTTTGGACACTTCCAGAGTGTTGCTGACTGGCTCTTTGAGGGATTTGAGAAGTGTCTGGTGCATTTTCGGGGCACTGGAGTGATCTTGGTGGGGACCAGTGCTCCATGGAGCTGGCTGGAGGTGGTGGCCATGCATATTCGCAGAGGTCCACAGTGCGTTCCCATGGGTATCTGGGAAAGTAATGTCCTGGCGATGGATGTGCACCCCCATAAGGGTTCCCCCTGTACATTTGTGCCGTCGGTTTGAAACCTCTAATAGAATGGTGGAGAGATATTGGCAATGGGTTGGTTGATGCAGGACCAAATGTGGTGTCCAAGGAACTAGTTCCTTGGATGAGGTGTCCAAGGAACTGGTTCAATACCCACTTCATGGTGTGATGTGTGCACCAATCTGGCAGGGGAGGTTGGAACAGTTGGGAGACTGGACTGGTGAGTATCGTATCTCTCCTTCAGAAAAAGATGTTGGTCCCGTCGGTTCAGGTTGGACCCTGATGCAGTTCAATTGAGCTGGAGTAGGAGGGCAACAGGATGGAGAGGATCAGGCTGGTAGTGTGCCTGGTGCAGATGAGGTGGCTGGACAGAACAAGAGGGACAGAGGTGTCCTACTCTTTCTGCAAGTTTAGGCTTCAGGGCCTTTTCAGCCTCTTTACAGCCCTTGGTCTTGAGATGCTTTCATCTGCCTTTGTGCTTCTTAGGCACATTGAAGGTGGCTGATTGCCGGTGAGGTTGGCTTCAGCATGCCCAGTCAATGGTCACTTTTTTGCAGCCTTTCTCAAAGTTGAAGGGCCATCATTCACATGGCTGGCAACATCCTTTATAGCAATAAGAGCACAGTCCCACATTTCCATTTTTAGGTGACCTGCCCTGTTTTTCCAGGCCTGCTTGGTGAAGACTTGGCACTTGTTCACACGATGTTCCTCCCCCAAGCAGAACAGGCATAAGGAGTGGCTGTCAGTCAATGGTATTTTCATTTCACACTCTGTGCACTTACAAAATGCCCATTTCAGTGCCATCGAGAAGAAGAGGAGGCAGGTCGAGAGAGTAAGAATGTAGAGGAGAGAGATGATAGAAGGCTTTATTTTTTAAAAAATTGTGAGGTGATAAGTGGGGAGGGGTGTGTGAAAAATGGCAGATAAGTGAATGAGAAAGGTGAAAGGAATTTTGGAAGATCAAGGAGGCAAGGAACAAAGGTTGTAAAATAAGGCTGTAGAAGTAAGAAAACGATCTGACGTAAAACATTCAAGAGAAGAGCTAGAGATCCTGAGTCACTGCAAATGGCGGTCGAAAGCAAAGTGAGAAAATGGCAGGAGTCCACCTATTTATATAATGGGGAGGAGGGGTGGGGCTCCCACCAAAATTTCTAGGCTTAGCTAGAGGAATCTTCCTGAACGTAGGCACTGCACAGGCACAGTGCCCATATGTGTGATGCAACAAGACCATGAAGAAGAACTTGAAGATCAAGCCATCTTTAGACTCTATATGGGACAGGGCAACACAGCACAGCACATCTCTTTATGCATCTGCAGACCAGAACTAGCAGAACAGCTTCCTTGGAAAGGAGAACTAGACAGTTTCTCTTTTTCTCTTATATTAAAATTAAGCAAAGAAACCAATGTAAATTGCTGCTTCTACAACCGACGTAATGGAGAAAGCCTAAATACTGCTAACAAAAGGTACCACATGACATTAGTTTCACACGTCAAAGAAACAACAAACCATGAGCCCTTTAGTGTTTTAACAGCATCTCTTTCCCCTACCTATTTGTGTATGTGCATGCATGTGACTTCTATATTTTGTTAAATTAGACTGCAATCATAAGCATAGTTAAGTGGACATAAAACCCACTAAACTCTATGGGGCTTATTTCTAAGCACACAAGCTTAGAATTGCATTGTAGTTACTGTAACATTCATAATATAATTTGTGATGGAAAAGGGGATGGGAAACATGCACTCTGTGTCCCTGCTAGCTATAGAGACATGTTCAACATTTTGCTGTTGAAGCCCTGACTGTGATTCCTAGCTGACCACCTTCTCCTGTATACTCCCACCCAACCCCCTGATGTCTGAGCCAATTTTAGGATATTAAATGGTATAAAACTATAAATAAAGATAATGCTGTGGAATTGAGTACAACTGCCATGTTGTATATCTTCAAAATACTTTATAAACAGTTAATAAAATCATCTTCCCCAACTCAGATGCAAGTCAATCATTTTGTTAAGTGACAATAATGTCTTCTTTGTCTACTACACCCCATTTGAAATGGTTTTCTCTGTTTAATGATAGACACATATTCTCAAGAGTCTGCCCCATGAATAGGGCACTGCACACCATTCCATAGAAAATATGGTCATTATTTACATTGATTATGGATTTAGGTAGAAATAGACTGTTCATATATGGAGAGCCAGTGTGGTGTAATGGTTAAGAGCATGGGACTGGGACTCAGATGATCTGGGTTCTAGTCCCCGCTCAGCCATGGAGCCAACTGGGGGACTTTGGGCGAGTCACAGACTCTTAGTCCAACCTACCTTGTTGTGGGGATAAGATGGAGGAGGAGATGTAAGCTGCCTTGAGCCCTTTGTAGGAAAAAGGCAGGATATAAATCAGAAAATATCATAAACAAAGAAGAAGAAACAGATCTTTTAACTTATTTTGAGGAAACAGTTACCTTAAGCTCATGAGACAGAACTATATTACTCATTTCATCTGCTTTCTGTCGAAACTCATGCTCTCTCTTTTTCATTTCTGCATCAAATTCCACTAGAAGTTCCTGAAACAGAGCATATGAAATTGTATATAGTAGTGTAATCTCATATTTATACTCCAATGTAAACAGGACATTTGGGTTCCATAAATAGTAAGAAAAGAAATTTCAAAGTATAATGAGCCATTTTTTTTGCCACATATTAAAAGATACGATGAGAGACAGCATTTGTGCAAATTAGGGCTACAACAATTTTAGTGGGACATATTTTAATTGAGACGGCTGTGAGCTAAGATTCATTTTTTGCAGTTGTTTTGGTTCCAAAGTTTTATCATAATAATAAAAAGAAAATATTGTTAAAGCCCATAAGTTGTTTGGGTCAGATGTTCTACCCTCACATAATTAACAGCTGTTCTAATATAGTTATTTTTTCTATGTCCCAAAAATCCATTGCTACTTTTACTATACAGTGGTACCTCAGCTCATGAATGCCTTGGTTCATGACCAAATCGGTCGCAAACAAAAATTTCATGAAAATTTTGACGTGGGTCGTGAACTCCGCATTGGGAGGAGACCAAGATCACAGCCATCTCCCACCCCACCCCGAGTGGGGAGATGGCCATGATCACATTTGCATTCATGCAGGGAAGACGTGCGTGATCACAGGCGTGCTCCTGCAGGAAAGATGAGCGCAATCTCAGCCATCTACCCCCCGCCCACCAGCATGATCGTGGCCTGGAATAACTGGAAATACTCATTTCTGGAAGGAGGCTAGTCAGTCGAGCTCCTTTATGTGACCTCTGTTGACATGCCTCCTTCCAGAAACAAACATTTCTGCTCATTTTTTGTTGCCCCAGATGCATAAAATTGCACACGTGACATGGCCAGTTGCACAACAGTATTGGCAGGATAGAAGTGAATCAGAAAGGGCAGAGGCTGCATATGTATCTTGCCCAGTATGTTTTAAATCACTTGTCAGGCCTTTTAATGCTATTCAGGAAACCAAAGGAAGAGAACCCTGCTGGCTGAGACCAGAGTGTTTATTTAGCCTTTACAACTGCTCTTGATTTATAGCACTGACCTTCCTGAAATTTCAAGGTTGGAGGATTTAGCACAGCACATTGGCTGTACCATGTAAAAAGAATCTCACACCTTCTCATTTTACAAGACACAATCCCACCAATTTTTCCCAAGGGAAGACTTGCCAAGGAGAGCAAAAACATAAGTATTACCTACCATGTGAAACAGCAATGCAATTTCAGCTCTGCCCACTACTAATTATACATTAATTTTAACCAGGAAAAAGCCCTATAAACTTGACTGATGTTAGGAATAGAGTAAATAATTGCAGCAGAGGTGGACAATTTCACAGTCCCAGAGGGTACTTTTATTCCCATGAACATCTCTCACCACCAAATTCAGTTGTACAGGACCACATGCGATCCACGTGTTGCCCACTCCCCACTTAGAAGACTGAATTGCATTGTACTCAATTTTTGTCTGTAAGAAAGAAAAATGTAAAATATTCCCTATATGACAGGTTTATCAGGCATTCTGTACCTGTCTTTGCAAAGCAAGTTCACTTTCTATTTCCGTGAGTTTTCTCTCCAGCTGATGTTTCATATTTTCATATTTCTCACAATGGTGACTGATATCAGAGTCCTTAGAACTATGAAACCAAAAAATAAGGATTTAAAAAATGAAATGTAAACTGACAGTAATGCATAAAAATGTTAAAAACTTGTTAATTTAGGGTGCAATCCCAGATATATTTACATGGGAGCAAGCCCAGCTGAACTCACTTTCAGTGTACAATCCTGTACATTTCTACTCAAAGGTAACTATGATTGAGCTCAACAGGTCTTTACAGTCAACCTGACCTAATAGGATTGTGTACAAAATTGCAACCCAAATTACTTAAAACAAAAATCTAATGACATCACAATCATTTCATCTAAAAATATATATGACTTGAGACATGCAACTTGTAATAAATGTTATCCTATTTCAAAAACTTACTGGCTTAATTAAATGAAAGTTTAATAAACAATTGTAATTTGGAGGTACTTTCAAACTCTAGATTATTTGCTCATTTTTAGTAAAATTAAATAGAATAAGCAAGTATTATTTAGGAAAATGTGTCACACACACACAGAGCAGCACAAGAACTCACAAGGTATTTCATATCTTGCAAAATGAAACTCTTGCAGTCAAGGAAATATCCAACACAATGACATGTGCTATCCTCTGACTCCAATCTTTATTACAAAAGATTTATGGCAGCTGCATATAGACACAAAACCAATGCCAATGTACAACTCTACTAGGAAAATGCAAAGCGCAGGCATTTAGTCCAGTGGCTTTAATAATAATAGCCTCTAAGTCTTAGCTAAAGTGAAAATTGCAAATAGGCCTGTGGCATAAGCATCTGTGGATTCAAGCCCATTAGGTAGCATGCATGAAATGTTATCATCACTTGGCAAGCACTATATAGAGAGAAAGGTAGAGAGGGGGGAAATGTTTATAAACAGGAGGACAAACAGCTATGAAAGAGAAAGGGTAGCCTATTTACCTGTCAATCACTTTTCTATGCAGAGCCAAGCTACACGTAGTAAAAATGGAATGTTCCATTCACAAAGACAGCCAAATGAGGACAAACATAAGCCCTATTCAGGCATTTGGAAATACGAAACATGGAGAGGAAATGTGGAGGGGAAACAAGAGACAAATGCTCTACCCATCCACTCCACATGATCAGGAACCCTGTTTAGTCAAGATTTGCAATTACACAGATCACGATAGCAAGCTGAATTCACATATAGCCTCTCTCCAGTCCTTCCTTATCAGCACAGGTTCCCCCTTTTCTCCTCTATTTTTTTAAAATTTCTGAACACCTAAACATGACTTTAATGTATATGACAGATGATATGGTAAGAGTGGTGTAGACTGGTGGAATCTCACGTCACTTCCTTATTTTGCAATGGTAATCATTCCCAGTATTTCTTTTCCACTGGAAAGTAAACAATCATCCAAGATCGTCTGCTTTTGCAAAAAAAAGGGGGGGGGGGAACCGGTTTGATGGAAAAGAGTGTGTACTTTTGTCATGCACTATTTTTAATCAGACCAGAACCATTCATATTCAGGGGAGTATATTTTCTTAAAAATCAACTGTTTTCCCATTAACAGAAAATGGCATATTCAAGTTGCAATTTATCCAGAAGGTAAATATTCCATGACAGTAATCTCTCATAGTACTTATATAATAATTACTAGTATATTAACAAAGCATTACAATACAAGTACTATACAAACATATACATTAAAATCAAACAGGGTTTCTTTGAACAAGAAGAACAAAGATTTATGTGAAGAAAATTCTACATGCCAGAGATTTTGCTTCTAGACTAAGATTAGAATCTTTATTGTTGCTTTTAGGCACAGAAAAAGCATTTGACAATATTGAATGGACATTTTTATTTGAAGTTCTGAATCTCCTTAATTTTGGACCAATGTTTAATAAATGGATACAAGCTAGCCATTTAAAACCTAAAATAAGAGAAGATAGAACTGTGATATCGTCATCATCATCATCGTCATCATCAAACTGCATTTGTATTCTGCCTTTTTGCTCTTGCAAAAAATGTGTAAATAGCTTATAAACTTATATGGTAGTTCTTATAAACTTGTAAAGCTACACCATTTATTCCTCACCCTAACATTTTATCTTGTGATGGAGGCTAGACTGAGAGTGATTGTCCCAAAGTCACCCAGTGAGTTTCACTGTTTGAGTACAGACTAGAATCTGGATATTCCAGATCCCTTGTCCAGCACTCTAACTACTAGGCCGCAGTGCCTCTCACAAGTATTTGAACTAACAAAAATGATAAGAAGAGTTGCTCATTATGTGTCTTACTTTTTCTATCAGCTGTGGACCTTTAAAAAATTAAAATAAGAGAAAATGCAATGTATCACAGAATTAAAAAATAAAAAAAATACAGCAAAAATAAAATTTTATGCATATGCTATCATTTTAACAATTACAGAACCTAAGCAAATGTCATATGAAATTGGGCAATTAAAAAGAGAATATGGAATACTACAGTAGATAAACAAAAGGAAAATAAATTATAGGAGTAAATGTAATTAATAACATAAAATCAGGTAAGGAATAATTAATATATTTGGAACAATAAATCAGTAAGCTATCTTGCAATAAACTTGACAGATACATTAAGGGCAAAATTCAGTGCAGATACCCGTAAGCCTATCTAGGGCAGAGGGGGAAACTGGGGTAATTGTTACTACAGCACTCCTCCTACCCTGCAAGACAGCTAGACAGCCAATCTAATCATCTAGCTGAGGTGTTTCAAAAAGGGTGGAAAGGAGGCTGGAGTGTTTCTAAGTTATGTTGTATCCTGATGGACCGAATTACCTCCCCTTGCTGCCCCCTGGGATGCCCACCTTCTGCTGCTCTGAGGTCACTGTTACGTTTACACAGATACTGCCTATATAGATGTTGTGTAGACTGCAATGCAGGAGGGAAATCTGAGCTGGATTCCGTTTTTTCTACCCTCAGATCTAAAAATTCAGAAATAGTCAGTTGGGGCCATAAAACTGCCCATGCTCATGATTTATATATAAAAATAAATGTTTATATAATGGATATGCTTCAATGGGAAAATTATACCTGTCCTTTTCAGGAGGAGAGGCTGAATAACTATGAAGATTCCTTGAATCCCAGCAGAGCCTCACTGCTGCCCTTCTTACCCTCCAGCACCAGCTCCAAAGTTGCACTTACCGCTTTGGAGCTATAGCTTGCACAGAAACAATTGTGCCATCTGCAAACATCGAGGGAGGACTTTCTGAATTGGGAGCTCCAGCTCTGACTTTGACGTGTTTCTCCAAAGTTGGAGTTAGACCTCCAAATGTTAGTCAACATCCAGACAACATCCTTAATTATTTATGTCTAAAGGATAGTGCCCCTATGTATTAAAAATATGAATATATAAAGACAAGAAATTGTTTGTTGGTAACTTTAGATTTTGGAAAAGATGCATAAAATATATATACAAATGAGTATGAAAGTGTATATATCTTAATCAGGTGATTCATTGAAGGGATGTTTTATTAACTGATTGCATTACTCTTATTGTATCATGGGGGGAAGTTCCAGGATGTTTCTACTAGTAGAACAATTTAATAATAATAAATAAGTTTCCACAAACATCTACTACAAGGAAGCACTGTGCTATAATCAGTACATAAATGCAAACAAAAGTTAACTGTTCCTTAATGGTACTTCGATAGACCTAAAGACCTGGATTCAGAAGGCTGAATTTCTATCACATCTATCTTACCTGTGAAGGTGCTCCAGCTCTAACTGGTGTTCTTTAAGCTTTTGTTGATACTGGTATTGCAGAGCCTCTTGTTTTTTTGTTTCCTGAGCAAGTGCCTGTTCCAGCTTATCTATCTTTATTTTAAGATCACTAACCTCTGCCTGTTTAACATTTTCAACCATTTTCAACTGGGTAAATAAGGTATCATAATGCTCCAGCTCTTTATCTCTCTCCTGTAGTAATTTAAGGTTATAGGTGAAATCTTCCTTCAAAACATTAAATTTTCTATTCATTTCTTGAAGTTGCCTTTGGGTTTCTTGCAGTGTTGCTCTATGAAAATGGGTCTGACGAGCTTGTAGCTCTTTCAGTTCTTGTTCTTTACAGATGAGAAGTTCATTTAAATCTTGCTCTGTATGTAGCATTGTTGAATCTGAGAAAGACAAGCATTGTTAATTAGAGCAGAGAAATGTATTTTCCATTCTGTCATCAAAATGTACTTCTCCTTAAGTTTCATGTAGTGTATGCTGTATACCAATCATAATTTTCTAATGAAAATTATTAACCACAACTAAAATCATGATAATAGGCATTCTGTTTGTATTATTATTCCCCCTTGCATTTAAAAGAATATTTAAATTCTGAATAGTAGACAAATGTTCATTAATTTTATATGGTACCATTTGTTCTTTTTTTTTTTAACAAGTACTCTAATTTAGAAATATGCAATAAGAAAATATAAAAAGAAATTTATCAATCCTATAGAACTCATGCAGTCTGCTTTGCAGTATTCATCATGGGCTCTATGCATATTTTAGAATCATTATCCTGAATGTACACTTGCTGCATAAATTGTAATTTGTTACAGCCACAAAACTATCAGATTTCAACAGTCAGGCTTATGGGTTATTATAGCTTTCTTAAGGTATATAGTCCTCTATGTACTCAGAAGATCCTAGATCCTGCATTAATGCACATAATGAAAAAGAATCACATTTCTAAAACAAATCCTACATGATTATTCCCATCATCAATCATGTGATTCCAGCTTGTTTTCTTAGGATAATGTGGTCATGATTATGGCAGACACGTGTCACAGAATCCATATTCTGGCAAATGTGTAAAATTCTGGCATGAACAAAAGAAAAGTTGAATCTCTATTCTATCTAGACTTTTCACCCTTTAACTGCTCCATCCAAACTGTTTTTCCCAACAGAGGCTAACCACACCAGGAGAAATCCATATATGGGCACAATGGTTTCAGAATGAAACGTGGAGGGAGAGAGGGAGGGAGGGGTCATTTTCCTTTTCCTACCTATCCATGTTGTACTTTCCATCACCTTCCCCCACTCCAGTTTTGGCAGGATTCAAGCTGATTCTGCTACTATCAGATCTCATTTGATTTGATTTTTTTAAAACCAGTAGAGCTTCCTTTAGAACATGGTATTTTTCTGTGCCATTTGTAAAGGATTATCCTATCTGTAAAAACTATGGGGAAAAAACAACAAATGAATCTGACTATTGTCTCTTTCCAACCCAGTGGTAGCTCTTTAATCTTTTCAAATGTAAAAAAGCACTTTCAGATTGGACAGGCTGATAAATAATCTCCAAGAGGATACTGTAGTTTACAAACTTTTTTTTTAAAAAATCTAACAATTTTCAGCACATTTCCAGACATGGAAAAATTCTTCCTGCTCTCTTAATACTATACAGTTGCACTAGCATGTGTCCAGTGTTAGCACTGAAACACTTCCCCACTAGTGGAGGATGAAACAGCTTTGTTGCAGGGAAGGAATAGAATATAATTCATCATTTTAATCACTTCTGTATTATGTTTGTGTATGTATCTATCAGTAGGTGTGAGGTGCATGCGTGAGGGGACGAACATTTCCATACTAAAATGGGTCAGCAACCCTTTAAAAAATCAAAAACAAAAGGTTTAAAATGACAGGGCATTGTTATGAACAGAAAAGTAAGCTTTCACATGACAACCATTTCTTAGTGTGATTACTGTTGCCCACACTATGTGCAAAAGTTCTGCCATAATATGGTTGCTAAAAGCCTGACACTGTAAGAAAAGCTGTGCACTTGAGATTTCTTATCTCACCAGGAATCCATGTTACAAGTCTTGCTCCAGATATACATCTTAGAGATGCTAATGCTTGCCTGTCCTTTGGAGGTACAGTCTTAAAGATGCTAATGGTTTATAATATAAACCATTTATAGTTTACTTTATATAGTGTTCATCCCTATTGTTTTATTCTAACATGCCTCTAGCATGCTTTGTACCTGATCCCCATCCCTTCCCCAAACTGTGTATCTGATAGGTTATAAAGGCATCTTGTACAGACTATCTTGGTAGTCTCTCTGGGGGCTGCCCACATGACACATGTATTTCCTGTATGTCTCAATAAATTGCAAACATTTTTGATTGTCACTGTTGTTTTTAATTGAAAGTTATTTGAATGCTCCTGTGATTGAGTAGATAAAGAGAACTGAAGTTTGTAAACACATGTAAACTGCATTTCATGTAGCACTCATACTACCATCCACTGGGAGAAAATCACTGGGAAAATGTGAAAACTCTGTAAGGGAAGCAGTACCTGAGGGAGGCTATATGGTTCACTGCCACAGATGAATGGTCATCTATTTGGAAGGACTTGTTTAAAACAAGAAGACTGTTGACTGCAGCTCTTATCCTACAACACTGAAGCAGACTGTATTTCAAATATATTTTCTTTCCATGACTGCCAAATTTGCCTTGACCAGAAAATGGTTTTATCAGGATCAGCACAATGAAGCACTGTTCCCTCTGGTGGCTTGTTAAAGAAGGCAGCCTGGTACCCTTGCAGGAACTTGTGAGGCTAGTATCAGGCCTGCTGGTGCTTGCAGGGAGTAGGGCCTGCACTCATAGGAACTAGCAGGAAACCACAAAAGCTGCTATAAACGGCTGCTCAGCCCCACCTAGTTTTGCCACAGCAACATGAGTCATCATGGTAGTTCCTTTGCACTCCTCATTACGTTACTCCCTCTGGTTCTGCAATTCCATCTATGTCCTGACTCATGACTTTACCTTTGCTTCTGGCCCTACCAGGCATCCGATCCTTGCCTATCCCTGACCTTACTACTGCTATCTCTGATCCTGGCCTTCCTTACTGGCATCTGACCTGTTTACTCTTAACTTAACCTTTGCCTCTAGCACAGTCACACATTACTGATAGCTGAACCTTGCTTGTACTTTGCCTCTGTCCCTATTGCATCTTGCCAAGACCTTCATTCATCTTTTATCTCTGATCCTGATGCTCCACTTACAGATATCAGATGCTTATGTCCTAGAATTAACAGGTTTGCAAGTGATGGTTTATTAACCCATGATCTGCCATGCACAAGTGGAAGTGAGCAAGGGTACTGCCTCTGATGTAGTCCTCACTTTTGCTTTCTGATTGTGAGCATAGCATGTGGACGCAGATCACTGGGTTGTGTTAGACCTGAACAACTCAACTATGGGTTGTTCACAACAAACTATGGGTTCACTGTCAGTGCTCCAGGTTTACACATTATATTCCCAACACCCAATCAGGTGTTATTTACAGAAAGTAGAAGGAAGAATATGATCAACACAGTGTCATGCACAGCAAATCATTGGTTAATTAATTCACAATTCAGTATCATTTTTGAACTAAGCAAGCAGCCTGGGAAGGCCTTGGTAGATACAAATAAAGGTAAAGGTTTTCCCTTGACATAAAGTCCAGTCATGCCTGACTCTAGGGGGCGGTGCTCATCTCCGTTTCCTAGCTGAGGGAGCCAGCGTTTGTCCACAGACAGTCTCCGTGGCCATGTGGCCGGCATGACTAAACACCAAAGTGCACAGAATGCTGTTACCTGCCCACCGAAGTGGCACCTTTTTATCTACTTGGATTTGCATGCTTTCGAACTGCAAGGTTGGCAGGAGCTGGGACGGAGCAACGGGAACTCACCCTGTTGTGCAGATTCAAACCGGCAACCTTTCGATCTACCAGCTCAGCAGCACAGAGGTTTAAACCACTGTACCACCTGCAGTCCCCAGATACAAATATATGTATAAATAAACTAAGTCACTTAAAAGTTTAAGATTTCCTACCGCTGAGAATACCAGAAACAATTTAGAATAAATGATAAGATGCAAAAAGCAAAAGTAGTTTATCAGTGTAGAGGACACCTCCCCTTCAGTTTGTCTAAAGTCCCCACCCTGTTTGTTGTAGTTGCTCATGCTTCCACCAACTTATGGTGACCCTACGAATGAGCGACCCTCCAAATGTCCTGTCCCTGACAGCCCTGCTCAGCACTTGCAAAGTCAAGGTTGTGGCTTCCTTGATGGAATGGATCCATTGTATAATTGGTTAACTTCTTTTTCTGCCTTGACTTTTCCTAGTTTTTAAAATATTGTCTCTAGGTTCAGTCCACAGTTCTTCTGATTCACAGTCAGTTAAGTTCAGTAATGCAAACCTGTTCTCTATGTGGACTTTAAATTCCTCAGAAATGTTATTTAAGTTGTATTTTGACCCTAGCTTCCATTAATGAACTTTTCAAATTTTACTCTGATTTTTCTTATCAGGAGTTCATAGTCAGTACCACAATATGTTCCTTTGGCAGTGTGAATATAGTTTTGCCATCTCCTTCTTCCAATTACATAGCCTATTTGATTTCTGTATTGGCTGTCTACCAATGTCCATATGTAGTGCTATCAGACTGGTTGCCTGAAGTATGTATTAACAGTAAACAGATGGTTGACTTCATAGAATTCTATGAAATGTTTCTGACCCCTAGGCCAAATTTTTCCACAACCTTTGATTCTGCTTTCTTTCCTCCTTTTGTGTTCCAGTTACCTATGACTATTAGCATGTCTTGTTTTGGTGTGTTAGCGATTTCCTCCTGGACACTTGCATTCATCTTCATCAACTTGAATTATGAACACAAATTTGAATTGTGTGTTGATAGGTTTTCTGAAAGTTCTGACTGATATTATTCTATTAGAGTTTGCATTATAGCACCATCTTGCCTCAGTATTGGAGCTACTCTGTTTCTTCAGAGTTCGACATTTCTAGAGCAAAATACTTCATTTTTGTATGACTGAAAATGTCCCATTCCAGTCAATTTAGTTCACTCACACCAAATACTTTAATGCTTAAGCATTTCATTTCTTGCTCTGTGATTTCCAGTTTCCTTGATTCATTCCTATCAGCTGCAGTCATATCTGGACAGTCAGGACCTGGCAACAGTTATCCATGCACTGATAACCTCCCAACTGGATCATTGCAATGCTCTTTATGTGGGGCTTCCCTTGAAGACAGACTGGAAACTTGAATTGGTCCAGAATAGGGCAGCCAGATTGCTAATAAGGACAGGCAGATACAATCATATAAAGCCAGTCCTCTACCATCTTCAGTGACTTCCAACTGAGGTCTAAGCCCAATTTTAGGCGTTAACACTAGTATTTAAAACCCCAGGGCTTGGGACCAGGCTATCTAAAGGAGAGCCTCTTCCCATACAAACTTATCCAGCACTTTAGATCTGCATCTAAGGCCCTCCTGAGGGAACCCCATCCTCAGGAAATAAGGAACAAGAAAGGCCTTTTCCAGAGTGGTACCAACTTTGGAACAAGCTCCCCAAAGAGGTTCATTCGACATCCTCTTTATACTCTTGTTGGCACCAGGTGAAGACCTTTTTATTTCAATGGTATTTTGTTAGTTTTTAAAGGCATTTTAACACTGGGGTATGCCTTTTAATGAAATTACTGGTTCTGTCAGTGGGTGTATTTTTATTATTTTATTGTCCTATTGTTTTATTGTAATTGGTGATTATATTTTCATATTGTATTTACAGTTTTATTGTTGTAAGCAGCCCAGGGAGCTGTGTGGCTAATGGGGCAGGTTAGAAATGCAATTAATAATGATAAGTCTAATGTTTTATGCCCCAATTATGTGTTGTACAGCTTCAGACTTTCTGTTCACTTCTGAGCATATTAGATACTAGACTTCCTTGTGGTTTACATTCAGTGCCATCATTCGCTAGAACACTATTTGTACTTGTCCTTTGTTCTTCCCCAGTAGCTGATTGAGTGTCTTCTGATCTTGGACTTTCATCTTCTGGAATCGTGTCTTGTTTCATTTTGGTTTGCTTCATTATAGGGTTTACAAGGTAAGAAATATTCAGGAGTGGTTTACTATTACCTTCTTCTGTGCAGTACTAACCAGAGTTAGCTTGAGCGTCAATGCTGTTACCAATGAAAGATCCCCCACCAGTGTCATCTTCAAGCAGGAGTTTTTCCACCCCCATCACCATTAGATATCCATTCTGTTCTGCTGATGTGAATGTTACTCCTGAAGAGGATGGATGCATCTTAGTCTGGTGTCTCAGCATGACCTTTCTGCCTTGGGTGATTCTGCTATGAGACTGGACTAGCGAGAGATCTGGCCTCCCAGTGGCATTCTCTTAGTTTCTCTGACACTTTCAAACCCCCTTACTATGTTAAGGTGTGGTTACTTACTAATAATTTAGTAATACAGCAGAAGCCCCATATCCGCAGGGTTAGGTTCCAAGCCTCACAGCAGATGCCTGAAATGGCAGGTAATAGTGAACACCATATAATGTTCACCATACATTTTTTTCACAATTTCACAGATAGAAAATGAGTTCTTACCTTATTTCCTAGCAATCTCGGCATACTTTTTTTATTACCTATTAAATCAAGAATTTTCACTTAAAGAAGCCCTTTACCACTTCTCTTTCAAATCAGGGTCAACTGCAGTTGTGAAAATGTGGAAACTGAACCAGCAGATGTTTGTCTGTTTAAAATATTTATACCCCGCCCTATATGCAAAAGCATCTCAGGGGACCTGTTGTATTTAAGTTTTATACTCCAAGTGTAAGTTTAAACTTTGGGCTCTTATGACCAGAGTTCCAATTATATTTAAATCTCGGTCTACAGTCAACTTGAACTTCACTTCAAGGTGAAGTTTATCACCTTCATCTATCATGGAGAAGGGGGGGTGTTAAAAAAATCTCCCAATAGCTATCCCTTGATATACAATGCTAATACTTTCAAATATAAATCATCAGCAGTTGCAAAATGATCTTCAGAATTTCCTAAAATGAACAGTTTAATGGTGAAACAAAACATTTCTACCCCTCCACATGCTCAGTGTAGGATTTTTTCCCCACAACAAGAATCTTTTGTAGTCACAGCAAGGGTGATCCATTGGGGAAAATTCTGTATCACCTCTCACTGGATTGAAGCTATTCCTTTAAAAACCATTTGTAGTGTTTGCGAGTCACTAGCCTAGATTCCACAAAAGCAGCTTGTTCATGCTGTTTATGTGCTACCCTATTCTAGTATGTCTTCAGTCCACTCTAAAATCACACAGAGGACCTGTGGTCCTCCTGAAATTGTTGGACTACCATGTCTATCAATTCTAACCAAGCTGATTAGGGCTGATGGAAGTTGAGCTTCACAGGCTCCCCATCCCTTCCTAAATTCAAAAGGTTATATGCCAGAACTATAAATACTATCAACTAATTTATAATGTAACCCCCCGCCCCCAAATATCTCTCCTAAGAAAGAAGGTAATAATTTTGCTATTAGTTTAAAAAAAAAAGGTTGAGTCTAGACTAAGCTTGCAATCCTAGACCTACTTTCCAGGGATTAAGTAGGTCTATTTCTAAGTAGATATGCACAAGTTTGCACTGTGAGTTGTTTGTACCTAGGTTCCATTGAAATGAATGCAACAAATTAGTTGTCCTTTATCAGTGGTGGCGAACCTATGGCACACGGGCCACGGCAGGTACCCAGAGCCCTCTCTGTCGGCACTTCGCCCTAGCATCGCTCCAGCAGCCAAGCATCAGATAATAGTGCAGATAGGGGCCATGCGCATGCTCAGAAAGGAGTAGTGGCGTCAGGCGATAACATCATGAGCTGTGACTCATAAGCTGCAAACTCATCCGAGCTTTCGCATGGCCGGTCAGTGCGCTGCCAAGGATATCAATATATTTGCTTGGACTGGCTGTGAGTTGTTTTTTCTAAACTAAAACCTCAGTGTTCAGGTTTTATTGCAGTGTTGGCACTTTGTGATAAATAAGTGGGTTTTGGGTGCAGTTTAGGCACTCGGTCTCTAAAAGGTTCGCCATCACTGTCCTATATCAAAGGCAACTAACTGTAAATAACAATGTGGATCTATCCCTTACGTGGAATTTATTCCCACATACTTCCAAATATACTGGATGTCCAGCCCCCAACACAATAAACAAAACAGAATATGATGCTAGCCACATGCAAAGTGGTATGAAAGCTTTCATAAGTGGCTTTTTAAAAAGCTCTTGATGCATACCTCACTGTTTAAATTTAGCAAACCAATCTTTAGACAAGGCCTTTCTAATGGTCCTAAGAGATCAAAGATGAGGCAAGAGAGCCACTGCCTTTCACTCCTTCCCTTGCAGAAACAGAAATCATAGGTTTGATTGTTATGTTGAAGCTCCCCCATGCCTTCATGCTCTGAGTTCATCTACTCTTGCACCTTTTTATCTGCTAAATATGCAAACATTAAGGCATCTGAGAAACAATTAAAGAGTACTAATTAATTAATTGATTAATTAGTCAGCAACAAAATAAATTTATTAAAAAGAACAAATTAAATCACAAAAGTAAAAGAACTGCTTAGCATTGAAAAGCTAGCAATCCATACCTGTTCTGATCACTGTTGACACAATCCATCCAGAGTAAAATCCCATTAATTCCATTTGAAAAACTGGGCATATAAAAATGTCAGAAGGGCAGCAGAAGGGAAAATGTACAGATAGAATAGCAGTGACATGCCAGAGTGGATTTAATTTTTTAAGAAAAATTTTAAAATCAGATTTTGGATTTTTTATTTAAATTGGTTTTTAGAATAAAATGTTTTTTGAGGAAATCACTATCTAAAGATAGTTTTCTATTTAAGATGCATTATAATCCAAAAGTTATTAATCATGAAATAAGGATTCATTTTTAATTATATAGCATGGGGCTGCAAATTCATGCAATTTTACATATTTTGGTAAATTCCATTAATCTATGTGCAATGTCATACTCTTCCACAGGTTTCTGTAAGATTATTGGGCATTTTTTCTATCTAGAAGATATTATCACTGATGTTTCCGTTTACAGTTCTCAAAAGTGTGAATTTGTGTCTGCTGATAGCACATGCCTCTTCTTCACAGCAAAAAATTTATAAAATCAACATACAGTTGAGAAGAACTTAATCCCATTGTTCCTTTGCAAATCTACATGCACAGAATCAACCCCTTACTTCTTAAGTACAGTGGTACACTGGCTCACGAATGCCTCAGTTCATGATCAAATCAGGTCGTGAACAAAAATTTCATAAAAATTTTGACTCAGGTCGTGAACTCCACATTGGGTGGCGACCGCAATCGCGGCCATCTCCCCACCCCCGAGTGGGGAGATGGCTGCGATTGTGCTGGGGGCGGGGGGGAGATGGCCGAGATCGCGCCTGTCTTTCCTGCAGGAGTGTGCCTGTGATTGCACCCGTCTTTCCTGCAGGAGCGCAACTGCGATCTCGGCCATCTCCGTCCCCCCCCAGCACGAATGCATCCATCTCCCCCCACAAGTGCACCCATGATCGCGCCTGTCTCTCCCCCCCCAGCGCGCCGGGATGATGGGCGCAACTGCGGTTGTGCTGGGGGGGGCAGGGAGATGGCGGCACTCATGGTCAGGGTGGGGGGGTGGCTGCGATCTTTGTTGTTCTTTGTTACTTTGCTTCACATTTTTCTGAGTTAAAAAAATAGTTACAGAATGGATTAACCTTAATTATATTGAGCCTTATGGGAAAATTTGACTTGGCTCACGACCAATTTGGGTCACAACCAGAGTCCTGGAACGGATTAAGTTCATGAGCCAAGGTATCAGTGTACTAAGCTTCAAAAATTCAATGAATAGAAGATTGTTGTGAGTGGAACAGAGCTGCAGAGGAAGCTGCAAGAAGTAAAACTGAAACTGAAACTAAAAACCTCAGTTTTGAAACTGAGGTTTATCATAGTATTCTTTCCCTGGAGGGGAAAAAAAAACAGTAATAGCAGAAGGCTATAAAAGAGACCCAGTTTAGGAATATTTTGATGAAGTTCCTCTATTGACAGGTAAAGCAGGCATGCATGCAAATTATGTAGAAAACCATGATTTAAATCTAGTCTTACTGAAGGTGATTTAAATCAAATCCACCTTGTTATCTGAAGACATTAAATCTAAGGTTGCAGGGAAAAGGAAAGCTTGTGTGTGACATGTATTCTAAACTGAAAGCTTTTGAAGCAAAACTAAACATTTTACTGAAGCAAGTTAGTAAAAGTAACTTTTCAAACTTCTAATGCTGCAATGAACTAAAATTTTGAGAAGAACAGAAATTTATAATTCAGCAGTGAAAGACACATCAAAACACTGAACCTATTTCTGGTGGAATTCCAGAACAGAATCACTGATTGCCACAAGCATGGAAAGGAAATAAGACTTTTTCAGAATTCATTTGAAGTAGCACCAGAAGATGCAAGTAACTTTTTTCAGATGGAACTAAAGATTTGCAAACCAGTGATCATCTCAAAGAAAATAGTCTGTTAGATTTCTGTTGTGGTCTACCAGATATATTTATCAACCCAAAGAAATTTGCTACAGACATGTTCACAGTCTTTGGCACTACATACATCTGAGAACAAACTTTTTCCAAGATGAAAATGTGAAATCCAAGTATAGGCCAGGACATTTACATGACATTTTAAGGGTGTCTGTCACAACCCTTGACTTGGACATTAATGCCTTGGCTAACAGCCACAAAAGTCATACTGACTAGGTAAGCATGTGTAGCTAGATAAAAGGATTTCACAGTAAAATATTGTTCCAAAATGGATTGCATTCAAGTTAACATTTCTTCACTGACCCGATTTTTTAAAATCTAAATTGGCAGGTTAATAGCTATGTTACATTTCGGTTTAAGATGTGGCCCCCGTGTGAGGATCACTGATCTAATAGGTCCTGACTTCAATTAGCAAAGAAAGGCTTTTATACTCCAGAATTTTAAATTTTCAGCTTTTATTTTTCAGGGTATGCTTGCAGAAGTTTTAAAGAAGTATTGCCACAAAACTCAGGATTTTTAGATTTTTCTAGAATCTGCCATTTTTGAATTGGGATAATTAAAGATATATAACCCTTATTGCCAGTGGAATTCTGAATTATATGATGCAGTTTCAATACTAAATGCAGTACTTACCTATTCTGAAACATTCATCAGAAAATTAGTTTGCTACTGAAGCATAGGGTTATCAATGGTTCTAGTTATGATGGCTATATATTATGTGCATATCAAAACTAGTGATCCTTTGAATATCAGTTATGAGGGCAGTTGCTAGAAGGCAGCTTATTGACTGGGACTAGGTGATCTAAACATCTGTGTTGCATCACAACACACTTGCACTGATTGTCTATTTGTTTCTGGGTCAGATTCAGAGTACCGATTTTGACCTTTATGGAGCTGGGAATCTCAATACCTCATGGAACACCACTCTCCATATGAACCTCCTTCTGTGTCTGAGAGCTCATAGGGTTGCAGTTTGAGAATGAACTTCTAGGATTTTCCCACAATTATGAACAATCTCTCCAAGCAAACCCAACAATGCAATCATAGTTTCAGCACCAAGCAAAGATGTACTTATTTTCTCTAACATTTGGACATTAATAATGGCTCAACTGTTTGGGGCTGATTTTTTATTTTCATTCTGGCTGTGGAGAGAGAGGAAGAAATTTGCATACTGTGCATGAAGACATTTGGGACTGTATTATTTTAAATTATGTTTTATATAACATTTACTTGTATTTGCATTATACTGATTGTGGTTTACATTACTTTTGTTTTTTTTAATTAATTTTAGAATTCTTTGTGTATAACACTAGTATTCAGTCAGATGCTGCCCGTAAGTTAAATTTATGGGTTGCATAAAGCAGCCTCAAAGTAAATTACACTGCATTAATGTACAGGACCTCTAGTGCAACACCAACATTAGCTAGCTCAGCTGGATTAACTGGAAAACCCATTGCGCCAATTAACCCAGTGGTATTATAGATGTTCCCTGCCCTCATGTAACATACTTTACAATAGGGTACCTTAACAGTAATAACACATACAGGAGAATGCTATTTTGGTTGGCCATTGTGAGAACAAGATGCTGGTTCAGAGATCTTAGTTTGATTCAGCATGCCTCTTTTTATGTTCTTAAAATATTAATAGGTGTTTTGCAACAGAGATCTGAAGAATGTTATCTCAAGCCTAATACTGAATGCTGTGTAAGTGCAAAACCTGTGTTTTTTAATTTTTATTATGGAACTTTTATTATCTGCTCAGTGTCAACAGTGCAAGTCTCTGGGTAAAAAAAAGAGCATACCAGAAGTGAGTCAATTTTATGAAATATAGCTATAAATCAGGACTGTTTTCTACAATATTACCAGGTTGTTTTCTCTTTTTAATTCCTTATTTATATTTAGTTTAGATATGCAAATATAAAAGATGGATGGGAAGGAGAGAGTAATGAGCGTGGAGGTGATGGAAGGGAGGAATGGAGAAAAAGGGATTGTTTGTTCATGCATAAGAATACCAAAAAAAATCAGTAAGATGGCAACAAAAGCTGTGACAGTTTACCCGATAGTGGCTCCATGTGTTACTACAGATGCACAAGTGACAAATGAATCTGTGCATTTACAACGTGAAAACAAAGTCCAGAGATCAAACATTTCTCCCTAGGATTCACCCATTCCATCTCCAACAAGGGCATGATAATTAGGGTACATTTTCCAAGGCTTCTCCCCTCCTCAGGTTTCCCGTTGTAATGATTATGTGACAATACAGCAGAAATCTTAACGGAAAAGGGAGGGGGGCGTTTCAAAGTTTAGAAGTGGCAGTGTTCTCAACAAGTCTGAAGTCCAGGAGCGTGGATAAACTCCAAATTAAGTGTAGAACCTTACTTCTTTGTACTTAATGATAGCAATCGCAATGTTACCAATGCAGGCCTGTTCTCAAGAAATCGTGTGCTCTGAAACACAAGTGTGCGTGTAGCTCCTTCTGCAGACAAAGGGAGGTGACCTACGCTTGCGTTTCCTAACGTCACGAATCCATTCTCCCTCCTTCAAACCGTCTATTTCGACTAAAACTACACTGGATTTAATCGGGAAACTGCCTCCGCCATAGGAATTTTTCGATTTGAAAGGACGTCTGCCGCCACAGGCCCCCATCAAAATACCCACCTCACGCTTTCCGCGCCCCCCTTCCACGCCACAAACCCGACAGAGTCTTTTCTTGGAAAGAGAGGGAGGCCTCGGCAAGGCGAAGCGCCCGTTTCCATGGAAACCGGAAACTCGGACCGCCCCGAGCTCCGCTCCGTCCCGCCCCCGCCCGGCCTCAGGCCGCTCGCGCCTCCCACGTTATGTAAACATATTCACAACACATGATAGGCTTGGAATTAAACTACAACCAAAACTTGAGGCCCGTGAAAAAACCATCTAGCAGGAATGCCCTCCCATAAAGCGTAATCTTGAAAAACAGGATTTCTCAGTTGCTCAGCCCTTATATTGTCCCAGCAATGCTTACAATTGTAGAACAATTTTCAGTTTTATAACCTTGAAATTCTTAACTACATGGTGCATTTTTTCATGAGTAGAAACCACCCTTTCAGCACATTGCTCCTCCAAAAAAAGTTTAATACAATGAACATTTTTATCATAACTAGTTATTCTTTAAATTTACTTTCATCTGTTAAAGTGCTGGGTTGAATTTACTGAGAATAGGGCAAAGAAGAGAGGTTTTTTTAAAACCCTTCATCAGGATATAAATTTGCAACCCAATTATATCACCTAATCCCAGACTTCCTATGCTAAAAACCATGGTTGTTACATTCACAAACTCATTTTGTAAGTTAATTAGTACCATAACTGCCACTAGCAAGTTTGATATTTACTCCCCACAAACTCACCCAATAGTAATCTCTTTGTTATAGTAAAAAGATCTGTGTCTACCTTTTTCTAATACATAGAGAAATTATGTGGGCTGCTGAGTCATTCTGAAAAATAGGCTTCTAAGTGGCTGCAGGAGGCACCACATAATATTGTCTTATGAAGTGAAATTATTCTTGGTGCTACAAGTGTTGACCAGAAGATCGGTGTCCTGGTGTGCCCATGCCCAAAATACACAACGGGAGAAGGTTTTCTTGTAACACACTCAACACTTTCTAATAGGTTACAGAAGTAAAAAGTTCCAATGGCTTAATCTTTCCTGCCTGCATACCAAAGCAGAAAGAAGATGCTGGGAAGGAGGATGGGGTGGGCTGGTGTGAATTGCCCTTTGTTTGCTCTGCTGTTATCTGTCAAGAGTCAACTGCCCTCTCTGGAATGTGGCTGGTTAGTGTCAGCTCCATTTCAAGGATGCACACATGCTGATTTCTAGAAAAGAGGATTTCTCTCTAACCTATGTGTCACTGATTGCATGATTTTACCAATTAAAGTTATACCTATTGATCTGTACATCGAAGGACTTACAGGATTGTTATCAAATTTACAACTATTCCTTCAGTCGCTTGGGAGAAACTTGGTTAAGCTTTAAAATCCAAAACTGTTCTCTCCTAAGGATAAATTTATTATTGGATACATCCAATTTCTCTTTACCTCAACAGTGCTTACACAGAGTGGTGTGCTTGTAGAAAATAGTTAACAAAATGTTAACGCCAGTTTATACATAGTGACAAGAAATAGTGTAGATCGGGGTGTTCTACCCGTGGCCGCATGCAGTCCAGGATGGCTATGAATGTGGTCCAACACAAAATCGTAAACTTACCTTAAACATTGAGTTTTTTTGTAACTCGATTGTGTGGTTCTCTAGCGTGAACATCGTAGATGTCAACATTGTGTCGCAATGTCACATAAAATAAATGTACGTATGCTCTTGTTATTTGTACGCATATGTGGCTTCAGTTTTACTATGGTATGTGGCTTCCGTTTGTGAGCAACTATTTTCAAGAATGAAGCATGCTAAGAGTAAAATTAGGACCAAAATATCTGATGAGCACCTTGAGAACTCACTGAGAATTGCAACTACTTCCATAGAACCAGATATTGATGCATTAGTTTCTCAAATACAATGTAAAATATCCCACTAGTTTTACATTGCCCCCTTATTTTACAATAAAAATATGAAAAATCTATGAAGTTTTATTACTTAGATATGTTCATTTTCTATATTACGGATTGCAAACTTGGGACCTGTTCAATGATTTTAAAAGACTCTCCAAACGGGGCGCCACATAATTAGGATTGTTATATGAGGACTTTTTTGCTTATCTGTGGATGCAGATATCATGAATATTATGCACAGACTTTTTTTTTTTTTGCTCATCAGTTTTTGTTAGAGTTTGTGTATTTAATGTGCGGCCCAAGACAATTCTTCTTCCAATGTGGCCCAGAGAAGCCAAAAGGTTGGACACCCCTGGTGTAGATGGTCTTGGCTTTCGTCTCAAATTAGTTTCTTCATTGCTGCCCTCAGTTTAGTTTCCCCTTTGCTGCCCAAGTCTCAGTCTTCTCCAAATTTCTTGGCTACATTCTCCATTTGAAATTATGACTGAGCCAACATATGTAAACTTTCACAATTTCAATTTCTTCATTGCTTGCATCAAAGTTGTGTAATTCCTCTGGAGTCATTATGTTTTTTAGAGAAAGCTATCATAGGAATTTCTATGCACTAGTTTTCTGTACATCAATGTGCAAAGCATATTGAAATCCTCCACTGTAAATTCTAGAAAATTGATACTGTTTGAAATACATCAGGATGAAAGGAGTATGTTGGTATCACAATTACTGAGCTACATGAAAATGGCTAGGATAGAGTCATGTGAACCAGCCCAAAGCATGAAGATGTCATCAATGTACCTTCACCATTGTATGATGTTTCCCCTCAAAAGGTTTCCCTCACTTAATGTATTTTTTCTCTTAATCATTCCTGTATAAGTTGGCTATCTCTGAGGCCATGGCCACCCTCCTCATCTGCCCATAGCAATGTGTATGAAATTTAAAGATACACCTTTAAGGTATACTTTTTCACAGGTATACCTCTGCTAAAGATACTATATAGGAGTGTTACAATAGAAGGGTTAAGGTTAGGGTTTGTGAGCAGGAGGTCCTTGTAGTGGATTGTAAATAGTTGCAGGGGAAAACTATGGAAAGTGAGAGGTACTGGACCTATTCACATGTAATGATGGCAAATTGTGGATTAATTAAATCACAATTAGCTGAGTTCTATGCCTGGCATGTGCTGCTGCCATTTTGAGCATGCAGTATTTCAGCAACCTGGTTGGAGATGATTTATTTATTTGGAACACTTGTATGCCCCCCCCATTCACAAAAGCCTGATTCTATGACATGTGACTCCAGACATTACAGGCTATTTCTGGCTTAAATATCCTATAGTTAACATCAGACTAAGCAATCCAAGAACTACAGTTTTTAGATTATGACTTCTTTTTTCACAAGGGGAAGATTCACTGATTAATTTGCATGTGGAAACAATCAGTTCTCTATCATTGAACAGATATTTTAAAGAACTGCTTTTAAGGATGTGAGCAACACACTCCTTCTTAACAAAACTATACAATTCACGTAAGTCAATATATTCTTTCATGTCAATAGTATGTACTATGAGGAAATTGTGGGCAGAATCTCCCATGGCACTGCCCCAAAATAGCACCTGTACATTTAAGAAAAGAAACAAAGGCTGTTGCATAGGTTTTCTAAAGCTTTTGTAATAATTTAACAATTTGTTTGTATAAAAAAGAAGTGGAGAAAATGTGGAAGGTTCAGTGCTACTGTGTATCAGTCAATCCTTTAAAGTCCTTTGTTCTCTGTTAAATAACTTGGCCATTAATCCACCCCAGCACTTCCGCCATTGCTTTACTGCTCCCTCCATTATCAGTAGTCATCCTTCACAAATATCCCCTCAGCACTGGTTCTTTGTAACTGAAGTTTGCACTCAAAATTCCCACTTTGCCAGTCAAAATCTGTCCATTGTTCTACAAATGGCCCTCTGTTTACCTTCTCTTCACCTTGGGAGGCACTTGCCTTGTTTCATATACACTAATTTTGGCAAGACTAATGACCAGTCATTTCAAACCTAATAGAGTGCAAGGGCCAATACGCTTCTGGAATGCCTTGTGGGAGTGATTTGGGTTAGATAATGGCTGGGGGTGAAGGGTTCAGTGCTCCATGATTTGTCCTTTTGCAGCTTCAAATAACCCTCCCAAAGAAACTTTAATTTTAAAAATGTAATTATGGGTCTATTACCTGTGTTTATGGGCAACATGCAATTAGCCTCTATCATAACTTTCTGTTTTCTCTCTCTCTCTTTCGCACTTCCACACATGCACACAGATACAATCCATGCAAAAGTGAGTTTTTTCCATAGAGGGAAATATGACTGCTTCCACAGTCCCACCATGTATATCATACGCATGGATGCATCTTTGCCTCTCAACAAGAGGAAAACGTTTCCACAAATTACTCCAATATATAGCCACAACACATATCCACTGCACTTACAAAAGGGTCACCTAGCCAAATGTATGAATCGGCTGTGGACTTCAACATAGTCTGCAGTGATAGCACATCACCATTTGCATGCCCTTCACCTGGGCCATTGTTGTCTGTTGTCTATTGCTGTCTCTCTTGTTTCCGATTCAAAGTGCTGGTTATAACCTAAAACCTTTACAGTCCACAACAGCTTGTGACCAGGTTATTTGCAAGCCTGCTTTCATCCATTTTTCCCTGCTAGGATGTACCTTGGAGACTTCCTGATTGCCCATCATTAAGATCAATAAGGTAGGTGTGCAGTAGAGACAGGACCTTCTGCATAGTTGTTCCAGTTCTTTGGAATTCCTTTTCCAATGGATCTGCGGGATGCTTTCCACATTCTGTTCTGGCATTTAGGCAGGCCTTGAAGATATTGCTCCTCAACATTGTCTTTGACTGTTATCATAGCTTAAGTGGGTGGAGCAGCTTTGAAAAGTATTCTGGATGCCACTTCTGGTGACCATTAATTTGTAGTGTCTTACTTCTTCTGAATGTCACTTTCGGAGGGCATAACCTGAAGATGCAGCTTAAAATATTTGAAATAAATAATTTGTTGTTGTTGTTGTCATCTGCAGTACGTACAAGAATATTCTTATTATTACAGTTATAGCCTGCCTTTTCTCCTCTTGCAAGGAAACAAGGTGGCTTACAAGGTTTTTCTCCTCTCCATTTTATCCCCACAACAACCCTGTGAGGTAGGTTGGGCTAAGAGACAGTGACTGGCCCAAAGTCATCCAGCAGTTTTCATGGCTGAATGGGGACTAGAACCCGGGCAACACAGAGTTTTGAGATTTTGACATGACCTTTATTACTGGTCCATTATTAACATGTGCTTTCAAACTTCTCTGATAATTCAGATGTCTTGCATACTGTTTCAGCTTTCTATGTGCTGTGAAAGGACCTGAACATTTTATATACAAGCTGTGTTGTTAGATTTATAGCCTGCTTTTTTTCCCCTCGAGCAAGAAACCTAAAGCAACTTACATGGTCTTCCTCCTCTCCTATTTTGTCCTCACAACAACCTTGTGAGGTAGTTATCCTGGGGGTCAGTAACTGGCCCAAAGCCACCAAGTGAGCTTCGTAGGCAAGTCAGGACTAGAACCCTGATCTCTAGAGCTTCACACTGGCATACTGGCTGTAGTGCCTCCTATCCATTCAGCATGCTTTATTTTGGCTGGATCATGCCCAAAAGTATATTTGGTGCTTTATAAAGATCAGTTTATCATATTTATAAATATAAAAGATTCAGGTGCTAAAAATAAAGTTATTACTCTCCCCCACACCCTTCCATTCCCAGCATTTTCAGACATCTGCCATGTCCAATTGTCCAGTTTTAAGATTAGGAAAAATTCTTCACTGGAGTACTCAATAGTGCCTTCTCATTCTGTCTGAAGAAATATTGCAGTAAAGAAAAAAGGAAAGGTGTACCTGCCTGTTTCAACAGAAAAACAAAGAAAGACGTCATAAAGCTCCCAGCATTTCTCAATTGGCCAAAGCAAACCAGTTCCAAAAGAGGAAGTATCAGTGCTACAATAATGCAGTGTGAGAAAGGCTTACTTTCTGCAAAAGGAAGCTGGGATATTTTTTTCTCTCCCTCATACAACATAAACATGGGGTTGTAGGGCGGTGAAAAGTTTTTTATTACCCTTCGCTGGAATTTTGATAGATTGAGTTCAGTGATCTGACTACGTGACTCTTGAAGCAATAGCAAGGATTTCCCTTAATTCTCTTTGTCACTTCCAGTGACTTTTCTGTCTGGAAATCAGCATGACTAATTTCCAGTAGTGATGTTATTTTAGCACAAGTTTTAGCATTATACAAGGTTTAATATGGTAGAGGAAAAACTTAGCTTCCGGAGATATTTTAATACAGGGGCCAAGGGGTGTCTGTTGCTTAGCAAGAAGGCAAGAAATGGTCAGTGTTTCCAAGAATAATTCTGATTTATTCCTTATTTGAAGTGTTTGGTTTGCATCCTGCCTCTTAATCATAAGGATCTGGATGGCAGCGAACAGAAGCTGCAGGAGGCACCAATTCTCCAGCCCCTGCATGTCCTCCCATACCAAGCTATGGGGTTGAGGGGATGCTCCTGAGCAGATGGGGTGGGGAATGCAAGGAAGCCCCAAGGGGATGAGAGCAATGAGAAGTTCCATTACACGAAGCCTATTTGTGTGATGTTGGATTTGATCCAGTATAAACTCGCAGCATAGAACAATTCAGAGCAGTTCTAACAAGTACACTAAGTAAAACAGACAGCAAATGATGGCAGAGTGAAAAACAAAGCTTCAGCAGTATCTTATTACCTTAAAGGCTGGAGCGTAACAGAATGTATTCTATCCCTTTCTAAAGGTCCTCAGTGTGTAGCAAATGGACAATAAAAGGGCATCTCCATGGGAAGGCAGCACAACCAAAATGCTTCTGTTCATTGTTGCTATCCATCTGGGACACGATCTGAAGAGGCCTCTGGTTGCAATTGTTGGGAAAGTCCAAATAAATCCTCAGATAAAAAGATATGCTTTTGTATGTTCTTTAATCTAAGATCGGGCAGTAGTGCCTTTGTTCCTGTGAAGGAATCTTGGTTAGGTTTGAGGCGATGGTGTCTCCTTGTGGATCCAAGCGTACATTCTCCTGGCCTGCTAATTCAGGATTTCCTGGCACAGGGCCTCTCTGAGGAGTCTCCTGCTGTGTCCTTGGGGCATCCCTGGCCTTGAGGGCAGGCAGCAACAGCTGGAGTGCCAGTCTGAGCACCTGCTGACTTGCAGTCACCTTGTAAATTCCCCACCATGTCCCTGGCACACTCCCAGGGGGCACTCTGGGAATTAAGTTGGTGAGCACCCCAGCTGCCCAGTTGGAGAGGCCACATCTGTGTAGCAGTGAGCCCTATCAGGGATGCAATGTGCTGCCATCAGCCCAAGGATGCTGTTCACTGGTGCTGGGTAGAGGCTGGACAGGGCCCTGGGAGGCAGGCACATTCAAGTGGCAGTAGGCAGTGCTTCAGGTACTCTCTGAGGTGTCATAAAAAGGTTAAGACTGGCACCTTCAGAGACACCCAGAACGACTGGGCAGAGCACATCATGAGAATGGTGGGGCTAGATGAATCACCAGTTGGAATTAAGATTGCTGGAAGAAATATCAACAGCCTCAGATATGCAGATGATACCACCCTAATGGCAGAAAGTGAAGAGGAACTAAAGAGCCTCTTGATGCAGGTGAAGGAGGAGAGTGCAAAAGTTGCCTTGAAATTCAACATAAAGAAAACTAAGATCATGGCATCCAGTCCTATCACTTCCTGGCAAACAGATGGGGAAGAAATGGAGGTAGTGACAAATTTTATTTTCCTGGGCTCCAAGATCACCGCAGATGGGGACTGCCGCTAAGAAATTAAAAGATGCTTGCTCCTGGGGAGGAAAGCTATGGCAAATCTAGACAGCGTACTAAAGAGCAGAGACATCACCCTGCCAGCAAAAGTGCGTATAGCCAAGGCTATGGTTTTCCCAGTTGCAATGTATGGCTGTGAAAGTTGGACCATAAGGAAGGCCAAGTGCCAAAGGATTGAGGCCTTTGAATTGTGGTGCTGGAGGAGACTCCTGCGAGTCCCTTGGACCGCAAAGCAATCAAACCGGTCAGTCCTAGAGGAGATCAACCCTGACTGCTCTTTAGAAGGCCAGATACTGAAGATGAAACTCAAATACTTTGGCCACCTAATGAGAAGGAAGGACTCCCTGGAGAAGAGCCTAATGCTGGGAACAATAGATGGCAAAAGAAGACAGGGACGGCAGAGAATGAGGTGGCTAGATGGGAGTTACTAAAGCAGTCTGCGTGAGCTTAAGTGGACTCTGGGGATGGCAGAGGACAGGAAGGCCTGGAGGAATGTTGTCCATGGGGCCGCGATGGGTCGGACATGACTTTGCGACTAACAACAACAACCTCTGTGTCCCTCTCCCTTCTCTGTCATCTCCCTGGGATCATGTCCTGCCCTGAGTACACAAAAGCCCAATCACTTACCTTCTCAAGAATTACCAGTTTCAGTCCAGGGGTCAAGGCTATATGATTAGTGCATGTCTGAAGCTCCAATCAGGTTGGCATGTCCAAAAGAAAGTCCAAAAAACAAGCCAGGGATCTAGACACCGGTTAGCATCAGCAAAGTCCAGGAGCACAGATAATGCCGCTTGTTGTTTGCAGCGCAGAGCAGCTCTGCTGGAGCTAATTTATAGCCAGCTCTAATGCAGCACAGCTGGCTAATTAAGTCAGCATGCTGTTTCATGGGAGCCTCCCCTTTCAGAGTGTTTGGATTCCTGTTGGGGCTGAAGCCATGCACTCCTCCTTCTTTCTGTGGGGTGAATTCTCTCTGCTCCTGCTCTTGGAGAACCACAGGGGCTGCCCCCAAGGGTCCTGGCTCCTCTTCCTCTAACGCAGGGCAGTCATCTGCAGCCACCACCCCTGTGGACGAATGTGGCTGGGGCCCACTGCCCTGGCTTTCTTTGCCTGAGGAATCCTCCTCCAGGTATGACATGACAGGTCATTTTCTGTCTTGTAAGTCACCTGGGGCAGAGGCCTGCCTTCTCATTCTTTAAAAAAGGAGTAAATGCAAGACTTGTCATGTGTAAATTAGCAATACTAATGAATTGGGGGTGGGAGATGTATTGTGTGAGAGAAGTTTTAGATTAAAAAATAGAAGATAATTCTTCCTCTTCACTCCTGCCCCACCTCCATCAACAAATATATATCTAACATTTTCCTTCCACTATAGAACTGTGGTGCCATATGTGCTACTGGTGAGTACCCAAACATTCACGGTGCTGATTGTTGGAGTCAGGACTTCATCCAGACAGCCAGAAACGGCCATATAGAGGAAATGCAGGCCAGGGCAGCAGAAACGCGGCCACACCTTGAACCCTGCTTAGAATGTGTGCAGTCCTCTGTGTTCAGAGACTTAATTGCAGTGAGGGAGGAGGATACTGGATCACATCCTTAATCAAGCTGCGGCCTTCTGTTTCTCTGTCGTCTTGACCCTTGCCTCATCATGCCTGCCTCCATGGGCAAAGAACCATAAAACTACAGAGGACAAAAGGGACATTTTGTGTGATCCCTGGTCAGGAGAGCCATCCATCAGCTCACAGCTCAAGTCTACAGAATGTCCTAAGCCACAAACAGCGAGTTAATGGGCCTTGTGCTTAGGAGCAGCCCCCTTTGCCTGGTCGCTAGCCTTTTCTGAGTGGGGAGGGGAACTGGGCTAGCTGGGCCATCCCCCCCCCCCGCCCCCCACACAGCACAGATCATCAGCTGCTGTGATGCAAGGGAGCCCACAACTGCTCCAGCAGTTCAGGAAACCTAGAAGTAGAAGGCATGTATATGCACCGATGATCGACTAGAAAGTTGTCAGGGTAGTCAAAGTGTCAAAGAGGGATTTGAACTGTGTGAACCAAGCTGGGGACTGACTAGAAAGAGATCTTGAGAAGTGAGGGCACTGAGGGGCAAGACTGGGTGGCTGAAGGAGGAGATCAAAGTAGGGAGCTCACAAGCAGAGCCTGTGCTGAAATAGGTAGGTCAAGGACAACATTTTCCCTTGCACACCTCTCCAACCCATGCCGACAAATCTTTCTTTGTGCCATCCTGATGCCAAAGGAAGCAAGGCCAAGAGGCAGCCAGGTGAGAGTCAGGTGAGTTTAGGATTGCTGGATTTAGCAATCCAGATGATGTTTTCAGCTAGCACAATATGTTCAGGTGATGTGCAACAGGAGGTGGTGTCTGACACCGCTGTTGAATGGTGAGCAAGGTGGGGGATCACCCACTCACACCAGTGGGTGCTGAGAGAGAGAATGGAGGAGGAGGAGGAGGAGGAGGAGGCTCGCTCGCTCGCTCGCTCAAAACAGTCGGGGTGAAACATCACTGAGTGGCCATCCAGCAGTGCGGCTCGTGACTACTCAGTGTCTGCACTTCACATCCACAAAGGCCAGGGGTGTGCACTGATCAGCAGCTGCGTGTCACTGAGCCAGGCTCCACCTGCCTTCCACACCAACACCTTCCAGAAAAGAGGCGCTCTCCCCTTGGTTACTGTTTACACAGCGGTTACCTCCCATTTCATATCGTATCAGCTACTTGAAAAGCAAATGCATTCTCCAGATTGCCGGTGTTTGCCTCCTCTGAATTCCAGGCAGTGACTGGAAGAAAGCAGCCTGTTCTGGGGCCGAATGCCGCTGCAGACAAAGACTCATGCAGAAACGGCTGCACTCCATTTGTGCTCAGCATGGTGTGTGTCTGCACAACGCCACACGTGTCTACATGTTGAGGAAGAAGATTCGTCTGCTTCCTACCTCCTGATCTTAGCAAGAAGGAAACTCTGCTGAGAAAGAGCAGGCAGAAGCTGATGCCTTTGGGTGTGTGCTCAAAGGGGCAAGGGGTGCAACTGTGGCTCAACGTCATTCTGAGAGCAGCAACCACGGCTGCTGTGAAGTGTCCACCCTGCCTAGCTCTACTTCCACTTTCCAGCCATCAGGGAGAGTCTCAGGACAAGACAGAAGACCAGTAACTTAAACATGAGAGGGATTCCTCCCCGGTTGCCCACAACACTAGGGGCTGAGCTCCGAGCAGGGGAGGATAGTAAATTAAACCTGGGGCTGGGATGCCTCTCACTCAGCTGAGAGTGGCTGCTACACAAATGGTAGAACACGGCCTAGAAGGGCCAGGAGGCCAGCCTTGTGGCAGGCTCGGCTGCGCAGCCTCATCTCCAGCTCTCCACCTGCAGCCTGTGGGAGTGCATCCCAGCAACAGCACACAGGCCCCCTTCCTGATGTCTATGCAAATCTCTGGCTGAATGCACTCTCATTGAAAGGGAATTGATGAGTCACTTCCTGCTGGGAAGTAGGGGCGGGTTGCTTGTGAGAACAACCCCTGCCATGCCCAGGGAAGATGCAATCCATAGGCACATTGGATTTTTATGGTATAGCTGCCCCTGGAAGTATGCCTGGATCTTGCTGTAAGAACGAAAGCAACAAATTTCTGCTTTAATTCACAAAAGCTGGGAAAGTGCTGAAAGAGGGAAAGGGGCTGATGGCCAGCAGTCACATTATTTTCATCTTTATTTATAGTTATCTGTATACTGTTCCCTATCTAGGAAAATTCTGGAGGGGTGAACAGAAGAAGAAAAATAAATTAATTAAAATATAAACCATTACACTGAAAACAGGATGACATTAAAACCATGGCTGGTCAGCAAGAAAGGCTTCCCAGAACAAATATCTTTTCAGCAGGGGCCAAAACAACAGAGCATTGGTGCCTGCTTGACTTCCAGAGGCAGCAAGTGGGGCTGCCACACTGAAGGCCCCTTCTCCTGGTGGACTCCATGCAGGCCATAAGTCCAAGGAGAATGTCCTACAATTACCTCAGTGGCTAGGCAGGTTGGTAAAGGAGAGGGCACATTAGATTTCCTGGCTCCAAAAGTGCTCAAAGCTTAAGCCTGTCCTGGTAACCAAGAGGCAGCCAGTGCAGTTCCTCTAGCAAAGGTGCTGCATGAAGAAAAGGGGCAGCTTCTGACAAGAGCAGAGCTGTTGCAGCGAGTGCTAGTGCCAGCCTCTGGAAAAGACTTAAGGGCAGCCCCAGATAGAGAGCATTCCAGTAGGCCAGTCTTGAGGTTGCCTGTATCACTGTGGTGCAGTTAGCCCAGTCTAGGAGAGGCTGCAGTTGGCAAAGCAAATGAAGATGCTGTAAGACACTGAGCCACTGCAGGCACTAGGCAGGCAGTGGCAGGGATGGATCTCACAAACCTGATTTTTCGGGCCAAGTGCAGCCCCATCCAGAACAGGCAACGAGCTTTTCTCCCAGATTCCAGAAACTCTCGCCCACAGGGCTTCTGTCACTCCAGGACTCAGCCTTGATTTATGGGCCCTCTTCCAGACATGATCTAAGACTTGCACAGCCTCCTGATTCATTTGCCTCAGGGTAATGGAACTGTGTCATCAGTGTACTGATGACCTTGCCTCCAAATCTCCTGATGACTTCTACAAATCCCCTAATTATGGTTTTGTACAGAGGTTAAATAACACTGAGGACAAGATAGTGCCCTATGGAATTCCATAGGTCAGTTGCTAAAGGTCCAAGGAGTAGTCACCCAATGTTAGCCTATGTAATTGACCCTGCAGATAGGAACGGAGCCACTGCTCTGAGCAAGCACAGAGAGATTGTTGAACCCAAACTAGAAACTACTTCTGAAAACCCTCCTTTTCATTAACCCTGGGCTCCTGTCCTCATTGGTGTGTCCCTCTTAAGAAGGGCTAGCCTCCTAGATCTCTGCAGGCCTTCTAATTGGTTAGGCCTTCTCTCCTGACCCCGCACCATGGGGTCAGGGCCTGGACTGGGCTCCCCTTGCTCCTCTCCCATGCCCCCTCCCAGCACTTCTAAATCCAGGGTCTGCCTGAACACCTGGAGATGTGGCCTTGAGATACACCGCAGCTCTGGAAAGCACGCCAAGAATATCAGCCTCTTTCATTTCCAACACTGCGTGTGTGATACATGAACTCAGCCTTACCAAATAGCATTGCATCCTGGAGACTGAAAGAAGGTAGGTTTGCATGACACAACAAGCCGGGGTGGCTTTTTCTACCACTGTTGTGTTGTCTGAACAGTAGCAGCAGTTTTGTTCTATGGTTGATCCATACCAGGACGGCTTGTTATGCTGTCCAAACCAGGAAAACACAACCCACGGCAGTACAAAGGCCAGAAACGGAGAGCTAGTCTGAGAGTGCCACTGGCAGTGGCTGTTTTAGGCAGGCATCAGAGGTGCCCTGCTCCATCTAAAGAACTTCTCTGGGACAGGAGCAAGTGATCAACCACAGGGCTCTGCAGGACGCAGCAGCACTGCTCGGCTGTTTCCCCTGCTGCCCCCCGCCCACGTGCCCGAGGGGAGTCCCTTGTACCCATGTCCAGTGGGGATCAGCTGGGAGGCAGTGCCCACTTGGAGGTGGCTGTGCTCCCCTCACCAGTGGGAGCAAGAACAGGGGTGAGCACTGCTTCCCCCTCATCCCTGAGAAAGGTGTTTGGGGGGTGCTGGGGTGGGAGTGAGAATGGGGGCTGCATGTGGGGATCAGCGGATTGGCGCCTCCACCCAGCTGATTCTTGCCCCTCCCAGTCATGGCCATGGGGGCCCCCTCCAGCACATGTGTGGGGGCACCAGGAGAATCAGCTGGGCAGCAGTGGAGCCCAGCTGATTCCCCAACTCTTTGGCCTGAGCACGGGTCAGGCATCCCCCCGGCCCTGCTCCTGCAGTTCTCCCTGGAGAGGGAGGCAGCGTGTCTTCTCTGCTCTGCTTCAGGCAAGAACCCTGCTTGTGTAGAAAACACTGCTTGGCAGCCAACTCAGCTAACCATCCTGGCTGTCAAAGAGAGGATCCCATCCATCCTCCTGGTGTCTCCTGGGATGCTGGCTGAAGCACTGAGACGAAAGGAAATGGTGGGAGGGAGGAGAGTTACTACCAGGAGCCTGATTGTCTTCCAGCCACACTGAAGGAAAAAACCATGAACCATGGTAACTATGCTGGGTCCTCCTGTAATTCTGTTAGTTCCACAACTGATCACATCAACCATGAATGGATTTACAAGAGAGGTGAAGCAGGGCTTCAGCTTCTGCAAGTCTTCAAACCTATCTAGGAAATTATCAAGCAGTCCTTGCAATTTCTCTTGGCATCCTTCCAGTTTGTGGTCTTTTATTTTAATATCAGGGAAAGTATTTACTTGCTTTTTGAGATTGGGAAAGTAACTGAAATTTCTTGAGCATATGTCTCTTATTTTACTCAGCTCTTATTTTACTCTGTCAATTTTCAGTTTTCAGAATAAAGTCAGATAAAATCTCATCCTTCCCATGGAGTGCCAAATTGAGACTTTGTCGATGATTCATTATAACAGTAAGGAACATTAAGTCTTGCATGCATTCATCATTTTCCAGCTGAGGATAGTGTCTTTTCTTCAGGAAAAGTAATAATAGGCTCCAACAGATCCACAAGCCTCCTTAAGACATCGCTGGTTGACAGCCATCTCACAATGCAGTGGAAAGGGCCATCACTGAGTCCATCTCCAAGCTCCAGTTCTTCAATAATGTTTTCGAACTGTTGGTGTGTCTTCCCATTTGAGTGCATGAAATTCACAGTTTCAAGAGGTTTCATAACACCTTCCTACTTGACGTATCTGGCTGTCAGGAGTTCTCGATGAATAATGCAATGAACAAGGAGACACTCGGAAAGCTGGGATAATTTTTCATAAGTGCAATCAATCCTGCGTTTTTCCCCACCATTGCAAGAGCTCCATTTGTTGCAAGTTTGCAATATGAGTACGGTGGTACCTTGGGTCACGAACGCCTTGGGTCACGGACAAAAATTTCATGAAAATGTTGACTTGGGTCACAAACTTCGCTTTGGGTGGTGACCAAGATCGCGGCCATCTCCCCCCCCCCCCCGAGGGGGGAGATGGCCACGATCCCAGTCACGTTTGTGCAGGGAACACATTGTGATCACGGCTGTGCTGTGCTGCGCCTGCCTTTCCTGCAGGAGCGCGCCCATGATCACGCACGTCTTCCCTGCATGAACTCAGCTGCGGTCCTGGCCATCTCCCCAATTGGGGTGGGGGGGGAGGTGTTCGCAATCATGCTGGTTGCGAGGGGAGAGATGGCCGAGATTGCACCCATCTTTCCTGCAGGAGCGCGCCCATGCCAGGGTTTCTTTGAGTAGCACCACCCCAACATAAATGTAATGAACAGAGTGTTGAATCTGATGAACGATAACGTGGTCTCTCATTTCTGGAGGGTTATGCAGCGCAGGAAAAAACAAGTGACTGTAGACAGATTTTTCACCAAAATTGACCCTGCAGCTAAGAGACAAAGAAGAGAGGAAACCCCTGAAAGAGGTCTCCCCAATGTCCTTATGGAGGGGGACTCTCCCTCAAAACAATAACCTCCCCCCCACCTAGGTTAGTGTTCTCCACTGTACTGTACAGTACTTTGTTACTTTGTTGTTCTTTGTCACTTTGTTTCAAAATTTCTGATTAAAAAAGTAGTTACAGAACGGATTAACCTTATTTACATTGAATCTTATGGGGAAATTTGACTTGGGTCACAACCAGAGTTGTGAAATGGATTAAGTTCGTGAGCCAAGGTACCACTGTATTTGTTAAGGCACTGTCAACTGCAGCTTTAATGTTTAAACCATGAGATGTTTCTTTTAGTGACACTAAATCCAACATCTCTTCTTTTACAATAACATCAGAGGAAACATAGCAAACAAATATTGCCAGTTGTGGGTTGTCTTGTATGTCTGTAGATTTGTCAAGAGCTGAGCTGAATGCAAGGGAATTATTTAAATTGTTTTGCACTGTGTCTGCAACATCAGTGCTGATCCGGGAGATATGCCTCTCTGTAGCTTGGCATGCTACTGGTGTGTGTGCTATTAGTTGCTGAGATTTTGTGTTCTTTGGATTCAGCACTGCAACAACATCAGCTACGTTCTTCTTAACAGTTCACCATCTGAAAATGGGAATTATATTCTATGCTATAACAAAACTAGCTTCAGCTGTTGTTTTGGCTACCTTATTGAACGTTGTCAACAGCATCTGCTGGCTATTTAGTGATGATTTTAATGCAGGTAACTTGTTTTTCAGTCTTTCTGATTTAGGTGGATAATCAAACAAAAAGTTTTTGTGATTTGTTTCATAGTGGCGTTTCAAGTTACTGGCTTTGTAATGGCTGAGTGGCATATTGCAGATAAGACAAAAAGGTTCACCTCCTTTAAAAGTGAATGCAGACTCCTCCTCCCACTCTGGATTAAAAGTTCTGTTTTCACCTTCATACTTTTGCTTCTTACAATTTGATGATGCCATCCTTCTTCACAATACTCTCACGGACACTTCTAGACAAATTGAAGGGCTTTGTGAACAGAAGAACACCATGGAAACAGAAGAGGCTCAACTGGTTTTCTGCATCGACCTTGCATGTGCTGAGCGGGCTGCTCTTTGAGGATCAGAGTAGAGATCGAAACCAAACAGAGAGGTTTGGTTTAGTGAAGGGCTGGGCTGAGAAGAGAGGTTACACTTTCCCAGGGAAAGGAACTCTGCACATGTCCAGAGTGCTAAGAGCAAACAGCGGATGCCATGTCTTCCTGAGCTGAGCCGAGGACAGAGAGAGCCAGGCAGAGCCAAGCAACCACCATGGAACAGCTGCATACTGTCAGAAAATCCCGGAATTTCAATTCATGAGGAGGAAATAAAACTCGGGTTCGTGGGAAAGATCAAGCGTCCAGACCATCTGTGGCTTTATTGTTTGGCCCAGGTTCCCATGGTAGACTCATGATAATGCATTACTGGGCAGGCAGAGGTAAACTCTCTGCAAAGCCTCAATACAACTACAGGGTATTTTTTACCCTCCCAGTCACAGGCACAGAGCAATCAATGACAGAATGCAGGGATTACAATAAAATTCTGAGGTCATCATATACAGAACAGATAAAGGAATGTCAGTCAATCATACAGTGACAATGAGATTACAACACCTCCAACTGCAGTGTATTGACACTTCAGCCGAGTAACTTGAACCCAGCTCCAGGTCTGCTTAGACATGCAAATTCAAGCTGCTGAGAAACTATGCATGAACTCATAAATGCTCATCTAGACTAAGTAATGCATCTGCACCATTCTGAATGGCCAGGGAACATGAAGCCCTCTGGGCTAGCAAAAGATACTTCCTGATAAACTGTGAATTCCAACAAGGATTATTTGAGAGAAGGGAGCGGGGGAGGAATGCCATTTTAAACAGTGACTTAGCTTGGTTTGAGAAGGAGTACAGGATTGATTCCACAATGCAAAAGCACACAGAAGCAATGTTTTTCTGGCAGGATTTATCCAAATTTTCACAACAATACCAAGCTGAAGCACTTGAGTGGGAAGCCTTGGGAGGGGCTTGGCGAGCAGGGGAACAGCAGATGCGGAGCCGAAGAGCAGCTCCGGGGCAGGCGATGGGGCAACGGGGAGCACACTGCAGCTGGTGGGGGGGGGGGCGGAGACAGGCAAGCACTGTGCTTGCCTATCCTCTGGGAGTACACTCTTTACCAACATCCCGTTTCTGGGCAAGGTGTTGGAGTGGGTGGTGGCGGGACAAGTCCAAGCACTCTTGGATGAAACCGATTATCTGGACCCATTTCAGTCCGGCTTCAGACCCGGGTACGGTACTGAATCTGCCTTGGTCGCCCTATACGATGACCTGTGCAGGGAGAAGGACAGGGGGAGTGCGTCCCTGTTGGTTCTCCTGGACCTCTTGGTGGCTTTCGATACCATCGACCATGGTATCCTTCTGGATAGGCTAGTGGGATTGGGAGCTGGAGGCACTGCTTTGCAGTGGTTCCGCTCCTATCTCAATGGCCGGTTCCAGAAGGTGGTGTTGGGGGACTATGGCTCTGCGCCATGGCAGCTATGCCATGGAGTACCGCAGGGGTCCATTTTGTCCCCTTTGCTGTTTAACAGCTACATGAAACCGCTGGGAGAGGTCATCAGGAGGTGTGGGCTGCGGAATCATCAGTACGCTGATGATACCCAGCTCTACCTCTCGTTTTCCACCAATCCAGGTGAGGCAGTGGCTGTACTGAACCGGTGCCTGGCCGAGGTAATGGGCTGGATGAGGGCCAATAAACTGAAGCTCAATCCAGACAAGACGGAGGTCCTGTTGGTAGGCGGTTCAGGCTTCAGAGAAGGTGAATTGAACCTTGTCCTGAACGGGGTTGCACTCCCTCCTAGGGATAAGGTCTGCAGCTTGGGAGTGCTCCTCGACCCGGAGCTTTCACTCGAAGCTCAGGTGACAGCAGCGGCGAGGAGCGCTTTCCTCCAGCTTCGGCTGATTCATCAGCTGCGCCCCTATCTGGAGTACGACTGCCTCGCAACAGTGACTCATGCACTGGTGACTTCCCGTCTTGACTTCTGTAACGTGCTCTACGTGGGGCTACCCTTGAAGACGGTCTGGATATTTCAATTGGTTCAAAATAGGGCTGCCAGGCTGCTGACGGGAACTGGATGTTATGTTCACATGACTCCAGTTCTGCGGCAGCTTCACTGGCTTCCCATTGAAGTCCGGGCCGAATTCAAGGTGTTGGTAATGACCTATAAAGTCCTAAATGGCTTGGGTCCTGGTTACCTGAAGGAGCGCTTACGTCCATATATGCCCAGCCGCCCCCTGAGATCAGCGGGAGAGGCCCTCCTCCGGGAGCCCTCAGTGAAGGAAATTAGGAGGGTGGTTACTCGGAGGAGGGCTTTCTCAGCGGTGGCGCCTAAGTTATGGAATGCGCTCCCCAGAGAGGTCCACCTGGCGCCATCGTTATTTGTTTTTCGGCGCCAGGCGAAGACCTTTTTATTTAAGCAGTATTTTAAATGTTAATATTATTGAATTTTATTTGGCCAGGGCGGCTTATTTTATTCTACTGTATGTTTTAATTGTTATTGTTTTAATTTATTGTGTATTTTATTCAATGTTGTGAGCCGCCCCGAGGCTTCGGCAAGGGGCAGCATAGAAATGTTTTAATAAATAAATAAATAAATAAATAAATAAATAAATAAATAAATAAATAAATACCAGTCCTGAAGGTCGTCTTTGTGTTGTTCCGAATCTGAGCAGGAATCCATGTTGCAAGTCTTGCTTCCCAGGTGCACCTTAGAGACGCTAATGCCTGCCTTTCCTGAGGCCTCTTCTCTCTTCTGTTGTGTTCATATCCCAGTTGTTTTAGTTCTGATGTGGCTTGTCGGGAAAGCCTCCATGGCAGCCGCAACAAAGATAACCAGGTTCAGTCAGGAAAGACCCCTTTTGCCTTGAACCCCAGCAGTTTTATTGAAAGATCACCCAGGCCCCCTGCAGTTACTTCTGACAGCATGCTGCCAGGTAGTGGTTCTACTGCCAACTACAAGCTTTTAGAACATATACAGAGTATTTTATAGATTCTGAGTCACTGGGCAAGAAATAAGGGAACACAGTCAGAGGTCTGCAGAGGAGGCTCAATACAATGGCATTGGACTGCAGAATATTAGCATAACTGATCACTCAGAAGCAGGGATTACTGTGGATCTTGGCATGCAAATGAAGGTGATTGTAATGCTGTTAACCTGGCAGCCTGGTCAATTCTTACTGATCAGCAAAACAAAAGCCCTGGCAGCTTCTTGGGGAAGCCATCAAGTCCCACTTCTTAAAGAAATAGCAAATGCCAAAACAGTAGCCTGACTTGGAATTTTTGGGTGCTTCCTGAGAAAGGGGTGCAGGCATTTTATAACACAAAGACACATAAGCAACCCTTTTCTGCCAGGATTTATCTGAATTTTCCCAACAGGCTATAAGTATACTGTGTACATCATCCCAACCTGATCCCCCAGCCCTGAGCGGGATGATGTAAATTGGTATCTTGCACCAGTAGGAGGTTGGACCCGATGGCCTTCTTGGCCCTTTCCAACTCTGCTATTCTATGATTCAAACTGTATGTAACTGGTAGGTTATAAAAGCTTCTTGTACATCTTGGTAGTCCCTTTGGGGACTGCATACATGCACATATATTTTTCTGTTATGACTGAACAGACTGTGAATGTTCTTTTGAATGTCCACCCCCAGGGGACTCTCTTTGGGTGGAGGTTTTTTTCCACTTTTGATACTCTCCACTTTTGGTTTGGTTTTGGTTTTGCTGCTATCTTCAATAAGAGAGAGGGGTTTTTTTCAGCCTCTTGTATTAACCTGAACATTTGCATTAGTAAGCAGTTCTGCTATGTGTAGGATTAAAGTTAGCTACCTTTTCTGCAATACTGTACAATCATACAATAATGTAAGGGTTGTGTAAATTCATTCATGTCAGAACAGGTAACTTCACATACTTCTTTCCTCTGGATGTGCACCAGTCTGCATTTTATCAATATCAATAAACACATATATCTTCTGTAATTTAATGCCTAGTTCAGAATAGATGGGATTAAATATTCCTGTTGTGGGAGAGAGCATTGAGATGCTTATTTTGCATACATGTAAGCTTTATTTATTTATGCATGTATTAATAGGCTGCCTATAACTGCCAAGGCCTTCCTAGGCGGCTTTAAGGAAATTGTGTCTCACACCTTGCTTTCCATTGCTCCTTTGACCCCACTATACATATTTTGCACCTGTTTGAATATATGCCCAACAACTGGGGCTCCCAAAACTTATGCCATAATAAATGTGTTCATCTTTTTTCAACAGAGTGCAAAACAAGCGCCACTGGGCTACATCCTCTGGAACAGGAAAAGGCAAACCCACAACCGCTAGAGGAAGTTGCAAGGAAACCCTCAGCAGATAGCTGCACCACGGGATAATTCTTAGGAGTGTTGGGGAAATTTGGGTAAATCCTGTCTGAAAAGCATTACTCCTGTGTGCCTTTGCATTGTGGGATCAAATCCTGTCTTCCTTCTCAAAACCAAGCTGTCACTGTTTAAAATGGCATTCCCCCCCCCCTCCTTTCTCTCACCTTTAGCTGTAAGCTACAGCAGACAGGCCATTTTAGCCCAAATATACATTGTAAATAGTCATTGTTGGAATTCAGTTTACAATAATCTTTGATAGCCCAGAGGGCTTCATGTGCCCTGATCATGCAGAATGTTTAGAGATAAGGGTCTGAGCTTATCATGAATAGTTTCTAGTGGCTTGAATTTGCATATCTGAGCAGACCTGGAGATGGGTTCAAGTTACTCAACTAAAGTGTCAATACTAATCCCATTGTTACAGTGTGATTGACTGACATTTCTTTATCTGTTCTGTATGTGGTGACCTCAGAATCTTATTGTAACCTCTGCATTCTGTCATCAATTGCCCTGTACCTGTGTACCGATAAATGCCCTGTAATGGTATTGAAGCTTTGCAGCATGTCCATCTCTGCTAGCCCGGTAATGCATTGGGATAGACAATAAAGACGTGGAGGTTCATAACGATTGATCTCTCCTACGACCCCGAGTTTTATTTCCTCTTCTCAAATTGAGATTCTGGGATTCTGACAAGAGCTACTCAAAGAAGATGCTTCTGTGTCTGTAGGGAGGAATAATGTTGTCCTTGGTGATGTGTGTCATGGTCAGACACCCGTGAGCTGGAGCCTGTGACACTGAAAGAGGGGACTGACAGGCCATAGATGGGCAGCACTGCATGCGCTCACCTTGCCAGACCCTGTTCCAGGCCCCTTGCTAGACGGTGAGGTTGGGGCAGCAGCGCCCTGGCTGGGGAACTCCCCTCCCAAGGAGGGCTGGCTGGTGCTTGCTTGATGGGCTTTCAGAGGGCTGGCAAAGACAATATTATTTTGCAGAGTTTCCTGCAGTTAAAGCCACTGCATGAGTTAAGAGAGTTCTCCTTTTTTGCTTAATGCATCTGCTTTATCTGCCTTGCTTTAGCTTTTTGTAATTTTGGTATATATGTTTGTCTATATGTGACTGTAAATCAGCTCAAGCACTCATTAGGTGGGGGCACAATTAAAAATACATGATACAAAAAATACAAAGCTGCAATCCTATGTATGTTTAGACAGAAGAAAGCTCTATAGTTCCTAGCATTCCCCAACTAACCATGTTGGGGACTGTAAGACTTTTCTTCTGTAAATATGCATACTAGTGTGCCGTAAATAATGAATAAATGAATATAAGCATTAACATCAGGTGAATCTACAGCTCTGTCCTTTGCGTGGCAGCCCTACTCAGAGACAGGTCCCACTGAATTCAAAGGAGTTTACTCCCAAGTAAGTGAGTATATGATTGCAGCAAAAATCCTTTTTATTGTCATTTGTTTTGAGGGGAACTGGGCATCTCTAACAAGATTTTCAGCAACCTTACCCAATATAGTACCCACAATTCTTTGGAGGAAAGCAAGGCCAATTACTCTGTGTGTGTGTGTGTGTGTGTGTGTGTGTGTGTGTGTTTAATACTATTACATTTGCACTGTAGTTTGCATAGTGTAGCAGCTGCACTGTAGCTTGTCTTTGCAGCCAGAGTGCTGGGAAAATACACGTTGATGTACAACAGAAATACACCTGAAGGGACGATAACTGGATTTGTTGCCATGGATTTCTAAAAGCACACGGTATAATCATTGCATACACACAAAAAAGATTGCCTCTGAAGTGTCTTATTCTGTAGGGCAAACATGGCAAGGAATGTGAATATTTAAAGATGAGGGAAGGTTGGATGGGTGGGGAAAGAGATCCGCCATGCTGCTCTCTGATATAAAGTATTCAGGAGGTGTAGCATTTCTGAGGCATTCTTGACTAATGTATGTATGAAAGAGAACAGAAGTGGTGCCTTGCCACAGGTTATGAACTTAAAGCTTAGCACATGGATGCCTTGGACAAATGTCAAAGGAATAGCAAGTTTATGGAGATGTTTTGGGATGGCGATGAAGAGTCAGCCAAACATGAGTGAGCTACAGTCCAAAAACAGGCCCTCCCTGCCCTGCCCTGCATTCCACTGTCTAGTCCAGTGGTGGTGAACCTATGGCACACGTGCCACAGGGGCACCCAGAGCCCTCTCTGCCGGCACGCGAGCCAAGTCGCCCCAGCGTCGCCCCAGCGGCCAAGCATCAGATAACAGCACACATAGGGGCCATGCGCATACTTAGAAAGGAGTAGCAGTGCCAGGCGACGATGTCATGAGCAACAACACACTAGCCGTGACTTGTGCCAGCTTTCACATGACCAGCCAGTGCACTGCCAAGGATATATATATATATATTTGCTTGGATTGGCTGTGAGCTGTTTTTTTCTAAACTAAAACCTCCGTTTTCAAGTTTTAATGCAGCGTTGGCACTTTGCGATAAATAAATGGGTTTTGGGTTGCAGTTTGGGCACTTGGTCTCTAAAAGGTTCGCCATCACTGGTCTAGTCTCTGTTTCTGAGGCAGGCTCATTTTAGCCTTCTGACAGAGAGGAAAAACTAGGCAAGTGAGCATAAGATACAATACCTTTCTGTAAGAATAGTAATAATGAAGAATAGTGAGTGGCTACTGGATGGATGGATGGATGGATGGATGGGTCTCATTTGCATGCCCATATTCTGCCAAAAAATGGCATTCAATCTGGCATTTTTTACAATTGCATTAAAGTACAATTTAAAATTCAATGATAATGGAATAAAGACAGCACATAACCCAACAGAACATCTTTATCAATCAAAGCCCCCTTTGAATAAAAACATTCTTGTCCAGAGAAGGCACATAAAGAAGGGGTCAACGCAGAGGAAGTTCTACTATTCAAAGAGAAGAAAAGTCACCCTGAGTTTAGCCAGGTGCCTAACCATCCCATTTCCACTGAGCACCATTTTACTAATGTTGCTGTTATGTGCAGTCATGTCTGTCTATGGAGACCCTGGGAATGAGTGTGCTCCAAAATGGCCTGTGCTTGATAGCCCTGCTTTGCTCTTACAAACTCAAAGTTGTGGCTTCCTTTATGCAACTGAGCCATCGAACAATTGACCTTCCTCATCTTCCCTAGCATGATTCTCTTCCCCAATGAGTCTCGCATTCTCATGGTGTGCACAAAGGATGACTGCCTCAGTTTTGCCTTTTTTTTTGCTTCCAGGACAAGTTCTAGATTGATTTAATCTAGGAGCCACTTGTTCGTCTTTCCGTTAGCCCAGAGTATTTGCAAAGCTTTCTCCCAGCACCATGTTTCACATTGTCTTCCTGTTATTTTCTTCCCTGTCCAGCTTTCACACCCATGCATAGTGATTGGGGATTCAATAGCAGAGATGTTCTTGGTCTTGGTCTCCAGTGAAATATCCTTACATTTGATGATATTTTCTAGTTCCTTCATTGCTGCTCTTCTTCAAATTTTTGGCTGCAGTAACTTTCCAATTTTGGACGTTCTTCCACTTCAAAGGAGTTGTCATATTGTTATCTCTTCTGTATAATTCTTCCATATACAGTGGTACCTTGGCTCACAAACTTGATCCGTCCCACGTCTCTGGTTGTGACCCACATTGGTTGTGACCCAAGTCAAATTTCCCCATAAGATTCAAAGTAAATAAGGTTAATCTGTTCTGTAACTATTATTTTAATCAGAAAAAAATTAAACAAAGTGACAAAGAACAACAAAGTAACAAAATATTGTACAGTACAGTGGAGAACACTAACCTAGGTGGGGGGGAGGTTATTGTTTTGAGGGAGAGTCCCCCTCCATAAGGACACTGGGAAGATCTCTTTCAGGGATTTCCTCTCTTCTTTGTCTCTTAGCTGCAGGGTCAATTTTGATGAAAAATCTGTCTATACTCACTTGTTTTTTCCTGCGCTGCATAACCCTCCAGAAATGAGAGACCACGTTATTGTTCATCAGATTCAACACTCTGTTCATTAGTTATGTTGTGGTGGTGCTTCTCAAAGAAATCCTGGCACAGGTGCGCTCCTGCAGGAAAGATGGGCACAGCACAGCACAGCCCCGATCACACACATCTTCCCTTCATGAAGGCCATTGGGTTCGTGGCCATCTCCCCATTCAGGCGGCGGGGGGGGGCGCGATGACTGTGATCTTGGTCACCACCCAATGTGGAGTTCACGACCCACATCAAAATTTTCCTGAAATTTTTTTTTGCGACCTGATTTGGTCGTGAACCAAGGCGTTCATGAGCCAAGGTACCACGGTATTGTTTCCATATTCCCTTAATTTTATTCTGGTCAGATAGTATGTTCCCCTGTTGGTCTTTCAACATTCTTAATGGAAGTTTGAAATTCCCCTTGATTTCTTGAATTTTCTGTTTTTCAATATTCTATATTCAATATTCTATTTTTTGCCATTTTAATAGTTCTTTTAATTCCTGATGATTGTTGAAAAGTTGCATTCAGTGTTCTGACCCTATTTCTGTCCCTTCTGCCTTTGCTTCTCACTGTCTTTAGCAATTGTGTTTCTTCCATTATCCATCTAGGCTTCCCTGACTTTTATTTCTGCTACAGGTTTAAAAAAAAAATATATATATATATTTACATTCTTCTCAAATACTACCTCATTTTCTACCCTAATACTGTTATGCAAATTTGTTCTTTCTGTGGACTTTAAATTCCTCAGGAATGTTATTTAAGTTGTATTTTGGCACAATGCTTCTGTTAGTAATCTTTTTCAGCTCTACTCTGGTTTTTGATATCAAGAATTCATAGTCACTACTACAATCTGCTCTTGGATGGAGAATACTGTTTCTCTATCTCCTTTTTCCAATTATATTATCTATTTGACTTCTATATTGGCTGACTGATAATGTCCATGTACAGAACTCTGTGTCATTTGTTTCTGACCTCTAAGCTAAATTCTCTTACAACATTTGATTCTAGTTTGTTTCCACCTTTTGTGTTCCAGTCATGTATGAAAGCCAACCTGTCTTGCTTTAGAGAGTTATCCATTTTCTCTTGAATGTTTGCATTCTTCCTCAGCATCTGCTTTTGGAGTGTAGGCTTGAATGTTATGTTGGTAGGTTTTCTGAGAATTCCAATTGATAGCATGTAGTTGGAATTTGTATTATAGCCCATTACTGCCTGTGCTACATCTTGCTTCAACCGAGTAAAACACTTGGTGTTTGTCTGTCTGAAAATGTCCCAATCCAGTTCACTTTAGTTCACTTCCACCGAGTTCCATTTCTTGCAGTTTGGTTCCCAGTTTTCCTCGCTTCATACTTCTTATGTTCCATGTTCTACTTATAGGTGTTGTGCATGTGCTGTACAGCATCAGACTTTCCATTTGCCTCTGTGCAGGTCAGTGGCTAAATGCTCTTTCTGTTTTGATCTAGTAGTGCCATTAGTAACCGTGCTATTTGTACTTGTCCTTTGCTCTTCCCCAGTATCTGGTTGAGTGCCTTCCAACCGAAGAGTCTCATCTTCTGGCACTATCTCCTGTTTCATTTTGGATTTTGTTATATGTTTTACAAGGTAAGAAATATTCAAGAGTGATTTACTATTGCCTTCTTCTGAGAAGTACTAATCAGAGTTAACTTGAGTGTCATTGATGTTGTCTGTGACCGATCCTGCACCAATGTCACCTTCAGGTAGGAGCTTTTCCACTCTCAACACATTACAGATATGCATTCTGTCATGCTGACGTGACTGATACTCCTGAACAGCGTGGATGCATCTGGTGTCTAGCCTCTGACCATTATACCTTGGATGACCCTACTAGGAGACTAGCCCAGTGAGAGAGTCTGGCCTCCCGGTGCCATTGCTCTTGGCTTCTCTGACCCTCTCAAGCTCCCTCACTGTGTTAAGGTGTGCATCCAAGAGGGAGTTGCTTTTTATACATATCAGAAAATGAACCATGGAAGTGACGCATAGTCAATTTTTGCAAATATAGATGAAAAGGGGAAGGACAACTGAGACAAAGGTATGATCACAAAGGCTTTTCAAATTGCCCTCTGTAATATATCAAACTTTCAATGCAATCCTCAAGCCTCTTGAGCAGTAGTAATTATACTGCAGACCTTTTTTAATACTCCCATTGCCATCTGTCATTTTTGATACGACGGCTCTGTCACAACTTGAATGAATAGATCAATAGTATAAAACCCTACATCCTGTGCTATTGGGTTGCAGCAATATAGGTAGTAATTATAACTCTAAAAACGGACTATTTTCCCATGCTTCTGTGAGACAGAAACATTCTCCCCTTCCCAGACAATGCACACCAATGCAAGCTGCTTAATAGAACAGGGGGACCAAGGTGTAGCCACATCAGAAAGGTCTGCAAAGAGAAGCAAACAGTAAAATCAACTGATAACCCTAGTTATACATCTTGCAATCCTGCTACATTTCTATATATCTCTTACAGTCAGAAATTTCATATGAATGTTTATTTAGCTATATTGATTGCTTATATTAATGTTAAATACCCGAAACAGTTTTGTCTTCTTCCCCTGCCCTTTCTTTCTGATGTTGTAAATGATCTTTCTCTTCTTCCTCATCCTCTCCCTTTTTCTTTTGTAGCTCACCCTTCTTCTTCCTTTGTTGTTGTTATATTTGCAAACTAATAGATAGATAGATAGATAGATAGATAGATAGATAGATAGATAGATAATAGACCCTTTGGACTTTTTTTCGAGATATCCATGGAAGCAGTCTGATTGCCAGGTTGTGAACACCCTTTTTAAATTAAGTGGTGTCCTCAGATATTAACATCCACCTTGACATGTAGTCCCTAAGAGAATGTCAGCATAATACTGCACATGTCTACTTAGAAGTAAGTCCTAGTTTACTCTGCGTTACATGAGGCCAGGCTAAAAGAGAAGAGGCGCTAAGATCTTACTCAAGACCAGGGGTCCGCAAATTTTTTCAACAGAGGGCCAGCTGAAAGGTGCCGGCCATGGGCGAGGGCCACCAAGGTGGGGCGGGGAGCATGCAGGCCGGGGCGGGGGGACATGCGTGGCGAGCCAGGGGCATGCGTGCGCGTGCACAGCGAGTCCAAAACTTCTATGGCGGGCTGGAGAAATGGGCATGGCAGGCCAGATCCGCCCCGCGGGCCGGAGTTTGAGGACCCATGCTCAAGACTAAGACCACTGGTCATATTATTGAAAGTGTCCTCCCCATTATCATAACTTTTTGCTGACTCAACCATTCACTCATTCATTCATGTGTTTAATTAAAGTGTTTTCACTTAGCACTTCAGCCCCTGTAAGGGGGCTTATGGAGGATCAACAGGAACAATACTATATCAGTCATGCACCGACAGTATTTGCGATGGGGGCCATGGGGGCAGTTTGCTGCTTTGTCCACTCATGTTCACAGGACAATTCATTCTCCTGTTCATGTGTTCATTCGAACAGAGATTGGGTAAAGACCAATTGTTTGAATAATGGGAATATAAGTACACTTCTTAGTAGAAGAGAGTAATAGAAAAATGTTTTGCAACATAGAATTAAATCCAGCACTACCCTAGCAGAAACTGACTAATGCTGACATCATCATCACCTTTATTATTATCCCAGTATTTTAACAATTAAATGGTTTTATCCTTGTTTGTATAATTATTTATTGGATGCAGTGTGTGGTACGTTGTTGATGTTATGGTTTCTTTGTTCTTGGGTTTGTTTGTTTGTTTGTTTTATCCTTTGTAAGCCATCCCAGAAAATTTTAGTAATGGGATGGCAGAGAAAAACTTTACATAAATAAATAAAGAATGGACAGCACTTTTCTGTTTGCTCCTCTCTGCCTCATGACCAGAAAAAATTGCTACAATAGTTTCCCATTCTTGCTGAGAATATGCAAGATGCTGCAGGGATGGAGAAGCATCTGTCAGTGGAATGCCACCCTTGGATTAAACTCAGCCTAAGGCATCAGCAATGAATTGATAAATCACTGGCTGTGCTTATCTGAAACGGCATGCTTATCATTGAGTTATCAAACCTAAGGAACTAGTATGTTTGTTTTCCTTTTCTCACAACATCTCTATTTTCCTTTAGTGTTGATTCTTCATAGATTGTAAGCCTCAGAGCAGGGGCTTTGCTTTTATTGATCTGACTGTCAGTTCTCTGGGAGCCTTTTTGGCTGAAGTGTGAATATAAATACTTTAAATAAATATGTCTTGGGAGGCAGCCTAAATCATGCCCTTGAGGTGTCCCCAGTGCAACTTATGGCACTTCTTATTTCACCCAAACAGATGTGACTTCAGGGCTTAAAAGCCAATGCAACTGTCTGCGTGTGACAGCAGCAAAAAGTGCATTCTACAGCCTTTTCGAATATTCAATCCCTGATCAAGCTGATTAGAAGTTGGCATGACATCTGAACCCAGATACTATAGGTTAATTGTGCATAAAATAACCCAGAGTCAACTTAATAATGCTAGGTTAAGTGTGGGTTGTTTAACTCACAGTAACTCTATAGACCAGGTTCAGGTGATATGTCATGGCTTGTTGTGGGTTATTTAACCTACAATGAGCCATGGTGGCTATGGGTACCATATTACGTATCTAAGCCCTGCTCAAAGGTTGTCATGTGAACCTGGCAAGTATGTGATACAGATTTAAAATAGTGGCCTGCATGCATTCATTGCACTCTTCCTAAATAACCTAAGCCTTACTAAATAACCAAATCCTAAATATTAAGCAAAATAGCTGCATGGCACTGCAGCAAATCAAGGGTTTATGTGCAAATGGGGGCAACATTTCTCTTGGCGCTCAGAAGCCACTTTCTTCTTTTTTTATATTCATGTTTGATATGAAATATGACACCACAGCGGCAGTGTCCTCTTTCTTCTGTTTAATGTCTAATTGGTATTTTGGTGCTGAACTTGGATGGAATGGGCATCTTTGAACGAATCATGGGCATCCACAAGGTGAGAAATCTGACCCTTCGTCGTTTGTTTTAGGTGCAGGATCTGAAGGCCAGGTTGTTAATTTAGATCTAAAAGGAGGGGTGTTCCCAGGAGCCAGAAATGGCAGCCAGAGAATGCTAAATGGCTTTAATGGCCAAGAGAAATGTCAGCAAACTTCTGAGAGAGGCATCTTGGCTGCTGTGCGTAAGGGTGCTATTAAGAGATGATCAACAGATGAAAGGAAGGTTTACCATCCAAAATAGCCTTCAGTGACACTAGAGGGCAAAAAGACGTCTCCTGAACCTAGCTATTGATCCAGATCATTGCCCCACCTATATTTCTTCGGTCTCAGTATTTCTGGCCAACTATTCTGAGCTCATTCCCTTTGCCGAGGGCATTCTGGTGCTTGGGTCTCCATCTCTGAATCCTCCAAGCTGTTCCCATGGCTTCTCTGATTCTTATCCAATCCTGGGTCTATAACAGCTTCTCCCAACCTGTAACTCTCAAGATATTTGACTTGCATCAGTTGCAGCCAGCATGGACAATACTGAGGGAGCCAGAATGGCCTAGTGGGTGGAGTGGGACTCAGTAGATCCGGGTTCTAATGGGTGACTCTGGGCCAGACAGTGGTACGCAGCCTAACCCACTTCACAGAGTGATGGTTATGAGGAGAAAATGGAGGGGAGGAACCATTTTCCTCCCCTCGATGGAAAAAGGTGGGATATAAATGTAATGATAAATAAATAAAGGTGGCTTTGTCCAAAAGAGCTGGAGGGCACCAGGCTGAGTAAAAAGCTGACCTACAGCCATCCTAGTTCCCATCTGTGGGAACGAGGTCCTGGGGATGCATGGCTCTGCATCCAGCAGGGTGCAATGGAACCAGGGCCCAGAGGTGGAAACACCAGGAATTTTGGATTAACAGGAGGGGGCCTCCTCTGCCAATCTCTCAGGCTTCTCTGTGCAGTCCTCAGAGGGAAGGAAGGAGGGCAGATGCATTTTTCCCAACATTCCCTGTTGTGATGTAATGCAAAATATTTTGCAATTACTTGGTCTTAAATGGATAACTAGACCCATTAGCTTTACAAAAGGCTTACAACAAACCCCCTCTCTTTTTCTCCCTAGATCACGCGTGCGCGCACACATCCACACTGCTGCTTGTAGTTTTAGCATCTGGGGGGACGGCGACGCCTGCACTTCGCGCCCCCATCCATCGCTGGGCTCTCCCGAGTTTGGATCCCGTCCCTTATCCGCTGGCTCCCAGGTCCTGCCCTCGGGGTCCACCGCTTGGTCCGATCCACCTTCCCGCCGCTGCGTACGGGAATCCTCGCCGTCCCCGCCGGGCTCGTCGCCAGCTTTAAATGTTCCGCGCGGGTGGGGTGGGCAATTAGGATGGTGCCATTTATCTGTTTTGAAGACCTTTTATAGCCAAAATGGTAAATTGCTTTTTCATTCTTGGCCAAATGGGGAGGGGGAGAAAATCTAGGCGCGACTTCTGTGCCCCTCCGACGGACAGGCACCCCCCTCCTAAATGACACACAAACGGAACCGAAACAAGTCGTAGGAGGCGCTAGGACCCTCCTGCCCCAGCAGCTCCTCGGCTTTCGCGGCTTCTCTCTGACGCGCAGTCCAGACTAAGAGGGGCGCGCTGCTTGCTGCCGCCGCCGCCGCCGCTCGGAAGCTCCAGGCACCCAGTCGCCCGCTGGCAGGAGCGCCACCGCAGCCCGCGGGGCTGGTGCGGGAGGACGGGCGGTCTCAGCCCGCCTGACAGCGCTCGGACCCGCTCGCTAGCCGCCGCCGCCGCCGCCGCCGCCCCAGAGCAGGTCAGCCGCGCGGGTCGGAGCTGTCCGCGGAGGGGAGATGCTGATCGCGGGGTGCCGGCGAGGGCGCGCCGGGGCTGCCTGCCGGGTGCGAGCGGGAAGAGACCGGGCCGGTGGTGTTTTCGGGCTGCCAGCCAGCGAGGGAGCGAGCGAGCGAGCGAGCGGGAAAGCACGCACGCCGCTCGGCCCTCTTGGCGGCCAACAAGACGCCCGGGCGGCTGCTGCGCTCGGGCGAGAGATGGATGGGAGCTCCGGGCCAGTGGCGGGGCTGGGGGCTGGCGGCAGCGGGGGCTCTGGCCAGGGCTTCGGGGGGACGGACCTTTGTGTGCGTTTCCTTTGTGGTGTTTGCTAAGCTGGGGGGACCTGAGAGGCGCTGCCTCCCGGCACGCTCTTTTCAAAAGATGCTCCCTACGAGAGGGTCGCCCTAGGAGCTCATCCCATGGCGGGAGAGGCTGGGTGGGCGTGCGAAGGGTTCCTCGGTGAGCAGGGGGAGCTCCCCAGAGTGGGGGCCTTTCACGTGGCTTGCCGGGAGGGTCGATCGCCCAGCCCCCTGGAGCCCCCTCGCCGCCGCCGGGCTCATCGCCATCTCCCTCTCCAAGATCTCTTTGTCCCCGTCTCTGCCCCCGCTCCCTCGCGCCAGCCAATGTCACCGAGACCCTGGCGGTGGCCCCAGGGAGCCGGTCCCGATGATCCCACGAAGACTCCGCCGGGGCGGCGCTCCCTACGCGCTGGGCAGCACGACCACGCCGGCCTGGCTGGAGCTGCTGCTCCTCCTCTCCTGATGCGGTCGGTCCTTCGTTTTCAGCCGCGCATCCCTGGCCGAGTGAGACCTGCTCTGGAGTTGGACCACGCGAAAGCCTCGCGTGGCCGTCTCGCGTGCATTTATTTATTTCGTTTTTGTCTGAGATCGATCTGTCTGTCTGCCTGCCTGCCTCCATCTCGCCCCGGGCCAGATGTCGGCTCTCCCCGCAGTGTGCTGAGATCCTAGGTCCAAGTGAGCCAGTGACTCCCACACTTTAGACGCAGAGAGAGGCCTTTTGCAAGTGGAGATGCTCAGGGGTGCCCCATGTCCGGGCTTCTGGGGACAAAGAGGTTGGCTCTCAAGTGAGATCACGCGCTCATCCAGCTGCCCTGTCCCTTTAAATATCCCTGAGCTTTAAATTCTGCAAAGGGTCCAGAACAGAGAAAGAGAAATAGGCCTGGAAAAGCTGGTGGTCAAGCAATTTCCTTCTTTTCTACAGAAGAGCCCGTGAAATGGAAAATGCGGTTATAGCAAATGCTTATTTTTTTAAGGACAGATGTTCCCGTGTGCTGCTCGAATTTACTCGTGGAGATGTGGATGAGTTGGATGTGATTGTTTGATGGAGAGGGAAACACTGCTCCCAGAGGCCCTCTGGTCAGCATTACCTCCATGCTGGGCTGTGGAATAAAAGAGGGTCCCAGGCTAAGTTCTATTCATGGTTACTTTCTTTATATATCCTCCTCCTTCACACACTGGCCCTAGGATCCACTTGAGATCCCTGGAATTCCAAAATCTGATAGGTGTAATAATGGAGCAAGATTCCTTCATTCCCAATAAAGGGGATTACATTTGTTCCTAATCCCTACATATAAAGTCGCAACTGTGGGAAACCATGTAGTTCAAATTTAAGTTATGTGCAGGAATTTGGGAAGTCTATCCTGGTTTGGCTTCGGAATGAGCTTGGGTCTGCTTGGCCCCTCCAGCCAGGGCTCTGATCCCAGCTACTGAGCTCATTTAATCCAGTGTATTTTCAATGGATCTCGCACATTTGCTTGGTCTCAAAATACCTTCCTGGGCAGAGACTTTGTAAGCAAATGTCATGAGTATCATTAATACTTCATACTTAGCTGTTTTACTGCTTTGGTATGTTAAAAATAACATACTGGAATATTAATTGTAAAGGACATGGCTTCGAATCTGCTGATCTGTGTTATTTGGACATTTATTCCATCTTGTTTGGAATTTTGGCTTTGATGCATGCTTATTTCAGAAAACCAGATCTGACCTCTGGGCTGGAACTCTTTTTTTAAAGCAGTGGTGACATTAGATTGATTTTTATCTGTGTGCTACAGCTAGCTGGGCAGTTTGCAATTATATCTTGCTATGTATGTTTACTTGGAAATCCTACTGAGTTCGATGGGACTAATTCTCTCAAATAAGTGGGCATATTAATTATTCTAGCATTGCAGAGGAACAGTTTGAAGATGCCATGTTGTATAGAGTGTAAAAGAAGGGATTGGCATATTTCTGAGATATTATGGAATGTTTTCAAGCAATCTGGGTCAGAAATGTGTTAAGATTTTCTGTTTTCTATAACAATAAACAATACTGATGTTTTGTACTAACAAAACAAAGAGAATTATAATTAAAAGACAAATTACCTTTATCATGAAGCTGCCACTGCCATCAGCCTCCTTTCGTCTTGATGGCATGAAGACCTACACACTGGCTTTGGGGCGCTCATGTGGCTCTTCAGTTTCTTTGTTTCTTGGCATCGCCTGCTCCTTCTAAAGGGTACATTCTCAAGATGCACGGTTGCATAGTTTGTAACGCAGTCTAAAGTGCAGCTCCACTCGGAGTACTGACTGTAAAGCAAAACCCTCACTCAACAGCTCTTCCCCCAGGGCATTCTGTTCTGCCTATGGCCTGCTTTCTGACCATGCAAACATTTGTGCACGTGAGTAACTTGAGCTTTCCAGTATGTTCAGAGTGATCACTCACATGCTGGCTCTTAAGTTAGCTGCATGAATATACCAATGACCAGAGTGATGATTTAAAGCTATTATCTGATGCACTTAATACTAGATTTTAGCCTCCAGAACTGAAAGCATAAAGTTTTTAATAGCATGAAATATATACTTGTGGGTTTGGCATACTAGGAAACTATCTGGCTGCTTTAAATACAATGAAAAGCTAGTAGACTGAGGAGAGACTTTCCATCAAAGCTGATCTGTACACTCCCTGCTGGCAGCCCTTGCAACAATTACCCTCCCCTCTTGTGTGAGTGCATCCGTGGGAGCAGAAAAGCCCGCAGGGAATTATGCATTGCCTGGACCTAACACAGCCAGGCCTTTGGTTTCAGGGTAGATTTGACGTGGTTGGCCTTGCATTAGATATCATCACAAAATTTCTGGTATGAAACATACATTCAGGGAATGGTTTATGGTTTAGTGTGCTTTGGTTTTTAATTGGGTCAGAGTTGTTGTGAATTCTGTCCTGATTAGTTCTCCCCTAGTTTCCTTTAGTCTAGGGAAACAGAAATGCCACTTGGAGCAGGGCTATTGGGTTAAGTGCCAAAGTGCTGAGGAGACACTAAGGGGATCTTTACATGACTTGTCCATTCCTGTTTAGTTAAGATCTGAAAAGCAGTGAAGGTGATGTCCAGAAACTGATTGGCTTCCCAGATGGAGGAACAAAACCTCTGTATGTATAGACATATTGAATCAACTATACAGGCCATCTCGTCCACAGGGGTTGAAACAGATATGAAAAATCTGTTAACAAATAACTGCATTGCTTAAATACTACAAAACATAAATGGGAATAAAAGGATAGGTGTCAGGTGTACCTCTTTGGGGAACTGATTCCATAAATGGGATCCCCAACTGAAAAGGCCCTTCCTTTGGAGGGGTCTCCGTAAGAAAGATCCCAGAAGATGATCTTAAGGCCTGGGTATTTCCATATGGGATGAAGTGTTCCTTCAGATAACCTCCCCAAGCTGTTTAGGGCTTTAAATGTTACTACTAGCTCCGAAATTGGGCCGAAGCTTCAAATGGGAGCAATGCCTGCTGTTGAAAGAGGACTGGCGTAATATGATCTTGTGGGCCAGCCCCCATTAGCAGCTACCCCATTTTGTCTCCTGACCCTTTTCAAAGGCAGTCCCATGTAGGGCGCATTACAATTGTCCAAACAAGAGGCTACCAGAGCATGGAGTACTGTAGCTGGGCTCTGCCTGTCCAGGTAGGGTTTGTTTGTTTATTTATTTATTTGGAATTTTTGTATGCCGTCCCATTCGCATAAGCCTTGGGACGGCTTCCAACATAATAAATTAACACCCATATAAATAGATACATAGAAAATCTGGATTCACCCTGGCTATAGAATTTTTTAAAACCAATAAATAATCTAAACAATTATTAAGATATTGTTTAAATAAAAAGGTCTTGGCCTGGCGCCGAAAAACAAATAACGACATAATAACAAATAATAACAAATATATCAGCCTAAGCTGCTGAAAGGCGCTCTGCACCAGAGGCCACTTGTGACTTGAGTGACAATTCTGGATCATGAGACACCCCACCTGGATTCTTTGAGGTGAACTCAATTCTTGCTCAACAGGAGCCTCTAGTACACAGAGACCTCCAGCGCACAGTTTTCCTTACTCTCCACTTGTGACATACACCATGCCCAGTATGCAAGCTGTCAAACAACATTTAATTCTGTGATAAGGATCAGCTCACATTGGCCCAGTCAGGAAACCACGTGGTTCTCTTTGCTGAGACATCATTCATCAGTCTCTCCCCTGCTCCTGCTCCCCATCCATAATTGGAAACAGTGATACTGGCATGCCTTGTGGGGCTTCTGTACAGTTTATTGAGATACTATGCATGAATTGCTTTTGAGCACTTATGGGAAAAAGATGGACAATATTCAGGATCCTACCAGCACCGGAGTCATTATTAAAATCTATACCTTATTATTCAAAATATATTCTCAAAGTAGTTTACAGTAAAATGTTTCATACACCATTAACTAGTGCAGTAAGACATGCTGAAGCAGCAAATCTATAAAAGTAGCATTAAATTAACCTAAGAAAACCTGAGCAACAGATGTTAAACAAGCAGGTGATCAACCTACCTGATGCTGGAAGGACATTAACATGGGTGCTAGGCAAGCCCTTCTGGGGAGAGCATTTCAAAAGTATGAAGCCACCACTGAGAAGGCCTGCTTTCTATTAATCACCTGCTACACCTCAGATGGTGGAGCAAGCAGACAGTAATTCTGTCCATTCTTACCCCAAATTTTTAATTTAATTTAATTTTTTTTTGCAATTTCAGACTGGCAATGCAATCTATTTATCTGGAATTCCAAAGGATAGACCTTGTCTGTCTGGATAAGCTGCTGTGCATCCTTTGCTTTGCAGAGCACTGTCTTTTGGAATTCGTCTGTTGGAGGTTGCTACAGGTCTTGTGGAATTAACAGATACAACAAGAATCTAGATCAGTGCTTGAGATAATCCCTGTTCTGTAGTTAGAAATGACCTAGTCCCATTCTGAGCATGTCCTGTGAACACCAAGAGAAGAGTGGGGCATGAGGAGACTTGAACGAGGGGATGGAAGGTGTGCTCAGACTAGACCAATGACACAGGTGGAGTGGGGGAGAGGACTGGGCAATTGTGGGTTCCCTTCAAGAGGAAGAGAGGGATCTTGAAAAAGCAATAAAATGATCCAAAGGGGGATGAACTTCTGATAAATAAAAAGATCATCCAGGGCCAGAGTCAAAGGCTTGCATGAGCCTTTGGCAGGAGGGTACGTTGCCAATAGGAAGTACGGCCTCTGCCAGAGAGGAACCCAATGTCTGCTTTCTCAACAGACTTCAGTTTGGATTAGTGCAATTCTGAAAAGTTGAGGTGGAAAGCAAACTCTGCTAATCCGGAAGTGAAGTGCATGAATGAGCAGTAACGCCACCAAGTGAAGCCAAAGAGAGGGATGGTTTATACTGAGATACAGAGCAGAGGCTGGTGCAGTAGGCTGGTTTGTTGCATGATGGAAGCACTGCTATAGACTCACTCCCCAATTCTTAAAGCCTAATTCCATGGAAAACAGCACTCTGGGTAAAATGCCTGCATTCCTGTCTATAGACCATACGGAGAAATGAAATGTACAGGGAGTTGCTATATTCATTCCCCAAATAACATTTTTCATGACATTTATTTTACAGTGAGACACAGTCCACTAAAAATGCAGATGGTAATAAATGTGAATTTGGACTAATGCTTTATATTAGCCAAAGAGAGCAGCCTATCCTCAGCATGAAATACTTTTAATGCACAGCTTTGGCTCAGTGCATTCTATTTTTTTGTTTCTTTATTTCAGTCTCTACTGCCCAATTGCCAAAGTTGAGGCATAAGAATTTCAGTTCAATAAACCATGGTGTATTGATCCAAGGACAAGCTTTGTGCTCATGTCTTCTCTTCTCAGCTCAGCTCTTACCCATTTTCTATGACAAGCTTTGAGAAAGATCCCGTGGCTTGTTAGGCTACTGCTTCTCATGATATCTATCTAAATAAGGAAACTGTAGTGTAAGCATTGCTCACAAGCCAAGCTATCAAACAAGGAACACATTCCAAAAAGATTGTGGCAATCTTCTCACAAGATCCCTCTAAGGCTGATTTAAATATTTCAAAAGCAAACTGGATTTCAGAGCAGGAAGTAGACAACCTGCAGATATATTGCTTCTACATAATGGTTTATTATTAATAGTTAATGGACTTACTATAAATTACTTAAACATAGCTTTAAGAGTTTCAAATTCCGAAGCATTCCGAAGAGCTCAATAAAAATACTTATTTAATTCAATTTAAAGCTTTTTCGGTGTCAAGAAGCATAAAAACGTGCTGCTGGCTCATTACACATCAACTGTTGTCATCTGGAAGCAGGAACCAAGGGATAAACTAAATTTGATTATGATGTATTTGGCTTGAACCATGTGAAGCTGAAATTGTATAATCTCGATTCACAAAGAGATTTAGAACAATATGAATCAGATTTAGGACAATACAGATCTTTTAAAATATTGTTATTGTTTTAAAAATATAAAACAGAAACAAATGTATTAACAATAAAAATAATTAACAATGCATTGCTCTAAATTTCCTATAATTCATTAAAATATCATAGTAGGCGTATCAGAATCCATTCCAGCCCTTCTTCACTTTCCATGAAGTAATGAGAAGGCTCTTTACTTGCCTAATGGCTTAGGATAATTTGAGCACCCAAGAAGCAGAATGTATAATGGATTTCAAATATTCATTAAATAAATTAGTCCAAAGAATTACAGAAGAAACTCAACATGTTTTATTCAATTAGTCAGGAATGACAAAAGAGGATGTTCAGTTTTAAAGTCTGGGTTTTCCCAAACTGCTTCCATATGTTCCTGGGCCTTGCTTTCTAGATGGCAAAAAGAATGTCTTTCCCTAGATGAGAGTCCTCAGAAAAGCTTTTAAGATGGAGGGAGAGCTCAAAGCAGCCAGGGGAGGACCGGCCAAGTAGGCAGAATCTGGCCAAGACAAGCACATCAGGCACAGCAAACTAAGACAAGACAGAGGTCCTCTTGGGTAAAGGGACCACAGATGGCGCATAGTAAGCCTCCCTGGCTGGAGTTCTTTCCTTCTAGAAATATAGAACGATGTTGTCTCAGCAACAAGTTAATGGCCAACTGAAGCCTCATTTAGGCAGCCAGGAGCTGTAAGATCCACCCTTTTTGAAATACTTGGCTGAACCATTAAAGGACCATTACTTGATTCTGCAGTCTTAGATTTTGGGGAGGCTGGGGAAATGGAGGGGCTAAGAAGAATTATGGGATTCTGAAAATGGAATTGGCAGAACTTATCTTACCTTGGGAGAGCAGTCTGACCCTCCTCAGTCTTCTTGTACCCTGAAAAGTCAGAAAATTGGGAGACATGAAAGTACTCTTGATGATTGGGGAGGGAGAACTCAGCCCATTGGCCATCTTGGGGTAGGGTTGTTGTTCCCTTTACTCCCTCTTCCAGGGTGCCTAATCTAGTTCTTGCACTTTTACAGTGGCTGGAGGACAGCCCTTCTGTAGCCCTTCCCCATTGAGTTATTTTTGTTTGAAACTTCGTACCCCACACTTCTTTCCCCCTTTGTCTTTATCTTCCCTCTAAAGGCACAAAGCAATTTGTGGCAGGGGATATTTAACTGAAAGACTGACAGAGGGGAAAGGGTTAAGATCCTCTAGAGTGTGTCCATAAATAACCAATTATTTCCTTTTCCTTTTTCCTTGACAGCTGTAATTTGAATGTAGTTTCTTCTCTTTTGATTATGTTGAATAATACGATGTGTGATTGTTACCAACAAATAAAGAATGGTAAAGTAATGCTATTTAACTTGTACAATTTATACCTGTCAGTTTTAACTTGTTGCCAATACTACTATGCAATATTTTACACGGCCCCAAGGGTAGAACCTACGTATTTAGTACTTAGGTTACACAGTTTGTTCTATACGCCCATACACACAGGAAACTTTCAGTTAGCTCTGAGATCTTAGTATGATTTATCATACAGGATACCTTACCACTGCAACACTCACAGCTGAGTCAATATTGAGCAATGCCTCAGTCACCCTTATTGTTCCTCATTGGTTTCTAAGGGAGCAGAAGCACACTTTTGGAGTCTGCTCTTTCCTTCTTCTTAATAAGGTAAGCTTGCCACCAATATTTAGGGGCTGGTCTCTGTGTGCTTGGGAGAAGATGTATGGTGGAGCAGGCAGGGACTTGGGGTCATAGGAACTCCTGGTCTGGATTGATACAGGTGGTTGCAACCATCTTATTTCTCATCCTGGCCAAACTCAGAGAAAGGCACCAAAACATATTGTGCATTTGTGCAGTGTGTGTGTTTAAGTGATGCCAAGAATGCTTTTAGATCGGAGTGTGTGTGTCACTTGTTAATGGTATTTGGGAACTAGTATTTTAAAATGGAGCACACATTCTAGTAAGTGTAGGTTTTATATTCAAATGATAGGAAAGGGAAACGCAAAAACTTTCTACTCACGGTAACAGTCCCTAACACAAGCATTCGCTTTGTTTCCAAGGCTCTCGTGCCCCACTCCCCCCCCCCCCCGTTTTGGTTGGGCAGCTCTTGGCATAAATGTTTTATTCTTAAAGTGAGCGTTGGTCATTAAATTAGGGCAGCCGTAGCAAGAAACCAACAGGGAGCGTATAGAAATGGCCTTAAGACAACCACGGTTGCCAGATCACCTTTTGAAAAATAAGATGCACTGTGGCGGTTTGGGGCTTATTCTTCGACGTATTCCATGGAATGGCAGTAGAACGCCGACCGTACAAAACGGGGTCCTTTCCACGTACAGCTCCTGGGAAACTCCACTGTAGCGCGTCACATCGCGGTACTAAACTGGAGGAAGTTTGGGAGACTGAACGTAAGCAGCCTCCTCGGTGCAGCTTTCCTTAAAGCGGTGGACTTCGGCTCGTAGCAGAAGTGGGTTCGGGTTTCTCGCGCTCTCCGGGTTGTGTGTGGATTCCCGAGGAAGGAGTAACGCTGCATTAGCAGATCCGGAGGTGAAGCATGGTTGGAAAACGCCGTGTAGATAAGATCAAAGACGCAGCGTGCCTCGTGTCCCCAGCTCCGCCGATTGTATTTTTGGGCAGTGGAAGATCGCAAGGAGCCCGCTTGATTTCTCTCAAGCATTTGGAGGACTAGAGGTGCCTGAATTATGGGCGGCCGGGCGGGGCGAGGGGCAGCTCTTCTCCCTCCTGAAATGCACGGAATAGGATTGAATGGCATAATGGAAGCATTCAGCTCCGAGGCTGGTTAGCGCCTGGCAGAGGGTCAGACTGGGAAACAGCCCAGCCAATCAGGCTTGATGTTCTGGTTCGCGTCTGTTGGTTGCCCGCGCTGAGCAAGCGCCGGTCTTTCTGAACCAGGCCCTGGAGCTATCGAGTTAATGGCACTGAAACCGGCTTAAGCGGGAAACGTGTGTGCTGCCGTTTCTCCTGCAGATGTCGGGGGTCGCCCCGGCGTCCTCCGTGGGCGCACGTGGGGCAGAGGGTAAGCGAAGCCCCAGGCCCGCTTCCTTCTCCCCGCCGCTCCTGCCCTCTCTCGGCGTCTCGGCGCGCCTGGCGCGACCACGAGGTGCGCGTGCAGTCCGTCACGTCCTTCACGTCTGCATGCGGGAAGGCGCCCCTGGCTGCGGCGCCGCCCTGCCTTGCCTTGCCTTGGCGCGGCGTGGCGCGGCGGGGGGGGAGCGGGGCCGGCGTAGCTGTTCCCCCGCCTGCGGGAGCCACGTTCCCGCCATGTGTTGCCTAGGAGCCGGCAAGCAACTTCGCCCTCCTTGGCCGGCCCTCCCCAGCCCGATGCACCCCAGGCGCGTTGGGGCTGCAGCTCCTGCAGTGCTCGTGAAGGATGGCTGTGGCAGCCTGATCCATCTGGAGGGCTCCAGGTGAGGGGCGGGGGAGAAGGATGGCTGAGGGCAGCCTTCCTCCTACCTGGGCTCTTGGAAGTCAACCCCCATCAGCCCCAGACAGCATTGGTCACGAATGGTTGACGTTGTCGCCCAAAGTTACTTGGAAGGCGCCAGCTTGGAGAAGGCTGGCTTCGGGTGTCCTGCTAATGGCAGCCACATTTCCCCCTTTGCTATTTTACACGGACATGCACACAGACTATTACTGGCACCTCCTAGTCTTTCCTTACAACTTTTTTTATTTCCTACTTGCCTGTATCTCTGGGCCATATTTCTAGGTTACTTTTATTTCACTTGCAGCTCTTCTACCCAGCTGACTAGTTCCAGTAATCTCTATTTTTACTATGGAGTATTTTGATAGTGATAGAAGCATGCTGCTCACTGTGCCAGAAACAGAAGTTATATAACCTTCGTAGCTTTTAAACTGTTGAGTGTGTCTTACTGCATAATAACATCAGAGCTGCACAGGACATAAAGGAAGAGATCAGTGTGCCTTTGTTAATGGAATTCTGAACTTGGTCAGGGAGATGAGTTGAAAATCCCTGCATCTTTGGGTGACCTTGGAGTGGTCACTGTGTCAGCTTATACAGTTGTTCCGAAGATATAAATGGGGAGAAAGAACCTAGTGGCACCCAAACTGGCCAAGAGCAAGTGTGCAATAATGCAGAGACATCAGTCAGTCAATATGATGTGGTCACAGATCCGACAAAATCCATACAAATGTCTCAAACACAATTAAAAACAGGCATAGCTTAAAAACAATAAGCATTATATAAATGTTTACAACACCTGTGGTTTGCAGTCCATGAGCACCTGTGTGGACTGTTTCATGGTAATGACCGGGGCATATGTCCAATTAAATATGCCTGCAAATGGCACTGAAAAAAAACCACCAGGCTTGATAAAAGAGTGGCAAGGTTGAGGAATTCTTTAGTCCTCAGTTAAATCTTGAGGCACCTAAATATGTGTCTAGTTCTTTTATATTTTGCAGTTGCATGGTAATGTGTAGAAAATAGCAGCATTGTGATCATTATAATGTATTGAATTAGTGAGGAAAGTCTAGCAGTCCTCTTTCCTTTCAATGGTTGTGTTTTAGGAAGATGATACATCTCCAGAAACATACCTTTCTACCTGTCTGGGAAAATCCCTAATGGCTTCTTCTAGTTTTAGAACTCTGCAACTTTTGCTGTTTGATGTGATCGTAGTGATGGCATTTTTTGTGGCGAGCATTGTGTTAAATATGAGTTCCCCAAATTTGGTATCCCCCTTCAAATTGATGTGCCAGTTTTGTGCCACAAATCCCAAGTTCTGTGCCAGTACCCAAAGCACAAAAATGACATGCCTGGCAGGTAGGCTCTCGCTGAACTATGAAAAACACATCATTGCTTCCATCTGAACCTTTGCAAAGTTTATGCCACAAACTCCCATGCCAGCACAGGGCAGCATTTAACTTTGCCATAGGTTTGGTGGGGACATCAGATTTGGGACTTTGCGGTTAACTTGTCTCACTGGGGCGAGCTGTCTGGAAGGGAGCCCTCCTGTTACGTCTTGCTCCTCACCAGTGAGATTGAATCAACTTTGCCCGGATAGTCACAGTGATCATCCAAAAAGCATCTTTTGTATTTGGCAATGGTAAGAAGTAACAAAGGGAGGTAGCAAAATGTGATTTTAGCTTTGGATTAATGGAAGTTCCATGTGTATTGAACTTCTCTTAGGAGCAAGATAACTTTAAATGGAAATAGCATTTGTGTTCTTTCATAAACAACCTCATGGGAGTTCAATATTTATTTTCATTTCATCATTAAGTTTTTATGTGTTTAATTAGATCCCAAATTACACAGATCAGCTCACTTTTGCACATACTTCCCTTGAGGCAAGAATATGTGTAGTAAAGTGAGGGAAAAATCAAGTTTATCTGAGGTGAAACAGGTATGGACAGATGCAAATACTCATAATTCCGGAACAAAACATTTCACTCACCACAGTACAGGATGTTCAGAATCTTACTGGTAGGAAGAGGAGAATATGAGTTTGAAGATAAGGAAAGGAAAGCTGACTGTATTGTAGGAGGGAAAAATAAAGAAGAGCCACATTTTATACTTTTAAGTTTAAAAGGTAAAATTTTAAAGGAAGCAGAACAGAATAGCCAGTGAGAGAGAAGATGGTTGGCCAAAAAGAAAAAGAACAGTGAATGGGTGATTATAATCCAGAGGCTGTAGCAGATGACATCTGCTATAGCATCATTTTCCTATTTCTCCATCATTTTCTGAAGTGAATACATCTCTTGGATGCACAGCCTAACATGAGAAGGGAGGTTGAGAGGGTCAGAGAAGCCAAGAGCCACACTACCTCGAGGCCAGACTCTCTCACTAGTCTGGTCTTCGAACAGGGTCACCCAAGGCAGAATGTTCAAAGCAGAAATACCAGACTAAGATGAATCCATCCTCTTCAGGAGTAACAGTCACATTAGCAAAACAGAATGGATATCTGTCGTGGTGATGGGGGTAGAGATACTGCTGAAGGGCAGCTACTAGTCTGTAGTGGTAGTTGAATGTAACTCTAATGGAGGATCTTTCAGACAATGGAGGTGATGCGTAGGCTAACCCTCGTTAGTATTATGCAGAACAATGCAACAGTAAACCACTTTTGTATACACTACCCCCCATATCTCCTGTTTCAGTTACTGTGGTTTCACTTAACTATGGTTGACTGTGGTCCAGAAATGACTCAACACACTGGAGCACAGCCTGCTCTGGGGGAGCTTGTCCTGCACTGTGTTGTGTTATGAGATTTGTGTGCAAGCACATGCCTAGTCCTGAGTCCTTGGGTGGCACACCATTCTTGGCCAGCTGTGGTGGTGGCTGGGAATGGGAGTGTTCCCTGTGTAGAGACACAGCACTGTCTGCATGGGTTTCCTCCCCCCCCCCCCGCCCCATTGGCCATCCATGCTGCATTAGGCTGCAACACTCCCCCAAAATTCCCATTTATGATTGATGGCAAACTCACAAATAATCAAATCTGCAAAAGTTAAACCCATGAAAGTTGATGTTTGATGGTAGTGTTTGCTACTATCAGCGGTTTCAGGCATCTGCTGAGAGGCTTGGAACCTGTCCCCCCACAGATATGGGGGTCCTACTATTTTACTTTTTAAATTCTATGATGAAACAACCTAAAATGAAAGAACAGATAGTGCCAGAAGATGAGACTCTTAGGTTGGAAGCACTCAACCAGTTATAGGGGAAGACAAGTACAGATAGTTTGATTTACCTAATGATGCAGGTAATGATACAGATAAATCAAAACTGAAAGGGAGTCTAGTGGCTGACATGCCCAGAGGGAGAATGACAGTCTGATACTGCACACAAAATGTACAGTTGGAACATGAGAAATAAAAATCAAGAACTATAAATCAAGGCAAACTGGACGTCATGAAACAAGAAATGGAAGCTTAAAATTACAGCAACTGGGGAGAGCAAACTAAAGTAGATTGAAATGAGACATTTTCTGTCAGACAGACACAAAGTGTTTTACCATGGAAATGGCAAACTCTGAAGAAACAATTGTTTCAGTACTGAGCTATTCTACAAGAAGCAGTGAAGGCAGTAAGGGGCTATAATGCAAAGTCAAGGTGAATACGATGAATCGGAATTCTCAGAAAACCTGCCGACATAACATTCAAGTCTACCTCCAACAACTGATGCTGAAAAAGAAATCAAAAACTTTTATGCAAGCATCCAAGCGTAAATTGATAACACACTAAAATAAGACATGCTGATAATCAGCAGTGGGCTGGAATGCAAAAGTAGGAAACAAAGCAGGGTCAAAAGGTGTGGAAGAATTTGGCTGAGGGTCAGTAATGAAGCAGGAAAATGGCTCATGGAATTCTATGAAGCCAGTCATTTGTTTGTTACCCATACGTCACAGAACAATCAGACAACTGTGAAGATAGACATTGCCGGATGGCAAATACAGAAAGCAAATAGACTCTGTAATTGGATGTAGGAGATGGAGAGACTGTATTCTGTCTGCTAAAGAAGACCCCGAGTAAATTGTGGTAGTGACTGTGAGCTATTTATATCAAGCATCAGAATAAAGCTGAAAAAGATCACTGACAGAAGTCCAGTGCCAAAATACAGCTTAAATAACATTTTTAGGGGATTTCAAGTCCACAAAGAGAACAGTTTTGCATTACTAAACTCAATTGACTGTGATCCAGAAGAACTGTGGACTGAATCAGATATTATTAGGCAAGAATGCAAAAAGACAATTCCTGTAGCAAATTTTTTCATTGTGAGAATGAATTTCACAAGCTAATCAGGGAACAGATTCCATAAAAGCTCCTGCTTTTGAAAAAGCTCCTTATATTCACTATTTTACCTCTGAAAAGCAGGGTATTTAGAGCAGGGCCTTCCCTAATTACTTCCGTGCATATGGATCGATGGGAAATGGCTGTCCCTAATCTATCCTGGATCCAGACCATTTAGGGCACTGTTGGTACAATCTAGTGTATGTTTAGATAAAAAAGTCCCACAACTCCTAGCATCGTGCCAGCCAGGTATGCTGAGACCTGTAGGACCTTTTTTTGGTCTAAACGTGCATCAGATTGTAGCCTAAAGGAGCAGAATGCTAGCACTCTGCACTGGGACTGGTAGCAAGTTGAAACCCATAGGAATGTATTCAGAATTGTCACAATATGGTTTTTTGCAGATAGCAACTATTGGCAAACAGGCAGTGGCAGGACTACCACCTGGTTTTTAACCACCCTTGAAAGGCAGTCTCACATGGAAAGTTTTGTTTCCATGTGAGACTGATTTAAATAAGAATTTGAATGGGGAATGAAAACACAAAATGGGGTGGGCAGAGCAGTGGACACTTCTCATCGCCTGAAACCCTCTACCACCCTGAAGCTCCCCTTCCTTCCCTCAGCATTAGGGCTGCAAGCACTTGCCATGTCTTTTGTTATTGTGAAAGTCTATCTGCTTACCCAGAATGGCCAACTGTTAATTAGCTGCCTACTTTAATTCATTTCATTGACTACATTTTGTACAGCCCAATAAACAGCACTCTCTGGCGGGTTTACAACAGCTGACACCCTTAAAGGGCATGACAAGTCCATTGTGCTTGAAGGCGAACTCAAGCAAGCCATGGGATTGTGGCTGAAGACGGGCCTGCTGCTGCCTCTCCATGGAGGCCTTGCAAGTCAGATCCAGTTGGGATTTCACAAGATTCTGCAGATGCCACCTAGAGATCTTAGCAGGTCTCTTTTGGAAGGCTCCGCAGGGACAGAGCAGATCTTTCCAACCTGGCACCCTCCAGATGGTTTGCGCAATTCCCAGCATTCCTGACCAGTGGATAAGCTGACTGGTGCTGATGGGAGTCAAAACCCTAACTAATTGGAAGGCACTAAGCTGTGGAAGGTGGGAATAAAGGCTAAGATGGCAAACTGTCTGAGGGAAGGAAGCTCGTGAAGTCATTTAGCTTGGTACTGTGTTTCACTGTCACATCAGAAGGAGGGTCATATTTTAGGAAAGGATACGGTGGGGAAAGCCTTGTCACCAAAGAATGACTGATGTGTTGATGAATGTGAAGTGTTCTTCCTCTACTCTATACCCAGGGAACTGTCTAGCCTCTGAGTTTCTGCCTGAGTTACTGTGAGGCAGCAGGGCTGCAGGATAGGGTCGAACAGCTGGCCGAGAGTCTGTATGCATGGATGGCTACAAGTTTCCATGGAAACAGATGATGGCTCTCCTCCTCCAGTGCATGCCTGATTTTCAGAGTAAGGGGGTTTTCTGCAGGAAGACTGCATAGTTTTTGGGTACGGTGCCCCTTTCTTTAGTGAAACTATCCAGAGGCTATACCTCCTAATGGTTACATATATAGATCTCATCCCTGCAAAAGCAAAGAGAGTTGTTGACTGTAAGAAAATTTCCAGAAACAATTTTGCTGTAATATTATCAGCCCAACAGAAAGATCACCCCCAAATTGTATGTGCTTTGGAGATTTCTAGGAATTTTCACAACAGGCAATATGCTGTAAAAAGCAGATGGAAGAAAGAAATGGTGACTAGATAGGGTTCCCCACTGTCAGGTTAACACTTTTTAAAGGGGACACAGAGTTTTGAAAGCTAGCTGTCAAAGCTTTCAAAACTCCTTGCCCAAGAAAAATGTATGTATGTATGGAAGCACTGTTTCATTTTCTGGAGCATTTAGAGTCTCAGGAAAAAGTGTTAAGATGTGCATCATTGTGAGGACTCTCAGGGTACCAAAAAGGTGGGTGATCTTGCCACAAAAGGGGGTATAAATTCTATTACTCCCTTTTCGCAAGCGGAGATAATTCACAACTTTAGTTTGGCTTGACAGCTTGCCTTCTGAAAGCTGCCAAACCAAACCCACCCAAGTTGCGGGTATGGGAGGAGCTCCTCTGGTCCCTCTTTGGGTCATTGTCAGGTATTGATACCCTTCCTCTTGACATTGCCCAACTGAGCTGCTGGACAGTACCCACAGTGGGCTCTGTCATCTGAGTTTAGATGACATGACAACCCACTGTGGGGAAAACAAGCCCAGAATTACCCATGGATTCTGGGGATGGCTTGTCTAGGGGAGCAAAAGCTACCGTGGGATGATGCAACACCCAACCATGGCTTACGGCCCATGTGAATTGTCAAGATTGTGTGACTCGGGTCGATAAGGCTTCACAATAGGCACTTCCCCCCCCCCTCTTCTCATCTCTGTATGATTGGTTGGCCTAATAAAGGTATTACAGCAACAAGAATTTTGGAAATACAGATCAGCTATCCCTGGAAAATCTATCCGTGTCAAATATGAAATCACTTCCATTCTTGCATATACAAACCAAATCTAATTAAAATGCTATGTAGGGCTGGCTTTTTGGAGCTAGATCCCATGAGCAATGCAACAAAAGAATTCACACAGTGGATATAGGCACTTGTTCACTTATTAATACTAGCATCTTTCACTTCTTGTGACGGCAAATTATGATTAAAAATATTTTTCCCCCTAGAAAAAGGATCCTGCTGCTGCTTAGCAATAAACATTGATTTCACAGTCGTAAAGTACTGCAAGTACTAGGGCACTTTGCAGATAGATATTTGACTGACATGCACGTAAATGCTGTTGGGCTCTACAGAAATGAACCTCAGATAACCTTTGCTGCCAGAAATTCAGAAGATAGGTGTTAGAAATGCATCCTGGAAATGAAACAGCACCACTGGCAGGAAAAGGTGATTTCTTCATAAATTGGGTAAGAACAGGACGTGCGCAAAGCGCTCTTAAGGCCAATCCGAGTGCAAGCAGCAAGTCTGTCATGCAGCACTGTTACTCTTGGGCCTTACAAAACCGTGGACAGGTAAAGCCACTCTGCATTTGTATAGAGAGAGGTGATTCTCTGGCTGGAATCCAAAGACCTGATTTAGGCATGGCTAGGCACACCCAGTGGAGCTGTTTTTACACTTCCCCTTTGAGCAGAAGATAGCTAAGCGGTGTGAAATGCATTTGAAAGTCTCCCTAGTTTCAAAAGTGGTTTGGGTAAGTAAGTAAGTGTGTCTGAGGGGTGGGGGTGGAGGTACTGCTGTTCAAGAGACGCGAGTCCAGCGCCTCCGTTGGCATGTGGAACGCCACACTGTTTTACACCCTTTATATACAGGGAGATGCTTTGATGCTTGCTTCATGTTCTATCTTGATGTAGTTTGGGCAGCCTGTGTATTTAGTGTAACCGAATCTACTCTAGCAGGTCTCCAGAGATGATGAAGGAAAAGCATTTGGCGTTTTTGCTTCTGAAAGAGCAGCTTCATGCAACAGATCTGCTCTGGTAGGCCCTGCCAGGTTTATTTCTGGAGCTCAAATATGGAATAGTTTCTTCTAAGTAGTGCAAGGCTGGGCCTAAATGTCACAGAAAGGACTTTTGAGTGATCATGTATTCAGCCCTCAGCTGTCTAGACAGCAGGGTGGCTCAAGGTCTTACAGAAGACTTCTCAGAGAATCTGGGCACTCAGCATACTTTATAATAATCATTGTATTACTTATTGTCGCATGGGAAATAGGCACCCCTTGGTGATAAAATCTTTCTACTGCACACGACACTTTCGTTGCTTGTTTCCTGACTGACAGCAAACGGAAACACAGGAGGTTGCCTAATGCCAGCCAGATCAGACTACTGTCCAACCTCTGATTAGAGTCAATGTTGCAGGGCTCCGTCCTGTGTTTTTCAACACTTTTATATACATAATGTGGGTGAAGGGTAGAGTGGATTGCTATTGCATTTACAGATAGATGTTCCAAAGCTCAGAAGGATGGCTCAACCAGCCTTTCCGAACCTAGTACCCTTCAATCATTTTGGACAAGAAGTCTGAGCATTCCTTACTAGTGGCCATGCTAACAGAGGCTGATGGAGGTTGATGTTCAAAAGCGGCACTAGGTTATGGAAATCTGACCAGTAATATCAAGGATAGTTTCATGATTGAGAAGAATCTTGACTGGCTGGAACACAGGGAAGATATCAAAATGAAATTCAGCAGAGGCAAATGTTAGGTCCTTGATTTCTGTACCAGTGAAAACCAAAGGCACAAGTATAGGGTTGGGGAAACTTGGCATGGCAGTAATATATGTGAAAAGGGCTTATGTGTCTTAGTGGAGCACTAGCTGAATATGAGCCAGTAGTGCAAGATGGGTGCTGAAAAGCGAATACAGTCTTGGGCTGTGTTAACAGAAGCATCATGTCCAGGTATAGGGAGCAAAAGTTCTGCTCTATTCCAAATCAGTCGGGTCACACTTGGAGTGCTGCGTCCAATTCTTGGGAAATTAAGCAAGACATTGAGCAATAGTGTCCAGATAGTGAAGGGTCTTGAAAACCAAGCACCACAAGGAGCAACTGAAAGAGCTGGGCATGTTTGGCCTGGAGAAGACATTTGAAATTATCCATGTTTCCTGATCTAGAATATACTAGCAAAATCTCAGGCCATCTCAAATGCTGTACATTTTGCATGTTTGCAGCTGGGTGTTCTCTAGTTTAGAACATATCTTGGATTGGATGCAACCAATTGTAAATCTTTGTCCTGTGGAGGACACTTCCGTAAAAAAGCAACATGTTACGGCACAGCATGCCTCTTTCTTTTTCCATCCAATTATCCTGCTTTTGTCTTATGCCAATTGTCCTCAAAAGGGAACTAGCTCTTTCTGTTCTACCCTCCCAAAACCAAAGCTACATGGCTATTGATAGGTTTTAATAGCAATCAATCACTGGTAGTATAACAAATCTACCTCCACAATAAGATTAAATTTCAGTTAAAAAAAGGTAGCATGACTTTATATGTTAAAGTCTTCTTACTTGGAGTCTGTTGGACTAGCAGACATCTTCACTGTGTAATAAAGACTGAGCTGATTAATTTTCCTGGTAACTACGGACAATATAATCACATTTAATTTTCTCTTTATTATGTCGTAGGGAACCCATAAAGCCTCACCATGGGAGCTGTGGTGATTGATGACGGTCCATCTGGAGTGAAAGCCCCAGATGGCGGCTGGGGCTGGGCGGTTCTGTTTGGGTGCTTCGTCATCACCGGATTCTCCTATGCCTTTCCAAAGGCCATGAGCGTTTTCTTTAAGGAGCTCATTCGGGAATTTGGTGTCGGATATAGTGACACAGCATGGATCTCCTCCATTCTGCTGGCTATGCTTTATGGAACAGGTAAATTATTTCTACATTTTACAACAGTAAGAGTTAATGGCAACAATGTGCACTGTATTGCTTTCAGTGGCACGTACGTTCAAATGTACACCCTGTCTATATTGTGACACAAGGCAAATAGTTTTTAGAAGCTCATTTAGTGCTGGAGCAGGGTGAGGGAGTGGATGACCTTTAGATGTGGTTCAGACAGTAACCAAAGATGCTTTAGAGAGCAGTCCTGTGGTCTCTGGGAGCGCCCTGGGACCACAGGATAGTTCAGATTCCCCCTCCCAAGGCGGTAGGTGCTTTTGTAATAACAGGAAGGAAAATCCGACCCTGGCTATTTCCCCCTCCCCTTTGCAGCCAGTGTGGAAAGAACCATAGCAGCTGTTTTCCAAGGTCGCAACAGGAACTTAAGATGATCTCACAGAGGTCATGGCAGGAGAATTCTGGTGGATGGGAAAGGGGTGAAGCCAGGATCCAAAGGATCCTACAGTCTCTCTGGCATCCGTTCCTGCCCACTGCCAGCGAGTGAGCTGGAGAGGCTGAGAAGCCCTTCTAGCTGATCAGGCCAGAAGTACAAAAAGGCCATGCACAAAAAGTAATGGCAAGCCAGTGTAAATATTGGAGTACTTTTCTGAGTCCCAGCAGCGACTTTGCCTTTTCTTACGGTGGGCCAGTGAGTCCCTCCCAACCATAGGACTGTGCCCCTTTTTATCTGCCTACTAGACAACCACAGAGTCTACCTCTTCACTCAATCTGGATGTGTAACATGATAAGGAAAACAAAATTTAACTGGTGGGCACGAGTAAATGTCATGCAACGAAGCCGAAATCACGGTCTCTTTTGCTCAGGTCCCCTGTGCAGCATGTGTGTCAATCGGTTTGGGTGCCGCCCTGTTATGCTGGTCGGTGGCTTCTGTGCTTCAGTCGGGATGATCCTAGCCTCCTTCTCCACGAATATAATTCAGGTCTATCTTTCTGGTGGTGTCATTACTGGTAAGTACTAATGAGCGTTAGATAGAAGTGGGTGGTGGATGTCTGCGGCAGAGGGAGAGGCGACTTGTTGCGATGATGCGCACTAGACTGTGGGCAGTCTGTGCTTTTGGGGGGCAGGGGAAGCAGGGGGTGTGAACTCTCTCTCCAGTGTGCTAATTTTGTATGTAAAGGGAGATTTCTACATAGGGGAGCACATATTTTAAAATGACATTTCCAAGTGGTATCATTTCAGGAGGGACTGAAAAATTGTGCTTGAGAAAAGCAGGGCCTGTGCTCACAACACTCTTCCTGTCACTCATTCCCCCTCATCTTCCAAAGCAGTGCTTCTCCCCCACCAGCCTCTTTGCGAGTCAGCTTCAGGCCACCTCTCACGCTCTCTTTCCTGCAGTTAAGCTCTGGTTAACATTTGTTGCGCTTCTGTGGGGTCTGGGAAGTCTCCAACTGCTCGCACCCCTGTGATTTCTAAGCAGCTTTGCCATTCAGGCTTTTTGGAAACAGCTTAAATAAAGATCCAGGAACCTGAATGCTGCAATCAAATTAGGTCTCCTATGGATGTCTGTATGCACATGTCTTTAATACAGAAGATTTTTTATTTTCCTGGACAGTAGAATAGTTCTTCCACTTAAAGCAGGCACAGAACAAGCCCGTGTTGTCACCTTTGTTTTGATTAACAGAGCTAGACTTGTTCAGGGCAAGTTATACTCTTCCCTGGGACACCAAGATTATGGACCTTACTTTGTTTGCTCTAGGCTTCTCCTTGCCTCCTCCTGTGTAGGTTTGGACAATAGGATGCAGCCCACAGTGATCAGGTTTGCACTCTCTGGGAAGCAGAGGAAGCCATAGGAGCTCCCCGCTTCCCCCTGTGCATTCTGGTTGCCCGCTGCCTTATTTGCATGGTGATCTGAGCCATCTGCTAGTTGCCATGTCATCATAACCTAGTGAGGGAAGATGGCAACAGTAACAGAGGCTTCCAAACCACCCTAGAACTCTAGAAAAAGTCGTGTGTTACAGGATGGCTTTTGCCCACCTCGTTGGGTTCAGACAACATGACAACCAACCCATGAAATGAGTAAATATGGAAATAAGGCAGCATGTGACTGGCACATGTAGGGCAGGGAACAGATGCCATGGTGGCTTCTTCCTTCTCAGTCATGCAGGTGAGCCATCGACATTCTCTTGTAACAAAGACATAACCGTATCGAAGGTTATACCTGCTATATTTGTCTCCTGAGGCTGAGAGTTGCTCACCTGCAGCCCTTGCACTACTGCGCACATGCTATTCAACAGTGTTCACCCATTATATACACTGGACCTAGTTTCTGCTTCAACTGTGGCATTTTTCTTTTCCAGGATTGGGTCTGGCACTCAATTTCCAGCCATCGCTCATCATGCTAAATCGCTACTTCAGTGAACGTCGGCCTTTGGCCAATGGGTTGGCCGCAGCTGGAAGCCCTGTGTTTCTCTGTGCACTTTCTCCCTTGGGACAGATACTGCAACATCAGTATGGGTGGCGAGGTGGATTTCTCATCTTGGGCGGATTGCTTTTGAACTGCTGTGTTTGTGGAGCGTTGATGAGACCGTTGGACCCTCCTAAAAAACCTGAAGCTTCCAAAGAGACCTCTGAGAAAAAACCCAAGAAAAAGCTGCTGGATTTCACTGTCTTCAAAGATCGTGGCTTCTTAATCTATACTATTGCTGCGTCTATCATGGTGCTGGGCTTATTTGTGCCACCCGTCTTCGTAGTGAGCTATGCTAAAGATCTGAAGTATGAGGACACCAAATCAGCTTTTCTTCTGACTATCCTTGGATTCATCGATATCTTTGCTCGGCCTCTTTGTGGAGTAATAGCTGGCTTGCCATGGGTCAGGCCCCGTAGTGTCTACCTCTTTAGCTTTGCAATGTTCTTTAATGGGTTTACTGATCTCATGGGGTCCACGGCTTCCGACTATGGTGGTCTGGTAGTCTTCTGCATTTTCTTCGGCATTTCCTACGGAATGGTTGGTGCTCTTCAGTTTGAAGTTCTCATGGCTATTGTCGGTACGCAGAAATTTTCCAGTGCCATTGGCTTAGTTCTTCTAGCTGAGGCGTTGGCAGTCCTTATTGGACCTCCTTCAGCAGGTAAATGTTCTGTTTAGCAAATTAGCTCATGGTTTGTCATTTTGTGGTATACAATGAGAATTACTATGGGTGACATTGTCTTTATTTTGAGCAAATGAATGGCTACCTTTGTTTTGAAGCCTCTAACACATGCCCTTTACCTACTGCTACATTACCCTCCATCCCACTTCTAGTTTGGCTGTGGTAGCTTGGAAAATGGTGGAGGCTGATTTGTTATTTCATATACCTGGGTACAAATCAAAATAATGTAAGAAGTCCAAAAGAACTGAAACTACTTGACAGGAGATTTAAGACAGTACTTCTTCACACAGAACATCGTTAAGATAGGAAATCAGCTGCCGCAAGTTTGGAGGATGGCTGTGTAGTGATGGCCACTAGCTTAGATGGCTTTGAAGGGGACTAAACACATTTGTGGAAGAGTGGAGAATCAGTCATTTGCTACTGGTCATCATGGCTACATGCCACCTCCAGGATTAGAGACGGGATGCCTCTAAATCTCCAGCAGTTGCTGGGGAAGAACAGACTTCATGTCCTTGTAGCCTTCACATGGACCCCTGGTTGGTCACTGTAAGAAATAGTATGCTGAACCTTTGCCTGATCAAGCTGGGTTTGTCTTGCAGCTCAGTCAGAGGTAAGAACATAAGGGAAGGGTCAACCCCTGTCTTCAAGTCCACAAGAGCAAAGAGGTGCAAAATAAGGAACAAGGGCAAGAGAGCATAGGCAGGCTTTGTGTGGTCACATGCACCCTACCTCAGTCATCCAGAAAATCAGAACTTCATTTGTAAGGCACTGAAAGTCTAAACAGTACAGAGGTCTAAATTAGAGAGGCCACAGAGACACCCGAATTTGCCCAGCACTGCCATGCATTTGGATTTGGCATGCCAACTTGTGCCTCTTTCTGGGATGTTCTGCTTTGTATTTATATCCATCTTAAGGGAAATGGGTTCAAGTGTTTTTCCGGGATTTTAGCTCACAAATTACTTATTTTAATGCGTTTGCTCCTTACTTCCCTCTCTTGAAACAAGGCTCACATAATTGAATATAAAAAATAGGATATCGATTAAACAATCAAGGTACACACAGACTATTCTTTTTCAGTGTTCACCCCCTCAGATCCCTTTGTATAAGCTGAAGTCTTTCATTAGGAATGTGTGAGGAATCCAGTGGGAGGGAGCAAAAATTGGATACATTGTCATTATTTGGCCCCCTACATTCTGGTTCATTAGCCCTGCACAGCTGCTAATTCCCTGTGGTGAGAGCTGAACCGGCTCACAAACGTCTGTCTCTAAGAAAGATGATGGTTTTGCACCTTTATAACTGCTTATAAAATATGTGCAAATAAGCACCTGAACCCAGAATGCACTACTGTGATTTGTGCAAATTGCAGCTTGGCTGATTTTGTACAAGTCATGCTAGAGCCATGTGGTTTGGGGTGTTTTATTTGTGCACAATTGGCCAATTAGCACAAATAGTGCAACATCTGCATAGTTTTTGGGTGCGTTGCACAAAAGTCATTCACTTTTAGAAAAATATGCACAAATCTGAGTCCAGTTTAGAGACAAAAGTCTGTGAAATTATCAGCTCAGAAGCAGGCAGGAAATCTGCTGAGCCCAAATGAGCTGGGTTCCCCTCATTTGGTACATCCCTACCTTTCTGACAGGCTTTCTAAGGAAAGTATTAATCTGGAAGTTTGCTTTGAAGTTTGTTGAACATTTTCTTCATGCTAATAACATCTTTTAAAAGCATGCTTATATCAACCCTAACTTAGAACATGTTTTTAAAATGTAAATTTTCTCTTCCAGGGAAACTCTTGGACGCAACACACAACTACATGTTTGTTTTTATTATGGCCGGCGTTGAAGTCGTTACCTCTTCTGTAGTGCTGGTTATAGGAAATGCTTTCTGCATGAAGAAATCAGGGCAAGAGCACACAAAGGAAGATGCATCTGAAAGAGAGGAGTTAAACAAACAACCTGGAGGCACCAAGGTGGACTCTATTGAAGTAGAACACTTTTTGAAAGATGAAAAAAATGGGGAAGTCGTAACTAACCCAGAAACATGTGTCTGAGTGTGACAAGGATGAATGCTGGATATTTAGGGAGAGATTCAGACAATTTCAACACTCTTATTTATTTTAGAAATAGGACTAGTTTAGGGCTGGGCCATTTTGTTTGGGAACTGGAGGCCAACCAGCTCATGAAATCACACTCTGAAACTGTCTTGTTAGAAAACCTTTCTCCCTGCTTAAAATGGGATTGGTCTTCAAGTTAAGCTGCTTGAGCGTAACGTTAAATGGCCTTCTAAACACGTACACCGGTCCTGCTATGCATCACCAGAAAATGCTCACTTGGATGAAAATATTTTAACTAGAGAGGAAGTATATGTAAATTTTCCTGTAATGCAAACGAAATATCCATCGTTTGTGTATGTGTTGGTGCACCTCAATGTATCTTCCATGTCAGTGTCCGCTTTCAGAGGAACGGCTTAGCAAGGAGAAATCTCAGGGACTTGGTCATCTCCAGTAGGTTTATAACCTATCCTTTTTCAAATCTTTTTAAATAATTTGGCTCAGCCCTAATCCAATTTTGATAACATGTATAACTTTCAATGACTTTTCGTTTGTCACTGTATTTTTATGAGTTGATCTTTTTGTTTTAATTGTCCTTTTTACTGGAAATATTATACATGTACCAAAAAAAGGCAACTGTGATGCTTCCTTGGAAACCTCACAACGGTTGTTTCCACATGATGATACAAACAAAAGGAAAGCTGGCCAAGAGAGCTTGTAGGCTATCTCTGTATGCTGCAAAGCTGTAAATACAGCCCCTTCAGAACACGTCTTGCATCAATGTCTTTCTTTCACATAGGAAGCCATTCCCCAAAATAGATGGATATTTATTTTCAGAAGTGAGCCTCCAACATTTCTGGGTTCCTCATGAAACTGGAGGAAGGGGAAGCACATACAGCTTGTGCAGTTAGGATTTTAGATTATTAAAAGGGCTGATACATGTTGACAGTGTTATCACCTGTATTGCTCAAACATGGTGGCACATTGATGGAGTTGTCAGCAGTCCCAAATAGGATGCGGCTTAAAGGGGATAGCAATTTTCCCTCTTTTTCTGGTACATATAGCAGCTGTGGAAGAGATGTCTGGGCCATCAGATGGCAAAGGGGAGCATTGGGAAGCATTGGGAAGCATGGTGAGCAGAACACAGACTGAAATCACTGGTTTCTACCAGCCTGTTCAATAGTGAAAGGAGCTCCCAGATTCAGAGTATCATGAAAAGTATTATTGCCATTTTTTCCATGACAGTAGTGGTAAATGGGTGGAATTTCTATGCTCCTTCAAGGAGCATTTTAAAGGTGGGCTGATGATTTAAATAGAAGTGTTTGAGATTCTCTTAGGAACATAGATGTCTTAGGGTTGCTAGTCATGAACGAGAAATTCTTCAGTACATAAAATAAGCTAAGAGAGTTTTTGCTTTAGTCATAACCTTGAGTCAAGCACTGTGCTCAATTTATTTTCAGAGGATCTGTCCTCTATGCCAGATATAAGTTGCCTATCCAGATAAGGCTGATATGGCAAAAGCAGCTCAATGTTCTCTTCTACTACTGCACTGTTTCCTAGAAGAAAGTTGGGCAAAGTGTGGCCCTCAAGATGCTGTTGGACTCCCAAGTCCTATTGGCTGCAGCCAACATTCCCAATGGGAAGGAATGACAGGAGAGGAGGTCTGGGAGCATCTGGATGACCACAGGTTGATTGCACCAGATCCATGTTGATCTTAGGTGAAGCTGTCAGAAGAGGAAGATATGGTCCTTCCACCCTACAGTTTGAACCCAGCAATCTATAGGAGGTCTCAACACAAAAGCCATTGGCAGTTTGGTGTGTGTAAGTGTGTCCGGCCCCACCGATTTATTACATGGTTTGTAACTTGTTTACAAGGTCACCTATTGGGAGAAAAATGCATTGATAGTTCCTGAGTTTACCAGTGATTTCTGGTCACATTCTGTCTGTTTCTAAATTTGTGGGTGACTCCCCTATAATAGTCCCTCCTGATAATCATATCCATCTGTTTTTGCTTGGGTCAAAAATCTTGAATTTTTGTTCCCTATTCAGTTGTCAAAGATAATAGCTGTTTCCTAGAAATGCAGTTTAATACTGTTAAGACACAAAGAAAATGATAAAGCAACTTGAAGAGATTTCTATCTTATTACTTAACCAAAGAGGGGATGCTGATAATATTATATAATAATTTTATGTTTGGCAGAAACTTCGGCTGTTATGCATTTCGTAAGAGAGACAGATGATCAAAGCCAGGTAAAAACTACATCACAGAGTTTAGGTTAAGCTGGGCTTCAAACACATTGCTTTGTAGATATAGAGCACTAAGCTAAGTTAATCTACATTATAAGAAAAAGTATAGTTCTGAGTAGCAAATTAAGATGTCATTTTGATGGCCAGGATCAGTGAAGAGGTCAAATCTAAGCCTCACCTCAGGAAAGGGAGTCTTGTTTCAGTAGCTTTTGAGAAATAGCCAACTAACGATTCCAAAGCAGAGGTCAAGTTGTAAGACTTAGCTGCTTCACAACAAGTACAAAAATCATTTGTAGATTCCTTAAGAAGTTTGTTGGCTTATCACTTTTCTAGTAAGAACTAAATGCTTGGCATCCACACCCAAGTGAAATGAATTAAAAAGTAATGAAAGAGAAGGATTAGATTTTTCAGTAATATTTTTCTAACATGCTCTTTTCCCAGAAAAGTATTATTTTGCTGTTATTGGAAACTCGGTGCACTAGTAGCATAGAATAGACTCCTTGCCTTCTTTCTGATCTTCTACATAACGCTGGCCATGCCTCTTGCTTGTTTTGGTTCTAAGTCTGTTACACAATATATGCTCCATTGCACTGACTCCCGTGAGTAACCATGTAAAGTCTACACAGCTGCTTTTGAATTCTATGGAGAGTTTTAAAAAAATCACATCTCTCAGCAAATATTCAAGTCTCCATGTCATATCAATGAGAAATTGACTTCTAGCCCTAGAAAGTAACATGCTGGTTTATTTACATGATGTTGAGGCAAAAACTTAAATATTAACTACTCCCCATTCTTCATATTTCCAAAGCTGAGTAGGGCTGCCGCTAGGATAAAATGATTTTTAAAGAGTCAGAAATTGACCTTAGTAGCCCCTTATATCACACCCACACTCACAAATGCCCCCATGTCCCTGCACACGGAAAAGGGGGATGCAGAAAATGACTTGGTCATGAAGCTGTTTGTACTTTCCAAGTCTTTACCAACCAATCACTCAGAATACTCACAAAAGCTAGAGAAAAGTTGCTCCCTTTATCTCCTTCAGTCTGAAGTTTCTGTTAGTTTTAGTTTCCTAAGGACACAAACTTCACTGGAGCAAAGGAAGGAGGTGCCTTTTTAACTCAGACAACTTGTCTGGGTGAGACAGGATATGCAGCACACCTAAGCCTCACACATGCAGAAGCTTCACAGGCAGAAATGCTTAACTCCATTGTATCCCTTCTCTTGGGCCGAAATCTGTTCATTAGAACTTACCAATTGCTAGAAAAATCTCTGCATCCTGGACAATTAAGAATATCTTCACACAGTTCTCTCATAACAGCAATGAACAAAAAGAATCTTACCTTTAGGAACAGTTACGTACAGCAAATCCAACACTGGTTTTTATTATATACCTGCTATAATGTGCACACTGCCAAGTAACAGGACAATTCTATATGTATCATTTTTCTTATCCCCTTTGGCATTTTTATATATGGAATGCATGTGAATACGTATGTATGAGCACAACATGTGCTCAGTTGTTATTGTTGTGGGATGCATGCCCATCAACAAATGAAAATGAGCTGCAGCAGCTTATCGATACATGCCTTGATCCAGAGACTTGTACATGCTCAAGTGTACCTGTACATCTCTTGCATGGACCAAGGTTCCCATTCACTTTGAAGGATGCAGCCAATCCAGCCCTGTAGAGGGAAATGAAGCATTCTCCCGAGATGAATGGGGAAGAAATACTATATGGGGGATGTGATGTGTCCAGCAACGTTCCTATACTTGGATCCCTAGATTTTCTGTAACAGACAAAGAACCAACATGGAATGTTTACTACATAAACTGAAACGACTACAGTATTTTATTATCTTTTAAAATGGATATAAATGTATATTTTTATCCATGTGGAGCATGCATGAAAAGCAGTTGAACCACATATACTGAAACAATTTAAACAGTGACCCAGAAACCGTGTTTCTATTTCATCAACACATAGTTGCGGCCAGCAATTAAACTAGGGCTGAGATGGGGGATTCTAACACATTTAGGACCCATACATTCTAGTGGGTCCCAATCTTACATGTCCATCCCCTTCTATGCTGTCCTGCCCAGAGTCTATGCAATTCTTTTCACTTTTTAACAATAGCAAATCCCCTTCAACCATTATCGCCACGTGACACACTCTGATGTGCGTTCCTTAATTCTCAAGGTGCAGCTGATGCTACCGTCAAGGACTGTAAGGCAGTGGTGATGGAGGGTTTCCAGGAGAACAAAGCTCTCATGCGCTGTGTTTATTATCGTGTGCAGAATTTGTCGGTTCAAATTGTCCTTCAGAGTGAGAATGTAGATGTGCGCGTCAACATACTGCAGTGTACGAGTGTGTGCTTGTGGAAGGACCGAGGCAAGTGGCGTCACTTCTGTCCTCGTTTTCATGTAAATGCACTTTAATGTAGTAAAAGTGGATGTCAATGTAATTTGGATTTATGCTTTTCTTAGCAAACTCTTGCAATCATAGCGAATAAAGTTATTCTTTCTGTTGTCAGTATTGTTGCATCAGGTATCATGGCCTAGAACACATACTCTTCTGCTTCTTTTCAGTTTATTCTGGGACTAAATCAGAGCCCCAGAATACTTCCTATAAGTCCTAAGCTCAGACTTCCTTTTTTAATGTTACTTTTACATATCTGAAACAGTAATAAATGACGTTGCCTCAGAAGGTGCAGAAAGCACAATATCTCTGTGCTTCTTTCTGCAAGGCAAATAGCAGGATTAAGCAGAGGATTGGACTGAGGGGAAAGGACTACCACCATCTGTCTCAGCTACAGCCCTGAGCAGCAGACTACTTATAATTAAAAAAAGCCAAAGAGATCTCTATCATGATCTCATGCATCACAACTAGATGGACCTTTCGACATAACAGAAAACGTAGCAAAGCCTGATTCTGGCCAAACCATTTATTTTACTGATTTGCAACAAACCTATTTTGCAGAAAGAAGAATTGCTCCAGGCACCATCAGAAAGAATGGTTTTGTATATATGAGCATCACAATTTTCTTTTTTTTTATAACAAGATTCCATATATGCATGCTTTATACAGTACAGTAGGTGGTTATGGATTTCTCTTTAAATGGCTCTCCTGCATTACCAAATATTCACATATGGCACAAACAGAAAAGAGGCGCAAACATGCCACTTAAAATCACCTGTTGCCAGAACAGACACTTGAGTTTCTAGGTGGCCTTTCAATTTGTTAATTCAAAACCTATGTTGACAAACAGAGCTGAGGCAGTAGGCCCTATCATTCAGCTGAAGGACATTGCAATGTGACCAAATTCCTCTGAGAGCTGGCAGAGGGATCACTAATCTAGATAAATCAACTAATATATTTGAAATAACTAAAAAATGGTGATCTCTGCTTTTGTAAGACATTTAAGAAAAGGACAAAGGTCTTTAACTGTCAAAAAGATAATCTAGTGGCAAAACAATCTATTCCTTAAACATGTGTCGTGCATTGCATGAAAAGTCTAGAAACTAGTTTTGGTTGCAGAATTAAGATCCTTAGGATTACTGTATCTCAGATCTAGGTTAAATCTAGATGTTTCTTTGTTTTTATTTTGAGTAGCTGACCATATGGCAGTGTACCATTAGGCCAAAACAACAGGCCGACTTTGCGGCATGACTGCTGAATATTGAATGATTTTGAATTAGATGGAGGCCAGATGGTGAATAGCTTCTATACAACCTAAATTAAGAAAGAACATGCACATTAAAGCAAACAAAATACCTTGGAATTCCAGCAATCACAATAAAAGGGTAGTGTTTTTCTGTGTGGTTTGATCAGCTGTGTATTTTCGGGAGGTATAATTTTTTCTAGACTGTAAATATAGCCAGCATTTTAAGCAAGCTAGGTACTGGTCACCTGGATTCATTCATAGAGCAAAATTTCAAAGGATGTTGTTCAGTAAGATGAGTTTTGAGCAGCCCTACCTTTTTTATCGGTACCTTTGTGAAGATCAGGAAGAAGCAAGTGAGCCACTTGGCAGGGGTGGCAACCCCTCTGGGTGTTCTTGCCAAAATTGCCCGGAATACAGCCAGCGAGACCCATCCTCAGCCTACCAAGTGCCGAGCAGCACGCTGTGGCAGCCAATGCTGTGTCTTGGTCTGCCTGTGCCAACTGCAATCCATCTTGTGGCCTTTTCATGGTTTCTTCTTTGAATAACTGTATCAACTTTGAATAACTGCTTTGTCTGTCTGAATTTTTGGAGATTGCTTTTCGTTACCTCTGAAGCGACAGCTACTAACAGCTCCTTCAGAGAGCCTTCTTGATTTCTTGGTTCTCATGTCATGGCCTCAGAGTTGAGTCTACCAATAGGAAGAACTGCCATTTTCCATCATCTTGATGTTGGCAGGAAGTTAAGCTTACACTTCAACCTGGTGCTTAACAGCATTTTTGCAACTGAATGTTTTGACATTAGAAAGGATGACAAGCGTAGTGAGATAGACCCAGATCTTAAAAATAAGAATTGTCTCCTATCCCTTCTATAACAAGCATCCCATTCTCCTCTTCCAACTCCCCATTATCTGCACACCCAGTACCTGCTTTCAGGATGCCTCTGACCAGTTTCAGTATCTACACTCCAGATCAGCACTTCTTTCCAATAGAGTGAACACTGCTCTCTTCATACCTCATCTTGGCTACTGAATACACAAGCACATAGAAAGGGAAAGGGACACACACTGAACAGGAAGGCTGACCAAAAAGGGTCACATTAACTCTGGACCAGAATTTTTGTAAGTTAAGGCAAACCATCTTGCCTTTAATATTTACTAGCTGGGTTATATGCAGAGAACCCGTTAGATATGCAAATATGGCCCCAGTGCAAAACAAAATTTAGAAGTTCTTATGAATTTATTTACACAATTATTAAAGTACACAAATACAGTGGTAATACAAATGAGGTGTTCTGATATCTGTTACCAATACACAGGTTTATAGAGACATTCTAACTATATTTTCAGCAGGTGATGGTGGGATTCAACTATAATGGAAGGGCAAGGACTGCCCACAACCAAGTACAAGTTGAAAAATTTGCATCAGTCATCTTTTTAAGTATAGTACAGCAATTGAAGGTTCCAGATATATAGAGAGAAGAAGAGGCTGCCTTTATAAGTCTCTAACATTACATCATTGACCACAAGTATTTACAAAGAAAGCACACAGAAGTGTAGAACTGTACAAATGGAAGTGCACATGCCCGGAGAACCAACATCTACAGTAACCAAGTGATACAGTTATTCAAAAAAATTTTCCATGGACCAACATTAAAACATTCCCATTGCACTCCCCCAATCATAGGTTGCATCAAATCAGACTGTGAATGTACAAATAAGCACTTGGTCAATGTTCTAAAGCAGCTAAAGAAAAGTGACAAGATTGTTCATACTCCCAAATTCACAAAACTGAAAAGACGTGGCAAAGCTTTGGAACAATAAAAATACTTGCATATAAACAGAAAAGGAAAAGCATGGAGTTATATCAGCCACCAAGTTTCCAAGGAGGCAAGAATCTCACATTAGTTGATTAAAAGGTAGTAGTAATACAACACACTTAAGTATTGCATCTTCATTCCCCCAAAATGGGACTGCTGTTACTTTGAGTGGTATTTGGTGTGACTTACATGCCTTCTACTTTCCCAGGTTACAGAGGGATAAATATATTGCTCAAGAAAACAAATATTCTTCCATATTTAAAACTAGCACACATTTGCTAAGGTAAATGTTTTGGCCATTATAGAAGTAAATATCTTCAGCTGAAAGCCAGCTGTTCCAGACTTGCACATTAAATATTGAACAATTCAACAAGTTTGAATAGTCACAAGTCTCGGCATCTTGCAGCAGGAACATTTTGTTATAGCTCTGAGCCTTGGCATAATGCAGCAGGCTGTAAGTACTTGCTGTTCTCCATGTACTTAAGAGAAATGCATCTACCATAACACTGCAGGGGCACCATTCAGATGTTACTGGCATCTGTACCAAAACCCAAATAGGAATGGCAGAAGCTGTCCCATGAAATCCTATTCTGTGAATAAAGGATAGTGTACATTCAATAATAAAACCTTCCTGAATAGGTTATATTATAGCTTTGACTTCTGACCTTCAGTCTATAGACTATTCTTATCATCTCTACTGGGTACACTTATTTTTCTTCTAAGTATCCTCTGCTCTTCATCGGACAGTACTAGAGATGAATGAACATTTAAAAAATACATATGTTTCGGCACTGCATGGAACTTTTATTAAAAAAAACTGGAAGAACAAGACAGCCAAAACAAAATAAAATTGTTTAAAAAAAAACCCTTGAGAACACCCTTCTCCTCCTCTGTAAAACGGGATCGTACAAAAGTAAACAGTGTAAAATAAAAGCAGGCTGTTCTAATTCATTTACACATTCCCTGCCTGAACTTAAGTTTACAAGAAATTTCAAGTCTTTTTTTGTTTTGTTTTAAGCTTCAGGATTGTTCACATTTCTACACAGGTTTTAAATCAGACAAAAGCAAGACAGTTCTTTACAGAAAGATTTAAGCCAATAATATTAGCAAAATGAATACAAAACTTCCTTAAACCAAGTAAAAGATCTATAGTTACAGTAGAACAATAAAAAGGGGATAAAGGCTGCCGCCTGTGGAGGGAAAACTGAAATGGCTATTAAATAACAGGCGGTTAATGCTGTAAACCGTCTCTTCCTTTTCCAGCCCTGTTGCTAGAGTTCACGTAAGGTTATCAGGTTCTGGCCAAAGCCTCTTGTGTAGTGGCAGCTGCTGGATTCTGTCCATGTTCCTGCAAGTATCTTTAGTAAGTGACAAGGAGAGATCCAGTTGTAATATCTTCTTCTGCTCTAGTTTGGAGTAGTTTTGCTAGTAAAAGCCATTGGTAACATAGGAGATCAGCCATGCATTATCTGCCCCTCAGTGGCAACATTTCACCGATGCACAGCAGACTGGAGAACGCTGGTCGTCGCCAGAGCAGGAATCTATTGAAGCCAAGGAACAGGGCGTCAGTATCAGCTCGTGCCTACCGCAACTGCACAGAAATGGATCAGTTAAAGCTGTCTCATCCTCTTCCCGTCGATACAACTGAGCAGATGCATCGATTTCGGAAGGATGACGGGAGAATGCACAAATCTGTGTCTCAACAGAATCAAGGTCGCATGAACCTGTAGCACCGATGGCATTTCCTGTCTGGGCTAAGGAAACTAATGCACCTCACAAGCAAGGAGAAATAGTATGAGGAATGAGAGAAAAAAGCACATGCTTGCAAAAAAGAAGACTGATGACTTAGGTGGCTCCTGAGTCAGTAATGAAACTCAAATCAAGAGGCAAGATGAGAAATGCAAGTGTCACCTAAAAGTAAATTTTCTTTAGCAGCGATACTGTTCTGAGCATGTTGTACAATATCCTTCCCATAGTAAATGTGATGATAAGCAAAGCTCCATGAATTTGGCTATCGGAAATTTGTGCCAAATCCGGGAGCAGTGGTAGTCAATCTCTACTACGATGCTGAAAGTGACAACGATTAGACAGGCTCTATTATCAAGAATTAGTCACCAGCTTGAATCTTAAGCTTAGGCAAAATGAAAAGGCCCGTGAGAACAATTTCAGAGAAATTGCCTTCCTCTGATAACAAGGCTATGTTGCATCTCAATGCATCTAACAGAGAATATGTGCCAGCAAGCCACTCATAAATTCTATAAAGGACCTCCAGTTTCTCAATTCAAGATTCAAAGCGAAGGCTTGTTTCTTATGATCTGGACTAAAATTTGCCTCTGCCTTCTAACCGAAGATAAATATGGAAGCAAGGAAACCACTACTTTTTAGTAAGTGACTGCATGGATTGGTTGTCCTGCGAACAAACCACAATGTGCCTAACAGAAATCAGGTTTACTGTGTGTTCTTCACTGCCTCTCCAGCCTTCAGGCCTTCTAGGCTGTATCACCGCAGGAGACACTGCAGCAGGAACACGTCACATCTTGATCAACATTTTTGGCCTTCTGTATATTTTCTTTTACATTTCAGCCTTCTTCCTGGAGATCATGACAGCTGGCTTGACAGCTGGCTTTCACAGACTCTGTTTTGACAGCCCCTTCAAAGTGCCCAAGTTGCACTTTGAAGAAATGTCAGAATTTCAACACACACACACACACACACACTTACGCAACTGCATAAGTGCAGGAATTTGACTCTTTGGTTATGGTACCTGCTGCCAAGGTGTAGCAGGCATGAACCACGGTCACAGACACCAAGAGAGGCCAAAGAATCCTCTTTGCGCACAAAAGTGCATGGAGTGTGATTTACACCTCCTCTGCAGCAAAATCCTTAATTTTTCTTTTTACCCTGACAGTTCTCAGCATGGTACACAATTTGTACATTTTCCAAAGACTCTAGGTACTCGGGAAAGTACATCACAACCACTTTTCTGGGGAAAAGGAGTTTTGACAGCTAGCTGTTAAAACTTTAGTCCCTTTAAATGAGGTTCTGGTAGGGCAATGTTTGTTTTGGTTTGGGTCATATATAGCTCTATGTCCTAGTCCAAAACACCCTAGTCCAAAACACCCACTGTCCCATCAAACACTTCTTTTAAAAGGACCCAGAGTTTTGACCACTATCTAATAAAATAATAAATACAAACCTTTAATAAAAATACAAACCTATTTGCATGCATTTAACATGCAAATGAATAAATAAAGGCCTGACAGCTTCTCCAAGGTGCAATTCAGGCATCTTGCAGGAGCTGTCACTTGCTGTCAAGATGGCTTTTGCAATCTCTGAAAATAAAGTTAAAATGAAAAACAAAGGGGGGGGGGACTTTATCCCTTGTGCCAACTACCTTTTTGCTGTGGCCAGGGTGGGTTTGGGAAGAGCGGGAATAGGTTTTTGACGCTCTTACTAAGTGAACTGCTAGCAGCTAGACTTTACCCACAGTGAGACTGATTGTTTGGCTTCAGATGACATGAGTAAACACCCTTGCAACAGTCCATGTGTTCTCATCAGGGTGGCTTGTTTGAAAAAGACAAGCTACCATGGGTAAACCAGGCCAGGCTCAGAATAACAAGGCAAGCACCCATATCTTGCTGCCCAGTTGAATTGCCATGTTATGCATACTATAACGGCATTGTGTATTCTGCTGCTTAGGTAACAGGTGCCTTTGCTGACAACAGCAGAATAACATTTTGGTTGCTAGGGGAAGAAACATTTTTCCACCAGGTTGCACAAAGCAAGAGTTGGGGAAAGGAGGTTTCAAAGTATCCCTCCTACCTAGCTCAATCCTTGCTAAAACAGTCCTAGTTCTGTAGAGAAGTAAGACTACAGCAGCTAAAGTTAAGCTAGTCATATCTGTCCAATATTTGAGAAGACAAATAGACTGCTTACACTGTTTCCATTCAACATAGGCATACTGGGACTGCCCTTTCAACGCACAGTTCACTGAGACCTGGTCTTAAATTAAGCAGCAGCAACACTACATTTTCTCAGGCAACAAGAGGTTAAATATTATAGCCAAGGGCCTTGATAGTGGATTGGATCATGCAGTTCCCCCCTCAAAACTCCCAGTTCAAATAGGGATTGTGCTTCAAGGCAGGCAGTTCAGCTCTCCTAGTTGTAATTTATATATTGCTTTGACTATCGTTCACCTCAGCCAGTTACTCAAATGGTGATCTTAACTGCTCCCTGCTGAATTTCTATCTCCTTCCTACTGAAAAGACATGCAGGAACAGTCTGTTGGCTGAGTAAGTGCCTGGCAATCTACCATACAGTGCATCCTATCCCTCACCTCATTCTCTCCACAGCATAGAGCATCACATACAGGCTCTCTACCTCTTTGCTGCAGCCCTGCCTTTGTTATCAGAGTGTTCATATCCAACAGCTACAAGCAAGCTTCCCTTTAGCACAGCTCAGTGTGAACTCTGCATTCAAGGTGGTTTGGAAGAGAATCCTGATATTCTAAACAGCTAGATTATCCAGATGATCTGACCCATGTGGATAATCAATTTGCTAATGTAATTAGCAAAGTAAAGGGTGGTGGAGTCGGACAAACACAAACGCAGCAGAGAGAGGGAGAAATAAGAGGGATTCTACACCGAGGGGTGAGATTAGTATAACATGGAGCTTTACCAATGACAGGGAGATGGGAGAGCACCCAGTAACCCAATCTAAGCAACAAGGCTTCTCAATCCAACTGAAAAAGCAAAAGGAACAGCTGCTAAAATACTTAAGATTGGCAACAAGCTACAGATTGTCTACGCATACTTCATTTTGCTCTAGTGAAGCCCTATTTACTGCTGAGATCAACTAAGAAAGCTAAGACAAAAAGAAGGCTCAACTGTTAAGCTTACAAATGGTTGCTACCACAGACATGCATTCATTTTCCAACCCAGGCATCTAGGAGTTTCCTGTAAAGAGTCCAGTGTCCTATGTTTTGAAAATGTTTTTTTAATCTTTGGCTGCTTGTAGGAAAGGGAAAATAAGAAATGTCTGCATTAATGTTCTGTTCTACTCAGGCCAAGTAGTAATTAGATTAGGCAATAAAGACTTTCCTAGCATAATTTTTCATAATGCTGGAATGCATGTTTGTTTTACTGACTTGAAAAGTAGTTATTTCAAGGCATAGAGCTGTGAGAGAAGGGCTTGGCTGAGTATTGCATAAGCTGTGATGATTCTCTAGATAGGTAGGATTCTTTTTAAAATTTGTATCCTCTCTCAGGAAAATGGGCATGGAAGCAAGTTATTTAATATTCAGATTCTGCAACCAGCTCCTTGCAATCCTAGGGACCTGTGAGGAGCAAGCAGGTAGCAAACTTGCGATGCAGTTGGTAGAGCATTTGGTCCCTCCATCATGTTCTTCTGAGATGGGCTGCTCCATCTATGCATTGTTCCAAAATGGGTATATGGCTAAACAATGCAAGTGCATTCTCTTACGGGGAGATGATCTCTATGTAAGAAGAAGTGCCACATAAGGCACCTCAAATGTTCCACCCTTACACAAGGTTCCCCTGCACTTTGGGGGCAATACATACCACCTGGTTTCTCTTACAAGTGCACAGGTGGAGCTGTTCTAGGAAAGTAAAGGATTTGTTAACATGAAGCACACCTAATGCTCTTCATCTGCAGCACAGAAGGAAATAAAGTGCAGAATTAACATGAAAAGCCCCCCAATTTGAAGTCCCCACCCACCAAGCTGGTGTCTAGCGAGAAGGGACTCACCCAGGGCTGCTTTCCAAGGAGGAGGAGACGAGCAGCTACTTGCCATGGTGGTCGAAGGGAATGCTATTCTGAGGTGGGGGGAAAAGACAGCCATTTGTAACAATTCTACTGGCCCATATATAACTTCAAACTGAGATTCCAGCTAGAGGTACTCTTAAATTTGGAATGGTCCTCCTCTGAGATGCCCTGCAGGCACGAGCCCGCTGATCAAGAGCCCCCCGCCCATGCCAGAAGCTGAGAGACTCACTTCCCGGCCTGATGGGACAAGCTTTGACGACTGATGCAGCAGGAAGGCTGCTCCAGCAACAGGTGGCAACCAACAGCCTTTTGGAGGTGCATTTTGTTGCACTGACTGACTCAGCACAAAATGATCTCTTCCACTGTTTATTGCCAGCCCAGGCCACTGATTCAAAAAAACATTTTCCTTTATCATGGTGACTGCTTTGCAGAAGGCTTTGATCTTTCTGTAACTGGAGAAAACCCTCCTTGCTCCTAAGAACTCAACTGTGCACAAGCTCAGCCTGGAGCCCTCCAGCTGCAATTTACACGTACATAGACAGCACTGCAGAGAGAGAGCTCTTCACTAAGTAGCAAAGTCATAAGCCTCCATGGGCAGTGCCTGCTTCATCATCAAATGCAAGTCTGATGCATTCCCTGAAGCGGCGATCCTTTTACTTCTGTATCATCCAAGACAGTGTATGTTTATGCACATACAACCCCCTAACCATGATCATCTTGCAGACCTAAAAGCTTCACATTTTTCTGTGTGTTGCTGGTTGTTCTAAAGGACCTCATTCTTCCAATGAAGCAGATTTGATGTAGGATGTATTTTAATGTTAACCAAGGTTTTTCCATCCAGTCTGGTTGAATAAGCATGTATTATTATCCAGCCCCTGCATTCATACTTAATGTCCCCTTTCCTTTATGCACAAAGCTGCATACAATACATGGTCACATACATGCAAACCTCAAAACCAATTCCTAGGGGGTGGACCTTAAATAAGCAAAAAAATAAAACAATAAAAAATCATCTTCATTTCTGAATGCCAATCACTCCCTACTGCTACCATGGAATGAAATGTGCAGATTTTAAGTCTTAAAAACATCCAGCACATGGCAGGAAATGCTAAGTTCAGGAAACTTGCATAGAAAACATTTGTGAACAGTGTATCTCATCTAGAAATGAAAGGAAATTTCAATGGTCTTCTGCTAGAGGGGTAACAAAATAATACTCTCTCACACTGCAGAAGATGGCTAAGTTTGGAAACCAACATTCTCTCTAAGTCTGCAAAAGACACCATACTATTAGTTAAACTAATATCTGTGTAAAATGATTATCAAGTATATCACCAATTTTGTAACTAATTCCTACCAACACGAAGTACAAAATGCAGCTCTTAAGAAAGGAAAAGAACACCAATCTTAAATACATATTAAGTGAAATCTTGTGTGTTTGCCAGTAGCATGAAGGAAGATTATAGCAATTGGAGGGCATGAAAAAGTGCTCAAGTTTGAATCAACCTGTACAAAATAATGCAAGCTAAAGGGAACTGTCAAGAGCATACATACAGAAGCACTAGAAATACTGAGTGAGACAATACAGCCCTCCCACCCCGGCTCCATTCCTGAATTTAGTTCAATATCTGTGATTGCCTCTGACCAAATTTATTGTTCCTGCTCACTGCCCACCATTACAACTCCAAAACTGGTAAAGACTGTTGACTACAGTTTTGGGCTGCAACCTGGCATTTATTCTATTCACCTCCACAGAAGGCTCTCATCCACACTACCTCCCAGAGAACTTTGGCTGCTAGGCAGGTGTAGAAATGAAATTAGTGAATACTTAAAGGCTCTGTAACTGTAGCAAAATTGGCATGAATCATCCCACCAATTCTCAGTGATGCTGCATTTGACCGCTTACATGGTGAGAATATAAAAGTAGAATTATTTCACTTGGTCCACAGTCACCTACTGTTTGTACTGGAAGAAAGTTTAAGCAGAGGCCAAACAAGAATCTGGCCAGTGTACAGGACCTAGAGGTTTAGCAGTTTTATTTAATACTAAACAGCACAATTCAAACATTTGAGAAGTAAAATGTCCTTTTAAAATCCACTTCTCTGCTCTTTAACAACTCTTCTTTCTTCATCATCTTCTGCCTTTTGTCTCATTTGCTCTTCCTTCTGCACTTCTTTCTCTGCAGCAACTTCAAATTCTCAGCTCCCCGTAGGCTCCACTCACACCCCATCCCCTGGTGTACCTGCTAGAGTGGTCACCAAGGAAATAGTTAATGTTGACTGCAATATATTGCTGGTATTTAATGTTGAAAGATTATGAACTAGGGTGCCAGGGTAGGAATTCAAACAATTTAATCATGTTGGTGCTTTAGATCTTTGGAAGACGCCAATTTGTTTAGGTCAGAACTATGCAAATTACCCTGAGACTTCCTAGCAACAATGCAGGCAACCATGAATACTGTAAATACAGCAAACAGGCTGTATTCCACCTACAGAAAGAATTGTAACCACTCAAACCACTGTTTTAAGAGGGAAATACTAAAAGCAACTGTAAAAAGATTTACTCTTTAGCCTTCTTTGGCCAAAACCTCAGAGAGAGAAAGGCAGTGAAAACCTTAATTATTCTTTTCTGTGTATCAGCACACAGATACATAGGAACCATACTTTTGCTACATGGTGTCCTACCAAGAACTAGTCCATCCATGGTTTGTTTTTGGCCTCAGTGACGACCTTCCTCCCTTGCTGGCTGGCAGGAGTTATCATTGTACTACACATATCCAACTGGGAAATGTGTAAACCAGTGTAGCAGTATGGTTGATCACAACCTTTTAATCTTTATTCCCTTGTGCAACATTCTTAAGAATAGAAATTAATTCTCATATAGTTGTGTATATGATATCAAGAGGGTCATTTAGGTTGCTTTATAACAATTTTGTGTGACGTATATAAGCCTCAAGTTTCTGCCTCTATTTTCAGTTAATCACAATTCACAGGGTCACTTGGACCCACTAACTATGGTTAATTTCAACAAGTCAGGTTCAGAAACGATACTTGCAAGCTGATTTGAAACTGACCATAGCTAGGCTTAACAAGCACAACAGCCCAAAAGTAAGAACTTTAAAAGTTCTCCTAGCCATGCAGGAGGGAAGAGTGAGCCAGTTCGCAGGTCCCTCCTTGTTCCTGTTTCTGCACACTGCACTGTCTCTGTAACAAGTGGCCAGGTTCACACCATCACTGGTGGAAAAGTAGCCTCAGCGGCTTCCTTCACCTGGTCCTCGGGTGCCAGTTGCACACCATACAATTTCCATAATTACCTTTGCAGAGCACCATTTTGCATGCCATCTAAATCTGGCAAGGGATGTGGTGGCTTTGAAAGCACTCCAGAAGCTAGAACAAGCCATGAGAAGCCACACTGAGGAGGATAATTGTGGAAATCATCCAGTGTACAGCTGGCATGCTGAGATGAGGAGAAGAAGCCACTGTGACCGTTCAAAAATAGCCAGTGTATTAGAGTATAAGGTGTTTATATCCTGTCAGAGAACACAAGGTGGCATGCATAATTCTTCCTCTCATAACAGTAACCATGTGTGGTGGGCTGGGCTGAGCGTCTGTGACTGGCTCCAAGGGAGCCAGCTAGCTCCATGGTTGAGAGAGGACTAGAACCCGGATCTGCTGAGTCCTAGTCCTGCATTTTTAACCACTGTACCACACTGGCCCAATTTATATTAGATAGCTCTATGAAACAGCTATTTTGTTTGCTGTTTTTAGACAATGTGTTACACATTCTTCTAACAGAAAGTTGTCAGGACTTCTTGACCCTGACTGCTCTTTACTAGAAGGAATTAAATAATTGGGATAAGACTATATATGAAGATAAACCATTTTGTAGCAGTTAAAGTCAACATATGAAGGAACTTTGGTGCTACTGGACTGGAACAGAATCCAAGCTGCACTAGACAGGATGAAAGTCAATGGAAGACAACATGAATTATAAAGACATAGGAAATGTGTCTTTTTGGGTTTATTTCAGCGATCTAAACCTTCGCTCGTTCTTACAAATATGAACACAAGACAAGGCTTATTATATTGTACCCCTGGGGCTAGTAAGTCAAAGGAGCAAGAGTAGCAATGCAGCTGGCAACGAATGGAGCTGCTAGATATTTATAAACTTGCAATCTCATTATTTGGCATTCTCAAGCTTCAATTAGTCAGATTTCCATTAGATAGCCCATTTACTTCATAAGAAGAATTGACAAATTAGTTAACCTCTGAAATGCTTTTTTGGACAGAAGGTATCCCTCTGAAACCAAACTAATCTGGACAAAAAGAGAAGCAATCTTCTCAGCCTCAAATATTTTTAAACATCTGAATCTCATACATTTCTAAGTCATTAATTTAAATAATGCATACTTTCAGGGACTGAAACCTAAATTGATGTAGAGTACATATCTGAACTAACAGAAGGGTTAATTAACTTAACTTTTAATCAATCCTTAAAAAATACCTGCACTAAATTTATGAGCTGATATCACTATTATCTATTCATATATGACTGGGGAAAGGAGGAGGAGCAGATTGCTCTTTTCTTAACAGAAAAAACAAAACAGAGGACCCTTTGTGCACATGAGGAATACTGTTCCTTGGAATACAGCTATTTCCATCATGGGGCTTCAGAATGATAGATATCTCTCCAGTTAAACACAAATCATATGAAACCACTCAAATCCTTGACAAATTCTACCTGATCTGTACAATAACTTGCATCACATATTTCCTCTAAAGTGCAACCTTCATGTTCCATCAGATATTAAAATAGTCATGGGGGCGGGGCGGGAGGGAATTACTAATAATTCTACCATTATTTGCTTCCTACTCCTACCAAGCATGCTATGCAAACATTCCCCATATATTAAGACTCCCTAGGTAAGTGAGATATTGCTCTATCACATTACTGGATTTAAGTTCAGCACTTTCTAAATTCTATGACAGAAGCAGTAAGATTTGCAGATATTTGACACAGTACAGCCTGCTGGGCTTCAATTGCCCCAGTGTAAAGGAAAGCAAGCAATTACATCTCAGAGTCTAAAAGTGCTTTATTCCAGGTAATTTAAGTGGTTAAAATACGCACTTTCTTCCTCTTCCTTCGGGGTCTGCAGGAGCTTGGCTTTACAGATGGAAGGATAAAAGAAAGAGTCTCAAAACCTCACAAGGTTTTATTTCTTTAACATTAGCAAGCCTCTAATATAACCCTAGGACATACTCCACCCCAGCATTCAAAGTGAGACCCCAGTTAGGAACCAGGAGAACCATCTTACCCATTGAAACTTTGGGAAGTATACAGTGAATTAAGATGTTTAATAGAACATTTGCTCATTTTCTGGAGTATTTCATGGGTAGAAACAAAGGGAGCAAGTTTCTGAAACTTATTCAGAAGGCCAGTAGCGCATCTGCTTGTAAAGTGAATTCTTAAAATTGTCAAGACAAGCAGGAGAATGGCATGCAAATATATCTGTCACCAGTATAATGCATATTAAGTGCAGACTTTAGGTTTGCAGGAAAAGTATTATTTGCCCCATTGAAATACCTGTTTCACTCTGCAGCCTTAGAATAAGCAATTTACTGAAAGAGTTTGCATTCAGTGACAATTTAAGTTCCATTGTGCTGAAACCTTGAGACTCCATATTCTTCCAAATTAAGGACTGCTGTTTCCCTAAAATATGTCTCTTTTTATCAGAGACAACTAAGTGTACTAACCATTTCTTAGCAATTCTAGCAATTAGCAAGACTAGCAATTCAAGTACTTCAAGCTACATTCAAAAAAACATACTTTAATCAGTGACCACTGGTCACAGACAAAAGCATTCATGTGGCATCATCAAAAAATGAGGTTTTATTTGTTCTTAGCAGGAAATAAAAGCATTTTTTGCACATTTAAAAGCAAGTCCCACTGTGTTCAATAGATCTTAAACCTATGGAGTGTGAGCACTGAAGCCTTAGCATAAAAGTCTTGCTTGACTGTAACTGCAGCAGCTAAACTTATTTAATTGGAATCAACACATTTCTTTATGCTTTCTTTCATCCATAATTCTCTCTTCAACATAGCCCACCTCACAGGTTTTTTGACTGAACATTTCTAAACTGTAACTCTTAGTTCCTTAAAACATCTGACTTTCACATACTCCAGAGAACTGCTTCCTGAGATCCTTAATTCCCTGCTATTAACTTCCATATGAGAAAGTCCAATTTTGTAAAGTTGCACAGGACTTGCAACAGATCTCAGCTCGATTAAGTTGCATGCCACATATACATTGTAAGGAAATGCACAACGAGGTTAAGAAACCTTGCTACCAAAATCAGTTAACAGCATCTCTTGAGGCACCACTCATAATTTCTTCCGTCTCTCTTTGGAAAGTCTAACAAAAAGTGATCAACAAAAAAATGTTGAATGTTGTCCCAATTCACAACCATGCAGGAAATATGTTTATCTTCCAAACATTATCCTATTTATACAATAATCATTTATAGTTTAGCCTATTATGTGACCTATACTGCCTGCAACTAAATATTGTGAATGTTTGAAATACATTACAAAAAACAGTCCAAGCTATGGGGAAAAGTTACAATAAGTGGTCCTGCAGTCAAGAAACCTGGTTACTGCATGTACAGATTCATTCACAACAGCTAATCTAGTTGTGTTTCATACTTTTGACAAGGATGAATCCCCAGAGCTGGCTTGGTAAACATTTTTAACTTTTCAAACTTTAGAGCCAAAAAATAAAATCAAAGTTGCATGAATAACACCTAATAAATACAAAGAATGCAAGACAGATAAGACAGGCTTATTCCTCTTCCAACCTTTTGTTTCATCAAGCATAGTAATTTCAGACCTACAGCAGCTTTAAGTACATTCTTTGTATTCCAGATATGATTACAGACATTTGCTTATACCAGGCAGAAGCTGGTAACTACTTCCCATAAACAGCAATTTATTTGGAAACACAGCCCAAGCTATGTCAAGATCTCTGAGCGGGTACATTTTTGCCACTAGACACAGCAGAACAAATGATGGATGACTATGGCTACAGTTGATATTGTCCATTGAGTCAAATTGAGTCTGGACTAAGCATGAAAGAAGAGCACTTATTGATCCTTCTTCACCATGAAACGTAATAAATACTAGTATTCATTCATTTGCACAAGGCCTCCGAGATCTGCAGTGGTTAGAAAAAAACGTGACCTTTAAGTCAGTTGATGATTCACATAGTATAGAAAAAAGTCACTGAAATTTCCATGGCTGTTAAAAGTCTGTACCCTGTGAATACACAAAAACCCAAAAATGGCATTAAATAAGGGAGGTAACCAGCCTTAGATTTTAGTAACCTATAGGACACCCTCCTTCAAGTATATGCCTCAAAATTAGAGAGTTGGGGCCTTCACAAGCAGCAATTCTTCAGCTGATTCAGCTCAAATAAGCAACTGTCTAAGGACTTGTGAGGTGAGCTTTCCTACCCAGAGTATATTTATAGTAGAGGATCGCACCAAAGAATGCTGACCTGTTCCCATTAAAAAAAACAACAACCGATATGTGTCGTACCTGTGAGGTTGACATGCGCGAGGTATCTTGTCGGCCTGTTAAATCAGATGAGGAAATATTGACTGGGGCCCCACGATGCAATCGCATACTCACTTTCCGTTCTCGTTCCATTCCAGACACTGGCCGAGGAGATGTGTTTGCTGAGAGAAAAAAGATCTGTTTAGTTTTGTATATGTAGTTACTGGCCAAAGGCTGCTCTTGCTCTCCCTTGGTCTCTTTTGGTTGAGTCAGTTCAAGAAATAGTCTGTGTCAGAAGAATGAAAAACATCAGCCCTTTTTGCGTGCCTATTATGAGATTTTATCAAGTTATTTTATAAAATCCTGCTGTTCTTAAACATACAGTATCGAGGAAGGTCCAAGAAAGCATTGGACCTTCCTCATCTCTTCCCACCTTAATGCTACATCCAACTTACTTAGGAAGTAGTATAATTGACATGTATGTTTGTCAAGAAGAGGTTAGATAAGTCATGTCTCATACATGTATGATATTCTGTGGAAAGCCCAAAATGAAATGTATGAACTGAAAACCAAGATAACATTTTTAAAATCCTAACGAGACTAGCAACCTTTTTTGAAATTGCCCAATATTTTGGGGTAGGAGAGAATGATACCTGAATATACAGATGGCCTGAATCCCAAACACTATGTACATGTAAGAGATCTTTGGACTCATGTTTGTTAAACAGCAGTTCCTACTCTATCCCCTTCATTCATAATTTGAGGATATTCAAAATCATTCTGTGGTATGGGGCAGAAATCTACTTTTCAAGAGACAAGAGTAAAAAACAAAATCAACTCCGCCTATGTTCAAACCTTCAGATGACCTTGCAGCAACTCCTTAGATCCTAAACAACTAGCAGAGACCTTGAAAAAGCTTCTTCATAGGGCCATGATGAACTATTTTAAAATGGTTTGTAACAGAATGCATGTGCAGCAAACTGGACAGCAGGGCTCTAGAAACTGGCACTAATGAAAAATGCTTCTAGGTAGCTTATTTGCCTTCCAGCAACACACTGTCAGCCTATCAGTAGCTTTGTAACATTTTAAATTATCCAGACAGAGTAATTTCTTATTTGCAAGGAGACAAGCCTGAAAGACCACAAGCAGTTAAAATAATCAAGAACTTTTTCAAGCTTTTGTCCTGCTAAATCCAAATCCTTGTATACCTAAGCAATACACCTTAGAATCAGCCTAGATGGCTGATCCCAGCTATAGGATAAATGTGCCTTTGAAGTGACAGTGCTTAACCATTTTTAATTAAATATCAAGCTAACATTAGGCCTTCATTTATTCCAGAGGTTTTGGGAAATCTATGCTGAAAAATGTACAAAATGACGGTTAGTTGAAATTTATTTTGGGGAGCAATACAAAGTCTGCACAAAGTATAGTATAAAAACAAATGTAGTAGTCCTACAGCAGTAAGCAACATAATTTGGTATATAAAACAGCCATCTGTAATGTTATGATGCCAAGAAAATGGGAATTTAAAAATTTAAAATGGCTGCCATAATCGCTGCATTTCAATACTGTAATCAAAGATGAACATGTTTTCCACCACAGGATTAGCACCTAATATCAGTTTAGACTCCTTCATGGATCATTGCCTTGTCGTGGCGAAGGGGCTTGCGTAGCTCAATGAAGGGCCACCCAAGACGGACAGGTCATAGCAGAGAGCTCTGACAAAACGTGATCCACTGGAGAAGGAAATGGCAACCCACTCCAGTATCTTTGCCATGAAAACCCCACGGACAGCACCAAAAGGCAAAAAGATGTGACGCCGGAAGATGAGCCCCTCAGGTCGGAAGGTATCCAATGTGCTACTGGGGAAGAGCAGAGGGCTAGTACTAGTAGCGCCAGAAAGAATGAAGCGACTGGGTCAAAGCCGAAAGGACACTCAGACGCAGATGTATCTGGTGGTGAAAGGAGAGTCTGATGCTGCAAAGCTCTATACTTCATAGGAACCTGGAATGTAAGATCCGTGAATCAAGGCAAGCTGGATGTGGTCAAACAAGAGATGACAAGACTGAACATTGACATCTTGGAAATCAATTAACTAAAATGGACAGGAATGGGTGAATTTAATTCAGATGACCATCAGGTATACTACTGCGGGCAAGAATCCCTCAGAAGAAATGGAGTAGCCTTCATAGTCAATAAAAGAGTAGGAAAAGCAGTACTGGGATACAATCTCCAAAATGACAGAATGATCTCAGTTCAAATCCAAGGCAAACCATTCAACATCACAGTAGTCCAAGTCTATGCCCCAACCACTGGTGCTGAAGAGGCTGAAGTTGACCGGTTCTATGAAGGCCTACAACACCTTTTAGAATTAACACCAAAAAATGATGTCCTTATCATCATGGGGGATTGGAATGCTAAAGTAGGAAGCCAAAAGATAACCGGAATAACAGGCAAGTTTGGCCTTGGAGTACAAAATGAAGCAGGGCACAGGCTGGTAGAATTTTGTCAAGAGAATACGATGGTCATAGCAAACACTCTTTTCCAACAACCCAAGAGACGACTCTACACATGGACATCACCAGACGGTCAACACAGAAATCAGATTGACTATGTGCTCTGCAGCCAAAGATGGAGAAGCTCTATATCAGGGGTCTCAAACTCAACTTACCTGGGGGCCGCTGGAAGTAGAGTCTGGGTGAGGCTGGGCCGCATCAAGCATTCCACCACCGCGGTGGTGGTGGGCTGCTCATCCCGCGTGGCTCCCGGAGGCCGTCCCGGGCGCCGCCGGCGCTTTGAAGGCCGCTGGGCCCCTCCCCCGTCCGTCCTGGCAATTGGCCCGCGGGCTGCAAGTTTGAGACCCCTTCTCTATATAGTCAGTAAAAACTAGACCAGGAGCTGAATGGCTCAGATCATGAGCTCCTTGTTGCAAAATTTAGGATTAAATTGAAGAAAGTAGAGAAAAGCACTAGGCCACTCAGGTATGACCTAAATCATATCCCTGATGAATATACAGTAGAGGTGACAAATAGATTTAAGGAATTAGAACTGATAGACAGAGTACCTGAAGAACTATGGACGGAGGTTCACAACATTGTACAAGAGGTAGCAACTAAAACCATCCCAAAGAAAAAGAAATGCAAGAAAGCAAAATGGCTGTCTGAGGAAGCTTTACAAATAGCTGAGGAAAGAAGGGAAGTGAAAGGCAAGGGAGAAAGAGAAAAATACACCCCACTGAATGCAGAATTCCAGAGAATAGCTAGAAGAGATAAGAATGCCTTCTTCAATGAATAGTGCAAAGAAATAGAAGAAAACAATAGAATAGGGAGGACCAGAGATCTCTTCAAGAAAATTGGAGATGTGAAGGGAACATTTCATGCAAAGATGGGCATGATAAAAGACCAAAATGGCAGGGACCTAACAGAGGCAGAAAAGGTGGCAAGATTACACAGAAGAACTATACAAGGAAGAGCTTAACGTCCCTGATAACCACGAAGGCGTGGTCACTGACCACGAGCCAGACATCCTGGAATGTGAAGACAAATAGGCCTTAGGAAGTCTGAGCAACAACAAAGCTAGTGGAGGTGACAGTATTCCAGCTGAGCTATTCAAAATCTTAAAAGACGATGCAGTAAAAGTGCTACACTCAATATGCCAGCAAATTTGGAAAACTCAACAGTGGCCACAGGATTGGAAAAGGTCAGTTTACATTCCAATCCCAAATGAGGGCAATGTCAAAGAATGTTCAAACTACCACACCATTGCACTCATTTCACATGCCAGCAAAGTTATGCTCAAAATTCTACAAGCTAGGCTCCAGCAGTATGTGGACCGAGAACTACCAGATGTACAGGCAGGATTTCGAAGAAGGAGAGGAACTAGAGATCAAATTGTCAACATACGCTGGATCATGGAGAAAGCTAGGGAGTTCCAGAAAAATATCTACTTCTGCTTCATTGACTATGCTAAAGCCTTTGATTGTGTGGATCACAACCAACTGTAGCAAGTTCTTAAAGAGATGGGAGTACCAGACCATCTTATTGGTCTCTTGAGAAACCTATATGCGGGTCAAGAAGCAACAGTGAGAACTGGACACGGAACCACTGATTGGTTCAAAATTTGGAAAGGAGTTCGGCAAGGCCATATACTGTCACCCTGCCTATTTAACTTATATGCAGAACACATCATGTAAAAGGCGGGCCTAGATGAATCACCAGTTGGAATTAAGATTGCTGGGAGAAATATCAACAACCTCAGATATGCAGATGATACTACTCTCATGGCCGAAAGTGAAGAGGAACTAAAGAGCCTCTTGATGCAGGTGAAGGAGGAGAGCGCAAAAGTTGGCTTGAAACTCAACATTAAGAAAACTAAGATCATGGCATCCGGTCCTCTCACTTCCTGGCAAACAGATGGGGAAGAAATGGAGGTAGTGACAGATTTTATTTTCCTGGGCCTCAAGATCACCGCAGATGGGGACTGAAGCCAAGAAATTAAAAGACACTTCCTCCTGGGGAGGAAAGCTATGGCAAATCTAGACAGCATACTAAAAGGCAGAGACATCATCCTGCCAACAAAGTGTTTATAGTCAAGGCTATGGTTTTCCCAGTTGCAATGTATGACTGTGAAAGCTGGACCATGAGGAAGGCTGAGCGCCGAGGAACTGAGGCCTTTGAATTGTGGTGCTGGAGACAACTCCCGCGAGTCCCTTGGAGTGCAAGGCGATCAAACCGGTCAGTCCTAGAGGAGATCAACCGTGACTGCTCTTTAGAAGGCCAAATACTGCAGATGAAAATCAAATACTTTGGCCAGCTAATGAGAAGGAAGGACTCCCTGGAGAAGAGCCTAATGCTGAGAACAATAGATGGCGAAAGAAGAAGGGAATGGTAGAGAATGAGGTGGCTGGATGGAGTCACTAAGTAGTTGGTGTGAGCTTAGGTGGACTCTGGGGAATAGTGGACGACAGGAAGGCCTGGAGGAATGTTGTCCATGGGGTCATGATGGGTCAGACACAACTTCGTGACTAACAACAACAACCAGTTTAGAACATTTTACAATTTCTAGCTGTTTTTATAATGGCATATTAAGAGAAAGCTATCAGTGGCTACTAGCCTTGCTGGCTATGTGCTACTTCTTTTACCAGAGGTGGCATGCCTGCATACACCAGTTAAGGAGCCAGGGCAGGCAGAGGTCTTGCACCCATCCTGTTTGAGGGATCCTGTGGGCAGCTGGTCTGCCTCTGGGTGTAATGAGTGCGGGCTAGATGAAACATCCATCTGATTCAGCATGGGTTGTCTTATGTTCTTAAATTTCTGACAGAATCTAAACTGACAAAAGAAAACAAAGGGGGGATCTAAAGAGATTTGGATTCAGAATTAAAAATAACCTTCAAGCAAATCAATTTCTCTCAAAAGGCCTCAAAACTTGGGAAATCTCCCTGACTAAACCTTTATCTGCTGTACGTGACTGACATTGTTAATGCTAGTGCATAGTGCTGTGTCTGGATACTGGAATCACAGAATCAAAATTCCAGCTAGTCATGTTACTTACTGCCTAATCCTACCTCAGAGTTGTTCCTAAGGGAAAAGAAATGTGAAGTATTCTGCACAGTGAAAAGAACCAAAGATGGAAATAAATACTTAAGACTTTATTTTTAAAAAATGTCTTTAAAAAAGACATTTAAAGGACCATTTCTCCACTAATTAGGAGACAGCCTCAATGTATCTTACCAGTATGTGAAGTTGGGGTAAGAGGGGTTGGTGGAGCTACATCTTGTGTCCCCCTCAGCCTGCCAGAGGCAGTAGAAGGTAAGCCACGAACACCTGGATTTCGTGTATGTCTCATTCTTTCCTCTCTCTCTCTCCGTTCACGCTCAACGTCTTCAACTGCACGACTTGCACCCTGCAAGTAAAACAAGGAATATGGCTACCGGTGGAGTACTGGATTTTATGCACTGCAGCTGATGCACCATAATAGAATGAATACCTGATGACTAAAGCTAATATTTATGCTGTCTGCACTGCTAAACAAAGTGAATTTGGATCAATAGAAATGCATCACACTGAGTTTCAGATTATTAAAAAATTAAATGCATGTATTATTTTTTCTGAAGAGATTAAATTTCAAAGCTACACTGCAGAGCATATTTATACTAAAGGACAGTCTGCAGAATCAAGCTGATAAGTGTTCCACTTAGATGTGCGTCCAAGTTAGGTAGTGTCTTAATAAGTGATCTTGGAAAAGTTTACTTTCTCAACCCTTTCCTCATTTTATATGAAAGGAGCCAGTGGGGATCTCATCCTGCCATGATTAAGGAGCTAAGCAATACTGGTTAAAGAAAAGGGAAGGGAGCAGGATGGATCTAAACACTTGCCCTCCAAATCTGCCCCTCCAGCTACAGCCCTTTTGGCCATATTCCACCCATTTCCAAGGCTCCCCTCTCAGCACCCAGAAGTGATCTAAGGCCTGGCTGGTGGGGGGGGGGGGTGTCAGGTGGCACAATCTGGAAATGCTCTGCTTTGAGAGCAGAACACATCATGCAGTTCACAACATCCTTTCTTATAGGGTTCAAAAACCATTTATGCTATACAGAGGTAACTCTTGCCTCAATCTTACTAGCCTGTGAAGGCTCACAGCAAGTTAGCATTTGCTACACTTTCTATCAAGTAGCTAGTGGAGAAAGCTCTCTATTCCACCTTCAGCAGGCAGCTAAATTTCTCTGCTGCTTATGGAGGAAGGAGCTTTCTCTCCTCCATGGCTAGCGGGGAAACTAAGTGGCTTGTTTCTTCCATCAGGTACAAATGCTGGCATGGAATTCTTGGTTGTCTATGGCATCCTACATTACAGTGGACTTTGAGAATGTTGAACATTTAGGCAGACTTTGGGGTAATTTAAGCCCTGTCGTGCATTGCATTTAATCAGAAACAAGGTCCAGCTCATTCAGTCTACTTTTGAACATAGATACTTACGAATTTGAGCATGTTCCAGTCAAATACATAGTCATAGGAGAAGCCTTGTCTGTGGAAGAGGTTTCGGAATAATTGCCTTAGATACGAATAATCCGGTTTATCATCAAAACGCAACGAGCGGCAGAAATTCAGGTATGTTGCAAACTCAGCTGTAATAAGAAATCCTGATCATATTACTGCATAGTCAGTGCAAACAAAAATATCAAGCACAGATTCATCAGTTCACTGTACTTCCAAAGTATACATCAGTGCTTTGCATAATATCTGGGTAACAGAAATGAAACCTGAGCTATTTTAAGTGATCAATCTGCCCCATATATAGGCAGCATATGCCTCCAATACATAGAGCAAGTGCTTCCATGATGGTCACTATGGTCTTGTTTTCATGTAACAATGGCAACTCAAGGATTAATTTGCTAGGTTGTATGCCATTACCAAACTGATTATGCAACTCTGAACAGCCCAATCAGAGAGTATTCTGTGAGAACCCAGGCACCACAGGTTAATTGTGGGTCAAACAACCAATAGTTAGCCTAAGAACTGATCACTACCTAACTGCGGATTGTCCAATGCATGATTAACCCATAGTGTCTGGGTTTGCACAATATGAAATAACCTCCAGTTGGGCTGAACGGAGGTTGTGTAGTTAAGATGGTGGTATCACATGACCACAATAAATTATACGTTAATTAAACCATAATTTGCCACTATTACATGCAAGCTAGGTCTTTATCACCATGTAGGAATTTATTAGGCTGCAGTGAGAGGAAAATTATGAGTATAGAGCCTGCTATTTAGTCAGCCTCAGGTACAAACAATATAGGGATGTACATTTCTTCTGAAAAAAGGGCGTCTTCCTCTTTCAAGTTAAAGCAAAGCATTAACAATAAAACTGAACAATTTTATTGAGTGCTTCCAGTTTTCCAGTTGAATGAAAAATGCAATCCATGAAGAAAATGGTTACTAGCTGTGCAAAAAAGTACCTGCCTCATTAGTGACTATGCATAAGTCAGTGTATACTCATGTGCTAACTGAGCGTGCATCTTATTTTCCTTAGCTAAGCACTCAGCAGTTTGCCATGATAGATAAACATGGCAGACAGGAGAAAATCCATATATTGTAGCTCTCTGAAGAGGTGGGGAAGAGATAAAACAGCAAAAGGAAGTTGTCCACAAAACATCCAAGAAACATTCATTCATGTACCCAATGCAGGTATGAGTTAAACTACACAGCTATGTGCCAGAATAATGAATAAGTTGCTGGTGTAACAGAACATGTGGCATTTAAGTGCAAGCATGCTTCACAGAAAAGTTAGTTTGAAAATCAACATCCAAGTAATCTATTCCAAAGAAAAAACTTACAAGGGTATCCTTTACACAAAACCTCAATGGGTGTAGACATTTTCTTTTCACTGATGCGTTCATATTTCTGTCTCTTTGTAGCTGCCTTCAATCCCTGCCAGGGGAGGGAGCCCAGGTTAAAATACATGAGTACATAGCCCAAGGACTCCAAGTCATCTCTGCGAGATTGTTCTACAAGGAGTATAAGAGTGGAGCCATTAGATTCTATCATCTGGTGAAATGATACAAAGATGTTTCAAGCAACAGATTATACAATGAATTTTGCCTGCAAGAAAAACATGGCTAAATGGTTATTTTAAGTATGCCAATAAATCAGTAGGAAAAATGGCTTATTCTTGCAATTATTACTAAAGATCACTTGAGAACTGGAAGACCAAAAGGCTGTCAGGTGCACCCTGCCCAAAGCTAGAATCATTCATCCACACACTTGTCAATCAGCCAGGAGTTCATAAATTTTGGCTTGGCTCACTAGCATCCCAGCTAACTGCCATGGATTTTTCCTACCCTAAATCCTCTGTGTTATAAGATTGGGGAGGGGGAACTGTATCTTGTTTCATTTCGCACAAAGCCTCTTCAGTTTCTTGTGCTGCTTTTGGCTAAACTAGCATGATGGGGGAAACGCCTTCCCTAAGTTCTCTGAGAAGAATGTGAGGAATGGTTATAAGGAAACATATACTGAATCCTGAAGTGAGACTAGGTACTCCAGAACACAGTGCAGAGAACACAGAATTAGGATTCTGCAAGAAGCTGTAGCTGATTCACATAAACAAATCACAAATTGCAAGATTAATTACTAACTTGCAGTTGTGTAAAATACAATCTGAGATGAAAGGTAAGGTACTCTCCATCCCATAGCCCACAGAATTATAATCTTCCTAATGATTAGGAGTTCTTTATCGCCACTGGAAAGCTGATATAGCAAGGTAATTATTTTATGTGTATACGAGTAAAGGCAAAAACTCCACAAATAAACTAAAATTCTCAGGTGACATTTGTGATATTCACTTGGAAGACAAATTTCTTTCCTACCCCAAATTCAGCAATCCATATAACCCTGGGTAGAAAGTATCTACCAGGCCATCCCAGAGGAAATGTATCGCACAAACCACCACCTGTTATCTTGTTTGGAACAGTATGTTGCTCAAGAGAGCCAGGAACCTAATAATTATTGGAACACTATGATTCCTCTGATCATGTTAGGGAAATTATGCATACTGAAAGCAGAAAAAATTGATTTCTCCACATTTCTTATTCAATGAACATTCCATGACAGTGACAGAAGTAATCTACTAATAGCTCACCAATTCCAAGATGAGTATTGATGGAGGCATAGCGGGCAGTTCCTGTTAAGTTTTTATTTTCACGATATGGAATGTGTTGGTGGGTTCGAGCATCTCGGTATTTCTTGGCCAGCCCAAAATCTATGATGTAGACAAGATTGCCTTTCTTGCCTAAACCCATCAGGAAGTTATCAGGCTTTACATCTCGGTGAATGAAGTTCTTCGAATGAATATATTCTATTCGGCTAATCTAGTTGTAGAAAAAACAAATTCAAAGTTATTGAACATGCAAGTGCTCTCAAATTTCTGAAATGTATGCACGCACACACACACCAATAGGAGGCCACATTTAACAGCTAATAATGATGGATTTCTCCATGAAGATGCCTAGTTCTCCTCAACTTTAATCTTTGTACAGAAGCACAAACTAAAATGCCTTTAGTTTTCATTTGGAGGACCAAATGAGTTGTTCAGAATTAAGGATTTACATAAAAATGGTTGTTATCCAATGAAGTTTTTATGTATTATGCACTGATCAACCATTTCTGTGGTAGCAGCAAACAATATTCAGAAAAAAAAATTAAATGAGGTGGCTGTGAAAAGTTCAGAAGATTCCATGTTCCAATGTACTGTGTTCAATAATCTTCCCTTATGTTATCACATAAGTCAATGTTTCATGGTAACTATCTAGCAATACACTAAAAAAACCCTATCTGACTTGAGGATTGGAAATTATTTTAAAAGCTGGTTTATCCTGCAGGAATAACAAAGGCTAACATAAATGGTTACTGATTTTTCAAATTAAACAGTCAAAAAGATTCTTAGAAATACAACCTAATATATCACAAGCAGGAAAATGCTTTAGAGTCCAGCTTTATAGCCATTTCAGATTTCTACCTCATGAGATCAAGTTCTGGGAAAAAGCAAACCAAAATATAAAATTTAAAGGTGCACAAATGTTTCCCACTGTAAGTACATGCATTAGATTCATAAAAGCAAATATATCAGACATATTTGTCAGCTGGATTATGTAAAGAATAGCTTAAGCGGTAAGCATTCTCACTGCCCTCTTAAGCAGGGGTGAAAATCTTGTTATTTCCGGATGCTTTGGCCTACAATGTCCATTATCCCTTACAAAACTGATTTCGTTCACCCCTTTGATGATTTCAATCATCCCTTATGCTAGCTAGGGCTGATGAGAGCTGTAGGCCAAAACATCTTGAGGGCCACAAGTTACCCATGCCTGCAAAGGGTTTCTAGCTCCCCAACTCCCATGCAGAACAACTAAGAGAAAGCATACACATTCGAAACATGACTTTCATGGGTTTAACTTTTGTATATTTGATTATTTGCGAATTTGCCATCAATAATTAAATAGGATTTTTTTTGGAGGGGGGAGTTTGCAGCCTACTGCCTACTACTCCACAGACAGTTGAGTGGGGAATGCTCCCCTTTCTGGCTTCCGCCATAATTGGTGTGAAACAGTGTGCCACCCCCTGGTGAGGGTTGGTGCCAGACTTCAGACATGTGTGCGGTCACATGCAAGACTTGCAATACCACATGGTATGAGCTCCCACAGAACAGGCTGCGCTCTGGCATATCAGGTCTTGTTTTAAGTGAAAGGCTATTCAAATTGCAAAAGAAGTAACTGTAATACAGCTACCAGTACACATATGGTCAACATATTAAGAGTTAAGATGGGGGTAGAAATATTAGCTTTTTTTCACTTGAGTGGGAATCCTGTGCCCTTAACTCCTGTAAATGTAGAGGGCAAACTGTATAGCCTAAAGAGTTACTAGTTTTTGCATTTTTTAAAGGAAACCCTCCTATCCAATAACTAAGAAACTGAAAGATTTTAATACCATTTGGTCAGCAAGCAAAAGGACTGTCTTGAGGCTGAATTTCCTTGAACAGAAGTTAAAGAGATCTTCAAGGCTTGGTCCTAACAACTCCATCACCATTACATTGTAGTCACCTTCGGCACCACACCATTTGATTGTGGGAATGCCCACTAGAACGAGGAAAAAATGATTATTCATAGAATTTTGTGAAAATTGTAGTATATAAAGGATATTGAGAAAGAAAATTTTCCATGTTTCCACAGATAATGATCTAAATTTCAGCACCCTTTGTTCTGTTTCTTGGGGACAACAGGAATTGAGGAAACCACTGGGGCAAACTGGACAGATATGCTCCCAGTGTGATATGGTGCTTCCATCAGTCATCTAGGAATAAATAGATCACATTATGAGATCAAGAAGTAGGCCCATGATAATAGCTGCATTATGAATCCTAACTGGATGGGGTCATCTAAGAATGTCAGATATAAAACTAGATTACAGGATAGAGATTGAGGCTCTTACACCAGCACCTGAATTTAAATTCATTTAAATGAATTTAAACTTGTCTTTAATCTGTATAATTTACTCTGTGTGCAAAACTTGTCCCACACTTTCTGTAATGGAGACCACACACAGCCTCAATTGCAACTTGCTTCAAATGATTCTTCCAAAGTAATTTGGAGGAAGGTATCAAGAATCTCCATTTTCAAGGCTGCCAACCAAGGCCAACAATTCTAGCATGTCATGATGCTGTATTCATTATTATCTTTCCCAGAGAACATTTGTTATTGGATGACTTAAAAATATACTAACAAAATAACTTTAAGACAGCCTGAACCATTTGTGTAGTTAACTCAAGAATTACCAGCATTGGAGAGAACCAGAATCACACAAGTTTTGGCTTCTTTTCCTAACTTCAAAATCCGAGCAGTTGGTTAATTTTTAAGAATGACAGTCCAGGGTTGACGTTACTGGCAGAACATAACTCCAAGAAGATATATCACACAGGAGGCTAAAAACCTCTTACATAATACCAAACACCCATATTTCAATAGTTTCTTCCTTTTAATAATAGAACTCAGAGATGATACCTTGCAGTTTTAAAAGTACAGTATCTAGAGCTGCATTAAATACTGAACAGACAGATAATATCTGAAAACTCTTCTCTCTTGAACTTGCACACTAGGTTTTGAGATCATTAAGTGATTCATGATCTGTTAACCCCTCCTGAAACTCAGAACAAGCTACCCAGCCAGACCACTGGGCAGACCAGAGCAGTGTAATACTATTCAAGTGGGCTGGGCTGCACACAAATTATCAGTGTGGTAGCGTTCAGCCTACATTTTATTTGCACTGAACAGCGAATTCAATGTGAATTCAAAGGCTCATTTGATTCTCCTAAATTACAAATTATTTATTAGTCTCACAAAAAGGAACCATGCCTTACCATACAGGAATACTAAGAATGAAGATTAAGCTATAATTCCATCCTAACTTAGTTACTCAGCTGAGGTACTTCTAAGGATGCAAGCTGAAATGCATTCTGCAAATTAAAAATATTTAGTGATAGCTTGCTAGTGAGTGGCAGGAAAAATGATTAAGCAACGATGCATACATTTCTCCTATACTATACACCCTTTTTGTTTATACCTCGAACAGCTGCTTACCTCCACCCTGCATCATCTTGTAAATCTTGCTCTCTATATGAAGTTGAGGATGTTTGGTTTTCACACATTCCAACTTGATGGCAACCTCTTCTCCAGCAGCTATATCAGTACCTAAAAGAAAAAAAAAATGGAACTCAGTGTCATAATAGAAGACAGTCAAAACTGAATTGACCTCAATAACTGCTACTGATCCAAGGCTTATCTAGCCTAGAATCCAGCATCACACAGTTATTAGAAGCACATAGTTCACAGGACCTGCAGAGTACAGATGCACAGTGAATCCTACACAAAGAGACAAAAAGGGTGCATCTATAGTGATTATTGGGATAACAACATGATGCCCCTCAGATACTTTTGCCCACAGTTCCCATCAGCCTCAACCAACCTGGCCAATGATGACCAATTACAGCAACTGGGTGCAACTGGTTCAGGACTCCAATTTGTGAAAATGAAAAGCTACTGTTGTAATTTTGCTTGACTGAATCAAATTAAAATCAATTAAATTTTACTAATTTTAGTACTTTATTAAATTTATCTTTATATACTTTCTTATATACTTCTTTAAGGGCTGTCAAACTAATTAGGAAAATTATCCAGTTCTATTATTCAAGTATTTGTTAAAATTAATAAATGATTTTGGAATACAGACATGGAAAGTGCAGACTGAAAACCATGATTTATAAGCTTTTTGCAGAATAGGAGTTCAAAATGTATTACAGAAACAGATCAATTACAGGCAAAGTTAGTTCATCTTAAGCCTCACTAATTTTAATGGGACTTCAGTTCAACTAAGTTTGTCTGGATCCAAGTAATTATTGCTACATTAATTAAAAGAAACTAACAATGAAAAATGACCTTGGAAAAAGGCAACCCCACGTCACTTCACTTGCATGGGAAGGTGCCATAATCAATTCATAAGAGCTCTGGGGACTATGAAGATAGTCCCAGTTGTTTGGATCCTGACCAGACTATTTGTTTAACTAAATCTAAAACAGATTAAATGATAGACATATAAAGCTAATGAAAAGGAAGTATAAGAACACAAAAGCAGCCATGACAGGTCAGAATAAGGCCTAACCAGTCCAGTGTTCTGTTTGCACAGTGACCAAGTAGCTGCCTGTGCAGAACCCACAAGCAGGTTTTGAATGAAACTGTACCCTCCCAGTTGTGCTACCCTGCAACTGGTGTACATAAACATACAGTCTCTGATACTGGAGGCCATATGCAGTCATACAGATTAGTAGCCACTGCTAGCTCTATTCTCCGTGAATCTGAAAGAGCTTCTGAATATTCTCCTGTCATAACAGAAGGTTCTGACACAGGGAGGCTTATGACATATTTTTAACATTTATAGATTGCCCTATAGCCCAGAAAGTTCTCTGGGCTGTTTACGATAAAATATAGTAATATCAACGGCAGCTACAACAATTGGCCCCACCAATTATTATAGATTGCTCAGCAGAGAACACAATGACCTGGTTCACAAATAAGGTTAATGTGTCATTCTACCCAGCATTTGTCTAGCTGTTGATTGAACATATGATGGACTTTTTCTTAATCCTAGAGTTGCTGTTTCACTCCTCCTTTGACTGCTCCCTGCCTATATACCAATTAAATTTGTAGCATGATTGTACCGGCATAGAGAGTGACTTCTTTAAAAAAAAATTTGGCTCCCCCTCTGTAGCCTGGCAAAACAATTCAGAGTTTACAACTCAACAATTTTCTTTTTGAGTTGCTCCAGGTTAGGAAACCATGGTATGTTAGTGCAGCTGGGTTCACACATCACAAAAACCCAAAATTCCACAATAAGTTAGTTTCATCAATCATGGGTGTTATATGCAAACCAGTTCAATCACTAAGGTCACTTTAGGCACACCTTGACCATATGACTAATTTTGAAAAGTAAAATTAATTTCCACTCTACATCACTTGAAAAGCAGCTTAAGCTTTTCTGAATGTACTTTCATGGTTAGATATTGCAGTGATACATTTTATGTTTTCAATCAATATAATCTGCATTCATACAGTGGCACTTTTACATTACCTACTCTATGCACATTCAAATCTACTGATTTCTGCAGGAGAGTTAGCACCTCGTTAGTTCTAGTTCAACAAAATCATTCTTAAATAAAACGGGCCATGTCCCATTATTTTATCTACTGTGTGCAAGTCAGTCATTAGATTGCAATTAACAGTTTCATATGGGTTTTCAATTACTCAATTTCCCAGTATTCACTAAGGATACAATCCTATTGATTATACTCTTGATGCTCATAAGATCCTGAACTCAGAGGTTTACAAGATCCCAGTGCAGAGTGGCAGAAACTATCTCTGCCTCCCTCTCTGCATTTCAGCTAGTTGGCCACTTATCTCCTGCAACCTCTCTGAGGTTGTTTTTCTGTGGAGAAAAAGCCAACATGGTTCTTTCCATGCCAGCTGAGATGGGACGAGGATTGGAGGTATATTCTCAGCTCTGCAGTTAGAAATCTGTCTCTGATCTCAGATCAGGGAATCCAAAAGACCCTATGGCTCACAGATGGCATCACAGGATTGCTCTCTAAGTTGTTTTGCTTTTGTTTGCAATGCAGTACACTCTTTCGTAACATAATCATGTGCAAATGATGTTCTAGACCCAAGTCAAAGGAAAAAGAATGCCAGGACCTTTGGATGATAAATAAAATAAACCCTATGTTCTGTCTTTTCCAAGCCCAGAAATTAATCAAGTTGGAAGAGGCTGGAGCAGACCACAAACGACAGCTGAGTCCATGGGTGCTCTAGAGTGCAAGTAACTTGTTAACTATGCAATAGGTTTGCATATAACAACTCACTACAGTATGCCCTTGTCATGGCTTTAATATTGTAAAGGTGCTGGCTGCCACAATGGGAAACTCCACCCATAATGGATCCTTGTTACATGTGACCCAGGCCTAAGGCATGCAATAAACTCAATCATTCCTTTAGATTCAGGCCCTGATTTAATCAAGATTTCCGGTTTTAAGACACTTGTCAGTCATGAAGCATGTTCCTCTGTAGGAGATTTCCACAATGTTTAGCACTAAAAATGTACACAGATCTTTTAAGATTTTAATTTTATCTTTTAATTTAATGAAGTTATATGCTGCTACAATAGCCCATATCCAGATTCTCTGCACAACTCACAATATAAAAAGGGTTATTTAAGGTTGTAGTTTATTTACTTATTTGTTAGGGTATGTAGGCATACTTTTGCATATATATTCACTAAGACAACCCTATTTAACATCTCTTGTATTAAGTCTTCCATCCTGTATATGTACAATGCTCTAAAAAAAGTGATCCGTAAAGGATCACTCATTTAATTGCATATTCTCAGTTGAAACATTCTCAAATTAAATATTAAGTCCACCAAGCAAAACCACATACATAAATAATGTATTTTTATTCACTTAACATGGAAAGTCCAACTGCAACAATACACATATTCTTAGTGACTGGGCAGAATTTCATAAGTCTTAAGAAAACAGAAGCTGACTGAAGGTCAGGTTTTGGGAAATACTTTGGCATTAAGTAACAGATTACAAGAAAGGTTTCTCCATTTCTAAATGATGTTGTTGGCTAGCATTTAGAACTGATGCACAAAGCTGAATGCTACTCGATTCACAGCTTGTTATAGTAGCAAGTGCTTTTTAAAAATACTGGCAAAAATAACTTGCACATGAAAGCTTTGAAAACCCACACCATCCAAAAATTTGGATTACAATGCATTTTATGTGAAGTTTAAGTAGATAATTCAGTCTAAAACAATATGAAGAATTAACAACAAGGCACAGCCCCTAAACACATCTGCCAAATTTCAGATACAGACTTGAATTTTACAGCTCTACAGAATGATTCTAGGTGGTTCTACTCAGAAGTTCACAGGTACCCATGGAGTTCACAGGTAAGTGGGTATAGGACTGTATTGTTAATGACTTCAGAATTTCCCATCAGATGTTTACATTGTGCATACAGCAGAAGCATTGCTGCTGAGAAAATTCCATAATCTCCTCTGTGGAAACAGAACTTTACTATGGATTTTCTGAGAGCCTTCCATCCTGCTTCAAACAACAAATGTCAGCTGATCTCCAGAACATGTTAAAGTCATACACCTACATATCAGTTGATACAAATGAACAGCAATGGGACCTATATTTCAATGTAATAATTCTCTCTTAGTATACATTTATTTCAGTTAAAATGGCATTCTTCAATACCATTGCTGGAAAGGCAAAATTGGGAGTAGCGAACATATGAATCTTTAAAATACATACGGTAGCAGAAGCATTCTTGTATCAATTTAATGTATTTCTCAAAATTTCATAGGAAATCTCATACTACTGGAATTACATTTACTTGATTGAAATTGTTCTGCTTCCTATAAGAGCAATCAACTCTTGAGAAGGTCCTTTATGCATTTTAATCAATTAGGAATCTAATTCAGACACTAGGAATAACTTTAACTCAGGTAATAAAAACAACCCTGTTAGAGAAACTAGAAGTAGCACCTTAAGATGAGTAAGGGAGGCAGGCAGCCAATCTTAGCCAATTAATTTCACTGAAGGGAAATTTCTCCCATCTCTATTAATGTGACATCTTTCTTAGTTCTATAAAGTGGAAGTAAAGGAGGAAGGGATGTCAACAGTCCTGAAACTGAGATACAAAACTGGTGGTGTGATCTCATGAAAAGCTCTGGATGGAATTAATTTTAGTAAGCAAGACTACTGCTGTCGGGCAACTGCTGAAACATACTGGTGCCAAGCTTACACACATTACAGGCAATCATATTAAGAAGTTTGTTAATCATATATATGAAATTAGTAGCATATGCATGACTAGCAACTGTGCAAGCTTAAAAAATAAAAAATAATGTGAATATTCTCAGTTTTACATTTGTGTGAAGATAATGTATCAAAGACATTGTCTCCATTATGGTACATAATTTTCAGAAAAAAATAAGCAAATTAAATGCTCTTCCTCATGAATTAGAAAACCCAGGATGGTGTAAACTAGTGTTCTGCAACAGCAAGGGATTGGACCCAGTGGTCTTCTAGGCCCCCGTCAACTCTACTATTCTATGATTCTTATTAGATAGCCAAATTGGCTATGAAATTAGGAACAAGAATATTAATAAAAGTCCTCTCTGACGCTATACAAAGTTTCCCAACCTGCCCAACAACTTTAATTATAGGTGGAGCTGCAATAGATTGACAGTTCTTTCTCCTGCTGTACTGGAAACACGCCCTTTTTCAGAGCTCCAGAACCACTACATCATAACCCTCAAATGAGCAATGATAATCTATGGCATGAAGCAAGGGGAAACTCTTAAAAGCAGTTGGAATACTTAGAGATTTCTAGTTCAAAATTAGGAAAAACATCACCTAATAAAAAAACTTGATCATTGTATTTCCAAAATCTTTTGAATCAGACTTCTAATCCTGGTTAAGGTATACTGAAATATTGATTGTTTAAAACCCTCTCCAAAAGAGAACTAATAACAAGTAACTTTGCATATTATTTAATGTTATTACTCATCTCATACAAAACAATGTACTGGAGCAAACTCATGGGGAACTTGGTATCCTTTCATTTAACAAGAAATATTAGATTTCACAAAAGGATTCACCGCTCCTCACATGTATACATTAGTGTATTTTTAAACACAAGAGCTCAGACTGGGATTGACTGACATCCTTGTGCAGTAGCATGCATAGTCAGCAATCCTATTACAGGCATTCAAGTGCATACTGCAATGCACAGGCATAAGCCATTGCAGGATTGAACCCTGAACTATTTGCCAGCATCATTTTCGGCCATCAGGCATTTTTCCAGCTTACCTTTCATAAATTCTTTCCAACTGAAAGGAAACACCCAGGCTAGCTTACAACATACAAAATGCAATAGAAAATCTACATCTACCCTCTGGGTGTATGAAAGATTTATTACCAAATATGTAAGTTAGCAGGCCTCTGAGTCAGATTCACAATCATACACCTAGCTAGGTGACTAGGTTGAAAATAACTGGGTATGTCTTTCTTCTATAAATTAACACTAAGGTATACTTTAATGCAAAGTTAACATTATTCTTTTTTTTTAATCATGGCAGGTATGACAAGCAACAAAAGGAGTTAGTTTACAAAATAACCTTAGATCTAAGCCACAATCTTTTGAAAACTATACTACTTCCTGGAGGCCTCACCACAAGCACAGTTCCATCCTCGTACAATTTTCTGTCCATGGACAGCTGGTATAGTCCCAAGACTCAGACTCTGGTATCAGGTATCAGAACCGGCCAAACCGTTCGTCTCCATAACGTCTTGTAGCCAGGTTTTTTTCCAAACCAAGCCAGCAAGAGAGGATGGGGGAAGGCAAGCAGCGACTTGCCCAAGGTCACAAAAGGAAGTTACTGGACACTACTGTGGATTCCAGTTTTCATTTCCCCCCAGTGAGAACTAAAGCTATAGTCGTAAACATGTTTGCCTGGAAGTAACTCCCACTGCAATATGTGGGTCTTTCCTCAGGGTAAACATGCTGTAATAGCGCGGCCGAGCATACCACCATTTCGGTCGATTATCGTGCTTGATGCGGCTCTTGGGCGTTCCTCTGACACCTCAAAGGAACAGATTCAGTCCGTTGGGAGAGCTCGACCAAAAGGCCCCATCAAGACGCAGAGTAAATTCACGTCTCTCCCTGAAAAGAGTCGCCCTCCTACCGCAGCCCCCAAAGCCGGGGTCCCCGAAACGCTTGCTTCATGCCAGAGCAGCGCCTCCTCACCGAGGTAAATGTCCCCGAAGGAGCCGCTCCCGATCTTTCGGCCAAGCCGGTACCGGTTCCCGACTCTCAACTCCATCGAGGCAGCTCGATTGGACCCAACCCAGTCGTGAGGACCCTGACTCAGAGCAGGGGAATGCCAGCGACCATCGCGCCCTTAGAGCCGTCTCTCGACACCGGAGGGGTTCGGGGGCGACAGCGCACCCCGGGCGGGGAGGATGGACGCAGATTCCCCGAGACCCGGATCCCCCCTGAGCTGAGCTAAGTCCAAGCCGCCATATTATGTGACCTCACTTCCTTGGCAACAGGGGGTGGAGCCTGAGACGGAGGCGCATCCCTCTGATTGAAAGCTGGATCCAGGGACGGGTCCCGGGCCGAGGCCCGACCGCCTCGTCCCCACAACCACCTCAGGACTACTACTGCTGCTGGCAGGAGCCGCCTGGACCTTTCTGGCGCTTCGTTAATCACTTGCAGTCCGATATAGCTTGGTAGCGGGCGGCATCTAGCATGAGCCAAAGCGGCCATTGCCCCATAGGCAGGCTCAGTAGATTTTGTTCAAGAGTGCGCGGTTGCGCCGCCCTCCTAAGTTGTGAGGAAGTTCATAAATAGCCAGGCTTCTTCAGGCTAATAGTCGAATCTCCATCACAGTACTCTCTCATTTAAAAAGTTTAAAATGTTGACAAGCCCCATACGCGTTCTGATGATACTGTGACTTAGTTCACACATAACATAATGGCGCATACTCAATTCATACTGTAATTATGTGCAAATGAGTTTCGTGCGTAAAAGAATTTCAAACCGGTTAAGCTAATGGTGTGCTGTCAGAGGCCTTGTTAAGTTAGGGTATCCAAGGTACTTTAGGAGTTATCCTGACCGTTCCAAACAATTTTAATTTATCATGGTGATAAATTTAGCTGTATCATATTTCAAATGCTCTATTTTAGCTGGAGATAAGAAGTCAATCCACATGGAAAAGAGAGCTTCCTCATTTCTCACACTCACTCAGCCAGAGCTGTCAGTGTTCTGAACATCAAATGGCAATTTTTGCACAATATATTTGAACGTTATTGGGCTACTAGGCCTTGCCATCTGTCCACTTCCTTTGAACATAATTCTTATCAAGAGCATATTTCACAAATCCACTTGGCCAAAAATAAACCAAAAAATTCACATGTAGTGATACTCAAGTGATTCATATTTTTCAATAGCCATGGTCTATTTCACAGACTTGTACCATAAAGCAATTGGTTTCACATTGAATTCAGTCAAAATGCTTGATAATGGAAATTTCCATCTGTAATCTTGTTAATTAACATATTTTTAAAATCTGATCCTATTTTGGGCAATTCTCCCTCAACCAGCTGCCCCATATCCCCCCTTCATTATGTTCAGGAACACCTCCCTCACTATTCAAAGGTTCTTTGTGAGCTGTGGGGGGAAAAGCTAAGAAAGTTTTATGTCTTACTGAGCTTGCATTATAAAGCAATTACAAAATAACATTTACAAGGCTTATCAAGTTAATTTTCTTATCTTTCTTTTAAAATATACTTAGAAAACACTAAGTAGATTATAACTTTATTAGGCTGTGAATCACACTGATTTCAAAGGTATACTCGGAATATGAACAAAATATTCGATGTATTTTGTACATTAATAACAAAGGACAATTTTTCCTTTGTTATGGGCATATTTTATAATTGATTTGACTGCAATTTTTATTTGGATTTTTTAAACTGTGGATACATGCATATGAGTGTATGGATATTTTGAAAGATTCTTTATTTCAATGGCCCAAAGGAAGATGCAACTTAAACATGTGTTTAGTTTCCTATTTATCTTGGTAATGTTGGTAATTTTCCATTTTTGCTGGTTTTTTCAGCTTGATGAGACTGTGAAATATAGGCTAAAATACTTCAAATTGCTTCGACTTAGATTCACTATTTGAAACCATGTTTTGCATTCTTTAGTTAAGCAGCAGTACATAGGATAATGCTGCAGAATTATGAGCTAATATTGCATATTGGGTTTTAACTAATTCAGACAACTTTACTACTGCTGGGAACATTTAACTGCACTTGAAAAATAAGGCTTTAAAAGATGCTTTCAGCCTATTATAAGGAATAAAGTATCCACCAGTGACCACTTGGGGCCAGTATGACACCATTGCTATTGAGCACAGGAGACTGACTTGGAAATTTAATACTTTTTACTGTCCACATTATACAAAATATCACAGATTTATGAAATTCTCAGTATATGGAAGAGAAACTCAGTTTACCCCATGAGGGAAAGCAAGTAGTCTAGGCCCAAGCATGTATTATTGGAACAGACTAATACTCGATTCCTGCATTTGGTTTCAAACACTGGTGATGCCATTCCAAATTATTTGACCTCTATATCTGGTTCTCAGAAATGTGCTATGTGTAGCAGTAGATACCGCATTCTTTTGGCTACAATGCATAGGCAGCCTGTTCTCTGTGAACGTGCCTAATCCAGATACCTGATGTCAAAGAGTACTTCCATGCACGGTCAAACAGTACTGTCTAAACAATGGGTACCCAACCTTTTGACTTCTCTGGGCCACATTGGAAGAAGAGAAATTGTTTTGGGTCACACATGAAAGCTGATGAGCCAAAAAGTCTGCGGATTATTTTCCTGATATCCATCACCACAGAGAAACAAAAGTCTTCACATAATAATCCTAACTATACAGTACCCTATTTGGAGAGTATTTAAAATCGAGCAGAAAAGAGGGCAACATAAATCTAGTGGGATATTTGAAACTGTATTTGAGAAACTAATGCATCAATATCTGATTCTATGGAAGTAGTCGTAATTCTCAGTGAGTTCTCAAGGTGCTCATCGGATATTTTGGTTCTAATTTTACTCTTAGTTGCTCACAAATGTAGGTACTGCCAAAAAGCGAAGACATGAATAAGGCATGATTGTGAAGCGAGGAATATTTGTCTCTGGCAAGATAGGACATATAAAAGTCCATGATCAATTTTTTCTTTAAGCTGAATATCAGATTGCAGCTCTATGCATTCCATTTGAAAACTGGCAGGTAACATTTATGTCAACTGAAAATGGAGTTGCAAATACACCAAGATGGTGATTATTTTCCCAGAAATCGTGAAATCTTTTTTCAAATTCTTGTATCAATTAAAAAAGCAAGGCTGCATGTTTCACCGTTCACTTAACTGTGTTTAGCCAACATGTCAAAATGTATAAAATTGTTTGCAATGGTAGGTTGAAATATTGATAATAGGTGCTTTTCACTCGTCAAGTCACCGTGAGCACATGTAATGTATGATGGTGTCAATTCAACTGTCTGTACTTGGAAGACAACACATTGGAAGCTGTACACCACCATAAAACTGAACCTATGAATGTGTACAAATAGCAAGAACATGTGTACATTTATTTTGTGACATTGCGACATGATGTTGTTGTCTACAAAGTTCACGCTAGTGAACTGTGCAAGCAAGTTACAAAAAAAAGTTTTAAGTACGTTTACAATTTTGTGTTGGCCTGCATTCACAGCCATCCTGGGCTGCATGCAGCCCGCGGGCTGGACACCCCTGGTCTAGACTACTGAACTTTAGTGAATATAAATTCTAGCATTTTTTGTGAAAGGAAAAATGCTATTTAAGCACATTTAACTAAATTCCACTGAAGATCAACTACTTCAGACTGCAAGGGAGGGATGTTTGTGTGTACTGAATGTTCCATCTGGAGAAAATTTCTGTACAGAAAAGGAGCATGATAAAAAAGGACAACGCTAAAACTATTTTCTCCAACATACTTTTGCCTCTCTCCTTCACCCAGGCCAATCTGTAGTATTATATGTCTATCCCACCTTTTCCCAAGACTTCATGCAGTCCAGATGGTTGCCCCACTTGACATAATCATACAGAAAAGTTAACACATTCCAGAATTGTGTTTTTATATAGATCAGTGATGCAGCAGAAAAATATTGGAGACCAATTTCTGTAAGTTACCAAAAATAATATGTATTGATACTCATGTACATACATATAAAAACATCAAGGCAATTCACAGAAAAGTCCACGTTAACACCATCTGTAGAAAGAAATGTAAGAGCAGTAGTCAGCATATTTTCCCTTTTAAAAGTGTTATCTCTCTTAATATATAATTGTGCATAACCTTAACAAGTCATTGAAGTAACTGACAGCACTGAATGTCTATCATTTAAATTTCACATTTAATCTTTTCTACAAAAGGTAAACAAATCCACTTGGATCAAGATAAAATGCATGTTTTACCCACTTTGTGCAATGCAATCCTACGTATGTATACTCAGAACTAAGTTCTAGCAGGTTCATTGGGTCTTTTCACCAAGAATCTGTAACCTAGGTACACCTGTGTGATCAAGTTTCCTTTCTTCAAATTTAAGTTTCAGTGACTCCACAGCAAAGTTAGGTCAATTTGAACACCTTTACAGGATTTGCAGTAGCTTTAGTTTACCATGCGGTCCTCTTCTTGCCCAGAGGCAAGAAAAGCTGTTGTGCAGCAACAGGTATGAAGCCTGCAGGAAAGTCTAGGTGTAGACAGCAGCCTTCACACGCAACCGAAGTTGCTCCCTGATGGTTTAGCATGGGAAGTTTTCTGTATATTGATGAAACAGAAGATTAAAAGCTTTGATCTCATATTCATGGAACTGATGGGTACTGCTGCATCCAGTTAATACCTTTCTGCTGATGAAAGGCTCTTAAATCCAGCAAAGGTATAGAAATTTTGCAGCCTTTGAGTTACCTCTCCAATTGCACCAATACACCTTCCCAACACATTGGTGGAGATCAGGAATAGTACAGGAGAAGAATTGTTAACACACATGCTTTATCATGCTGCCAGAAGCCTCTGTTGGTGGAGGAGTACCAAGTGGATATAAAGAACTCTCATTGGAGAGTATGGTCAAATAGAGCAAGATTAGTTAACCACCCAGACAGCCTCAGCTATTGGGCAAATATGTAAGATTATATGTCATGTTTTAACATGACACATAGCTGAATACTGTCTACTAATGACACAATTCTAAAATGAATACTTGTACAATATATATGGCCACCTGAGTGCTCTGCCAACTATCTGTATTTTAAAATTTATTTTCCTGTACAAGATGAGGGAACATGCTCTTTATGGGGGCTCCCAAATTCACTAAAAATTAGAGAACTTAACATTGTTATACCATCAACCATCTGATGAAAATGTCTTTGTTCTTAGGACAAGGGGAAAAAACATTTAAGCTCTTGAGCCAGCAATTCCCCTATAGTACTTCTGGTTCAGTTGATATTTACCTCACTCTAAAGCAACCAGTTTAGAAGTCCGAGTAATGTTTCAGCCTGCAAAGTAAAAACAGAATTAATACATAAGGGTTTAGGAGCTATTCTCACCCTATGTTACACACCAGTTTGTTCCCGTTCTTTAACATACATTAGTTATAAGCTATTTTATGAAAAAGATTCTTAGATTTTCATCTACCAAAAAAAGTTTTATTTTAAAATGTTAAAAAGCAAGCAAAAAATGTACAAGTCCTCAGATAATACACGGAAAGTGTAAGCATCCTTATATAAACTTCTAAAAAGGGGTGAAACCTAGCCAGAGTTACTATGTATTAAGGTTGTAATCCTATGAACCATTAGGTGCACTTAAGCACATTGCTTTGGTTGTTCGGTATGCCTAGCTGCCTATATTCAGCCTGTTATTCATTTAAATAGTAAGGATTTAATAACATACTTTGCTCTCACATTATTTGCTTAATCTTAGCTAAAACATTATGCAATTGCTGGAAATCCATTCATTTCTTCTCTTACCCCCCACTATCCCAAAAACATGATACAACTTGATTTGATTTAGTATGATTAGGTATTAAAAGCAATGACAGTAGCATGCTACAAATCTGCAGCAATCTCTGAGTTAAGAGCGGTATGTTTACAGCAGTACAACCTGATACATACCTGTACAATAATGCTTTGCCTTTACTATTTGCTATTGAAAAATATCCACTTCTTGGAGAAAAATCCATGGAATTAGCCAAGTATATTAGCTTTCTTCTGAATACAGGAAAATTTGAGAATACAGTAAGTGAAGGAAGGTGGACCTATTAAGAAAAATGAAACAAAGCAGTCAAATAAGTTGAGGTGAAGGAAGAGTGAGAGCACAATTGAGTATCGTATATGCCACCCTCTTTCAAACATTAATCTTTACAGCTTCTCTCCTAGCTATGATCTTACTCTGAAGAGCTCCTTAAGCAAAATTTTGTATATGCCCATTAAGGTTTTTTCAGTCTCCCTCCTGCAGTTATCTGTATAGCATCACAAGCTTTTAATATACCCCATAGGCTGCTTTCAGAGTTTTGTTTCATCCGTGGTAGCATCTCCAAAGCAGGGTTCTGCTCAGAATGGTCCTGCTGGTGGAAAGGAGAGCTGATTTGATCTTACATCTCCTAATGCTACCTTTGCCACTGGTTCCATAAGACTTTTCCTTTGGAGCAAGTTTTCCGGAGTTAAAGGGAAGGGAGAAATGGAAAAATAACAAAAACATCTTCTCCCATTTTGCCAGTGGGATTCTTCCAATGAATTAGAGACCTTCTATGGATGGAGGGACCCCTTCCATTGGTGAGACACCTATTCTGGATCTAACCTGAAATTCAAGTCTGTAAAGATGATTATTTATGTAATAAGCTAGCAACAGGAAAGACAAATCAGTTGAGATGATGTTTTCACACTATAAGAACTTTGAAAGAGAAAACTTTTTTAAAGTTCCTATAATGGGAAAACATTACCTCAAGCAGTAACAGGCACTTTGATGTCTCTACGGCTCTGGTATTTATTCTTATTTCCAAAAAGAATATCCCAACTCAAGTCATCCTCTCTATACAATCCGCACACAGCTTCTATGTATGGAAGAGCCAAGACTATGTTCCTGGTCTCAGTTAAGACACACTACATCATAACTACTGAAGCGGCTAGTGGCTATAGAATATTCAAATCTGCTAAGCGCTCAGGATGAAAGTGCCAGCACTACAATGTGAATTAAAAAATAACACTTTCTAAGGGGCAATGATCAACAAGACCACGAGCAAAAACATCAGAAAAGTATCCAGTTAAAAGAGAAACTGCATGCTGTATGCTGGGTTGGAGGCTGAGGAAACGGATAACAACAAAGGTTTCCTTTAGATATCATTCCATTCTAGAATGCTGAAGAAGAATGCTATGATGGAATTACTAGGATCTGAAGGCAAGGAAGAGAACTTTGACAATGCAAATATGGATCAGGGAACCAAGAAATCTATCACTGAACATAATCACTACTTTGGCTACTTGTTCCTTGTTATGAGTTAGTTCAATCTGGTACAGAAAGATCGGTTGAACTTGAATCTAGCAGGAAGAAAGTAAACGTCTTTCTGAAGTTTTAAAATTGGAAAAAATTTAAGGCCAGATGTGCAAGCAGCTGAAATTCTTACTTTAAGAGGATATATATGCAGCCATTGGTTTCCTGTCCACATGCTTTTAAATTTTACTTTACTAAGAACTGGTTCAGGAACTTTTACATGCAGGTCCACAAAAGGAATTTATTGAACCCTTGGCAGCCTGCTGCAATGAGTTTTTATTTGGCATTTTAAGGATAAAATTGCTTGTAATCTGCTTGGATGTCACACTTCCTGTAGTACTGCCTTTGGAGGTGTCCAGTGCACTGTCTGGTCCATCTTTGTGGGATGAGTTTTTGCCTTTATAGGCCAAACGATGTGGACAAAATGCTTGCCCAAGTCCAGCCTACCACAAGCTTTGTTCGATCCTTGCCCGTCATGGTTTTGACTAGGACATAAAGCCCTAAATGGCTTAGGGAGCTCCTTACTCCAAGCATCCCTGCTTGTTTAAGATCATCAATGGAGGCCTTTCCCCACAGATTCTTCTTCCTAGGGAGGTTAAGGGGAAGGTTATGAGGACCTTTTCTGTTGTGGCACCCCAACTGTGGAACACCTTACCATCAGAGATTTTTCAGGTGCCTCCTTTATTGAGTTTTAGGCACCTGACAAAAACTTCTCTTCCAATGCACCTCTGACACTATTTACATTATTCATAATGACAGCACTCATTTTAACTTTAATATTATTAATTTTATTAATGTACTGTTTTGTCTGATTGTATATATGGTGTTTTATTTTGTTTCTGTATTACAATATTTAACTGAATTATTTTATTAATATTGTTGGCATTTTATTGTAATGGCTGCTGAGAAAGCATAATGTCAAATGGGCGGCTTTTATAAAAATGTAGTAATAAATAAGAACCACCAAACTCTCTCTGAACAAGAAAACATTCTTACCAGCTTCACTGCATCGTCAACTTGATTGGAAGCCATTGCCAATATTTCAGTGGTGGGATTGAAGGATAAGGATGTAGCAGCTGTGACCAAGTTCATTATAGCTTTAAGAGGTTTAGGACTAGTTTCTTTGAGACAATCATCATGGGCATATACATTCACAACTCCAGAACTGGATCTGGAAAGAACAACAGTAGAGTATTAGCATTGTGGAAGCAAAGCAAATACAGAGAGCTACAGCACACTGTAGTGCAAGATCAAATGCTTATCCACAGCTATTGAGAGCTACAGCACACTGATACGACCTTTTAATGACACAATTATAAACTTGGACATTTTGAAGAGCTTGGAACTTGAATTCAAGTGCCTGCAACTGCTTAGGTAACAGACTGAGAAGTTTTTCTGGTAGCTTATGCAAATATGGGTCAAATACTTGGCTAGGCTTCCACTTACCCACATGCCACATATTGGCTGTTTTTGGAAATGGCAATAGACGTACCACGAAGACAACCTTCATCAGTAAACCTATTCAGACACCGCCTACTTTTCACATCCCATATGAAGACTTCACCCTCACCTGAGAAACAGACATATAAGGCATTAGCAAAAGCAATATGTTACTTTTAGACATCAAAATGCTGGATTTAGAAAAGTCTGCTAAACTATGAGTGCTATGAAGGCATGATAAAATAGTAGCTCTACCACTTTAAGTAATAAAGTTTTAAATAATAATTATGTTCTCGTTGGATGTTTTTAATAAAAGCACTGACAAGTAAACTCTATGATGCAAAGGGTCAAAGCCACTGTTGTTGCATTTTATAGGAATTTGATCTGGATTGTAAATATTACTGTATAATTTTACATTTTAATGCACGCTAATATAGGCACTCATGTACTAATATAGTACATAACCAGTTCATACTACAACAGCAGCAGCAGCAGCAGCAATAGACATCAGACTGTCCTTTTTCTGAACAATGCATACCTTCAACCAGTCATTCTGCATATCAAGTGTGAAAGCCTTACCCGAATGTGTGTAAATTCTGCTGCCGTCTTGAGAAAATGATGATACTACAGCCCTCCCATTTATTTTCATGCTTCCAATGAGCTCCTTCGTCTATGAGAGATGCATAATAGTTAGTAACACCAAGGGGTTACATTAAAAAAAAAGAATAATCTCATTAATGAGGTGTGCCCTTCTGCAATGAGGGACAGATATTACGGCTACACAAAAACAAACATTTGATTGGCCCAATGTGTTTCATAATATATATCCTGGACACTTTAAAAGCACACCATATTCTTGCTCTTGGTTCCCCATTTTCTTCATTACTGGTGTCTCCCCTCTCATTTCTTTTCCTGCTGTAACCCCAACCTTACTACTGGTTTATTCAGAAGCTGCAGTTTATGCAAAATGCAGCAGCTACACTAAAAACTGGGACTAGGTTTGAACATAACAGTTCTAGTCCATTTGTACTGGGTGTCTGTATGTGCCCAAGCCTGATACAAGGTGTTGGTGTTATGAAGCCTTACATGGCTTGGAAATCAGAATATCTGACAGAGCACATCTCCCAGTGTAACCTTACTTAGACATGACAATCAATATCTGAAGTCCTCCTTGGTGTGCTGCCTTCAACAAATGCTTGGAAGGTGGCAACCAGGAAGAGGGTTTTCCTAGTGATGGCCCCCTGAGTGTGAAAAGGTCTTCCCACTGAAGCTTAACTGGCACCAACTACAGTAAAACCTTGGATTGCGAGCATAATTCATTCCGGAAACATGCTTGTAATTCAAAGCACTTGTATATCAAGGCAAATTTCCCCATAAGGTTCAATGTAAATAAGTTTAATCCATTCTGTAACTTTTTTAATCAGAAAAATTTCAAGCGGGTATGCTCGGGGGAGGGGGGGAGACGGGTGATTGCGATCATGGGCGCACTCGGGGGGGAAGCAGGTCTGATCGCGGGCGGAGATGATGCTGTACTCACACTCACAGCGAGAGAGAAAAAACAGTGCTCAGTTGTGACGTAACATTCGGCAGGCAAAGCGAGCATAATACTTGTACTGCAAGACATCACTCGTTTATCAAGTTAAAATTTAGAAAAACTTTTTGCTCTTCTTGCAAAACACTTGCAGACCAAGTTACTTGCAATCCAAAGTTTTACTGTATATTGTTTTTTTGGTGCCAGGTTAAAATTGCCCTCTTCTCCAAGGCATTTGACAGACTGTATTTTGTACTAAAAACTGTCTAAATGTTTAAATTGGGTTAAAATATAGTACTTATAGAGACTTTATGCCATTATTTTATCATGGTTTATGTTTATATGAACTGTTCTAAACTGCTTAGAGAGCTTCAACTATTGGGAGGTATAGAAATTAATTAATCTTATTTATTCATTAAATGAAGACGTTTACCACACCTTATTCAAAAGTTGATAAACAAAATGGCTATCGGACATGCTATCTGGATTTAACAAATCCTAATCAAGAGTTCCACAGATCATCAACCCCATGAACTATCCATTTGATTAAGTTTAAAACCTCAGCATCACATTAATTTTAGAGTGTTAATATCAACTAGTGTTCATTCTAAAAATAATGCAACAGGCTGCCTGCAGAATTGCACTGCTGTCTGAACTACAACTGCTTCTTTCCAGACATTTGAAGCAACATTTTACCTTCATTGTTAACAAATGCAGGTAGCCTGATGTTCCATTCAGGAGGAGGAAAGTACCATCTGGAGATACTTCAAATTTTCTGATGAACTTCTCCTCTAAACCTTTAAATTCAAAGAAAAGAATGTGATATATTGTTTCAGCATACAAAGGATTAATTTCCATAAGTAACGCCTACTCTATCAGCATAATCCTATGCATGTCTACTCAGAAATAAGCCCCCTGAGCTCAATAGGGTTTGCTCCATTCCAGGTAAGTATGAATAGGATTTCAGTCTAACATATGCCAAATCATCTGTGGCAAATACTTATAAAGGGACTTTTGATTTTATAGTATGAGAAGGATATTGAGTTAAGCTTGTTTATAGTTTAAAGGAGCTTTTAAAAATTGGAAAGAGATTTCACAGGGACTCTGAGAATATTTCATGGGGTACTTTTATAAGTTGAATTTTTAAACTGTTGAAGAGAATAAACAGTTCAGTCCTTTGTCCTGTCTATATAGATGCCATAGTTGCAAAGATACAGAGATATGTACATGCAGTTTGAGTCAACAGATTGGCTTATTAGCCACCTAAACAATGTATTCTCAAGGTGGATATATCCTGTCTTGCACACCTGAACTTCCTGATATCATAAATGCTATTTACTGAGGGTGGGATACAGAAGCTGCTTCTGCAGTTCCCAGAGCCCATCTAATCTACAGAAAACATTCATCTGAACTAGTTATTTAACAGAAGCAGACATGTAATAACAAGATAAAATACCTGCCTAAGTACTTGTGTCTACTTTTGAAAAAATAAAATTATAATCTTGAAGTTTAACAGATCTTGTACACATTCCATTTTAAGCAGAACATAAAGAGCAGTTAAAACCTCACCTCTGATATGGTTTACAGGAATAATCTTTCCACCCATCATGTCATATATATAGAACAGCTTACTGCGAATGCTTGTGGCTATAACCTGCTCGCCATCTGCACTGAAACGTGCCTTGTAGATTGGGAAATCTTCCAAATGAATGCTCTGTATCTTTGGATTAGAGACACCATCCACCTTTAAAGAGAAAAAATGCCAAGATGAAAAAGGAAAGCATGTGACTGTTTAGGATGATTTATAAATGCAAAGATAAACAGCTAGTACCACCTTTCCCTAAACTTAAGTACCTGATTAAAGAAATCTTAGCCTTGTAATAAACACACTGCATCCTTCCCCAATATAATGACTGCAGGTCACAACCTGGCTCATGCATGGGACTGCTACTGCCTGCTCTAGCAGATGCAGCTTCAAAAGAACACAATCTTTTCTGCTTCTGTGCAAACAATATTGAGTTCCTACTTGCCTCCTTGCATGTGCTTGGGGTCATGGATAGTCCTAAGTTTTATGAATTACATGCTGCTTTCATTTCATATACATAGGCATCAGTTCCAGTAACAGTATACAGTAATGGGGTTTTTCCAGGAAAATTAGAACTGGAGCATTGTCCAATGCTCCAAATAACAATCTGTGATTTAACATGCTTGAGTCATGTTTCCTCCCCAAATCACATTCTCCCTGAATGAGCACATACAACTTCATTTTTAATAAAAGGAACTAGGCATATAACAGCTGTTGTTTGTGTGTAGTACAAATGTTTCAGAATTTTTCAACAGCTACAACATATCTGAATTGAAAATTTTAAGGAGGAACAAATTAAATCAACCACAAAATTTAGCTTAAATGTTACATTGTCACATTCAAGGCTTTGTGAAAACTTATTGTACAATTGTAAAAATGTAACTACAGTAGCATATAATTCCTGATGATTGCTTAAATATAACAATGTGACCTGAAGCAATAAACTGTTTCTGAGGATATATACCTGAGCGAGCTAATGTACATTATATTAAACGTTAAAATTCTTTTGCTGGAATTAACAATACTTCAAGGTTTGCTCACTCTCTGCACTGTTTATTGGTTTCACTTCAAGTTGAGAAAAAAATCTAATTGAGAAATAATTGAACATTCTGCTTCACTAAAGGATGGGTGTGGGTTTGGAGTCATAGGCTGGGCAGGAAGTTGCTGCTGTACACGTGTCCTGCTTGTGAGATATTACAAGTGACTGGTTGGCCACCATATGAACAGAATGTTGAACTAAATGTATCCTTGGTCTGATCCAGCAAGACTCTTATGTTCTTAAGTGAAACAAACAGCAATCAATCTTAGTTTCAGTTTCCCTTCAGTTTGTTATTCAAGAATATTAGCAATAGAGGACAAAAACAAACAAACAAAAAAAAAAACCATGCATAAGTCTGGTCCAGACCCAACCAGGAGCCAACCACACTATGCATGGGAAGAAGTTGTCATACCACATTTTTCAGTTCCCTCATGGACAATGAAGCTCTAAGATTTACTTACTTAAAAATCAAATTATAGTTGTTTCTATCCTATATTGAGTCTATCATAATTAATTCAAATACAACAGTCTAAACAACTACCGATAAATCAAAGTGTTATGGTGTAGAAAATGTTCCATTTTGGAAAAATTTCTGCCTCATTTCACTTAGCATGCTGGGAGGAAGGCAAAGCAGAAACTATTATATCTTACATAAACAAAATTGTTTCTCACCTGGAACAGTGAGACACACCGATCAAGTCCAGCTGTCATAATGACTTGAGCAGAAGGATGAAATTGTACAGTTGTCAGTTTTGCATCTGACTGACGTTCATTATTCGCATGTAAACAGTTTTTCATCTAAAAGGCATTGGAATATATATGGTCACTATAAAACTCTACAATGCATGGAATATAACGTATAGAATTTAATATATAATACAATCTTGACAAACCAGAATGCATAAAAATGCAAAATCTAAGAACTAACACTTCATTACTGGAATATATTCCGGTTAAGTTGCTACTAGTTCAGCCAACTGAATAGGTGATACTTAGTAGCATACGATACCATGCACAGTTCTTCCACTTCCTATTTCATAGAACATATTACTGATCCTAATGCATAGAAATAGACATTCACAGACTAAATGCATCAAGAACATAAAACAACTTTATTATTTGAACATTTTGGTGGAGTTTTTATTTAAAGAATTTTAAACTTGCTCTTTAGCAAAGAAAAAAAGCTTCTAGAGCAGTTTACAAGATCATAATAAAACAGTCTATGCCTTCAGGTTTTCAATCTAAAAGAAATGACACAACAGGAAAAGAGACTGAGAAGAAGGTTAAGAAGCAGTGTCTTAGCTGCATGGAAGAAACTGAAAATATAGCCTTTCACAGAACATGACAACGTAACGGCAGTTGCTGAATCTCTGCTTTCAGATAAATTTTTCTTTACTTTTAAAAGTTCCCCATAACTATATCGTAAGACAAATTTGCTGACAAAGTACGAAAATGCTGTCAACTGTATTGTATGAAGCCTTTTCCTATAAAAGGTCTCCTCTCCCTGAAATTCAACTCAGCTGCACCAAAGTCTATGATTTCCCCTATTATTAACTTGACTTTGACAGCAATTATGTACATGAAAATGGAGCAGAATTTTTTACCTGTAAAATGCCTCTGGGTAGAGAATCTGACATGGTCACAAAATTGCCTGTTTTGCATAATAGATCATCATCTTCATCATCTTCACTGTCCTCTTAAAAGAATAAACATTGAATATTGCATTTATTTTATCTTTGCTTAGAATTATTAACATGTAGCCATAATGATGTGCAATATCAAAATGATAAATACATGGCAAGTCAAGATGTCAGAAGTCTTCAGTGTGTTTATGCAGAAATTAAGTCCCACTGAGACTGCTTTATCTAACAATACTTCCCTAACAAGTGTGTACAATATTTCACTTTAATTACTTCACAGTATAGAAAACCACTCATGTACCTTCATTTTTTCTTTTTCTTACTTTCTTCTGTATGTCCCTCTGTGCCCAAGAAGGGGTTGCTCCCATTGCCCTCTGAAATCTAAGAAAGAAATTGCATTTCCTCTACAATTATTATGAAATTGCAGCTTTATTAAACAAGTAAATCAAAATCTCATCATGAATGTTAATATAAATAGCATGTGCTAGTCAAAGTTGAAGGTTGGCAAGCAGTGGGGTAAGCATTACATGGTAGCTGATAAGAAATACAAAGCAAGCAGTGGATAGAGTCTGTCTTGCTCATTCCTTCCATGTCTTCTGATCCCTTCTAGTTAAACATACAGCACCCGAGATGCAGGAGTAGCAGTCAACTACGTAAACAAAGAACCATGGAATAAACAGCATTCTCCCTTTCTCATCACACTCTCAAGCCTCTGAAGCGTCAAAGTGAATATTTTAAAAGTGTACCCTAATCATTTTGGAATACATTGTCCTTCCTCTTCTGCTTGTTCCTGAAACTCTCTCTTTACTTCTTAAATGAGCTTTCACTATATTAGCAAATACAGATATAATAGTGTTGTTTCTATGTTTTGTACATAATTACATACAGAAGTTTAGAAGTACAATATAATTTACAAATTGTCCATGGAGAAAGCAAGCATAGTCAGGGAACTTCTGAGATGAATTAATTAAAATTTAAACATAAATAATTTTTGTATTAAAGCAGGTATGTGAAGTCGTAATTCAAATGAATAATCTTTAGAAATATACCGCCCTAAATATACTTCCCTGTTCCTATATTACTACTAAAACTTACTGTTCCTGAAGTCTTATTTGAAGCCTCTTTTTGGTAAGCTTCTTTTCTGCATCACTTTTCATCATGTTTTTTCGATATCGATGGGTCATATCGATTCTAGAACAAAGTCATATACAATATGCAGTTCTTTAAAAGCATTCATTTAACTGTGATCATTTTACAAATGTGATTGAGTATGTCACTTAGATTTTTACCATGCAATGGCATCTAAGCCATACTGTGGCATATCCCAGGCTTCCCCAATCTGGTGCCCTACAGATGTGTTGGATTACAACTAGTCACCCAACCAGCAGGTTGGAGAAACTATAATAAATTACATACTGGCGTTAATGGTTAGAGTATTGGACTAAGGTCAGAAACACACACACTCAATTCATCTGTGAAGGTTACCACATGACTTGAGCTACCTACCTACAGCATAAAAAGGGTAAAAAGAGTAGGAAAGACCCCATAAGCCATCATGAATTTATTGCAGAAAAGGCAAAATATACATGAAATAAGTAAATCAGTATTTTGTAAGCACCTGTCAATGTATGCAATCCAGTTAATACACAAAATTTCATTTGATCAGCAACAAGGCCCTAGGAGTTCTAAACCTTTTAAGAGGTCAAATGCATTTTTTTTTAATATAAGAGAAACTAGTTGATAGATAAACCACTTTTACACCCCAAGGTAAGCATGTTAATGTGGATACAAGACTGATAAGAGTTCTACACGACTTGATTAGAAATGCAGTGTTATGTACCCCCTTGAATTCACAAGGCAATTTATTATGAATACTGCTTACATTTCCTCCATTTCATCCTCTTCATCCACCCACACAGGCTTTTTAGATGAAAGAGAGTTGTCTTCTGTTTCACTTTCCACTTCTGAGTCACCAGACTCTCTTTCAAGAAGGTCTCCACTGACAGCATCACTAACCTTAAGAAAAATAAAAATCAGAAGAGCAGTAGAAAGGTTTAACTGTTCCGTAAAATCCCACAATGGTGTGATTCCCAACTATTTATCAGAAAAGATGACAGGAGAGAACTGACATGTTTGGTTTTAGCCATGCTGCTGCTGAAATCCAGAAAGAGTTCTCCTATCTCAATGTGTGCAGGTACTTCTTAATGAAGAGCAAGGAAGGGACTGTTGCCCTATAAAAGCCATCTGATAAGTAGTGCAGGTGCCAACTGCCCTGGACTGTGCCAGTGCAGGCTAATCCTTTTGTCAGGAATCCTGACTCGATTTGGCAATAGAAAGGAGCAAATTTAAAAAGCAATAAATTTGGTCATCACTTGAGGAATGGAAGGGCTTACAACTTTGCAAAAACCTGCATTTTTTTCCAACACCCACAGCTCAATGTGAATTTCATTTCTTGAGGGGACTGTTCTACAAAGCATTTTCAGCAATGGAAATAACTACATAATTACTGAAAACCTAAGAGTCATTAACTATGGTTTTGAAGTCTGAGAGGGCATTCTTCTTTTCTTAATATAATACCAGCTGCTGAATAAAAGGGCTATAAAACCCTTGCTTATAGGCCTTATTAAGATGTGGGAAGGTGGCATGGTTGCTGCTACTTAAAAAAAGTTCCCAATAAAAGATCAAAACATTGATAATATTACAGCTAGTTAGCTAGTTTGACTCTCAGCCTGTCCAATAACTTGTAGAAGGCATTATCCATCAGGATTGCACTGTACAAAATGATATTTAATGATAGATTCAAATTTAATATGAAACAGATGAAGTCTCCACACAGACTGGGCGTTACTCACTGCAGAACTAAGACAGAGGCAACTCTGAGAATGCAGTTCCACTCTCCAGGAACTGACATCTCTGAAGATGAGCTGCTACACTTTCAATTAAATTTCAGCTTTGTTTTACATAAATCATACTTGTGTGAACCACAGCTCATACATTTCTACATCCTGAGAGTTGCACCCTAAATGCTCATCAGCCCCCACACTAAGAGGCTTATGAACAACCTAGCCAGTGCAGGAGGAGCAGTGGCCTGCATTTTTACTAGACACACATTACAGGTCTAAAGAAAATGTTGGGGAGTGAGGGCAGAAATGAGGGGAGTGGAGAGCCCTCTAGATAGTGCATATCCTCATCTTTACCACACTACCTACCATAGCGCCCTGTTATGCCTCTCCTCTGAGGATGCATTACTGATCTCATAGAAGTAGCTGGCTTTCCGAGCCAGGCGTGGTGTGGGAGGAGAGCAGGAGTTCTGCTTCCCAGCTCCAAAGTGGGAGAATACTATCTTCAACATCAGAGCTAGGAATCTGAACTATATTCTGGTGTTTCAGATATGAAGGGCCCTAGGATTGCTTCCTTAAGTGATTGGCATTGCTCAGCCCTTGAAAATTAATATTGTTTCTGGAACATCACACCACTTAAACTATTAACAGACTGTAACAGAACCCAATACAGATCTTGCCTCTTCCGGGATGATGATTAGTCTCCACTCCCCCAACTCAATTCACACTTATGATGTGTGGCATGGTTCTCTGCATTTGCAAATGTTAAGACAGATCTGAGGTACTGAAGCCAACACAAATTCATCAAAATTATTCTTCACCGCTTTCGCTTTGTATTTGTTCACTGGAATATGTTACCATATTAAAGTACCAAGACCTCATCTCACCGCCTCCTGTAACGTTTTTAAACAAACTGAAACAGTAGATTATCTGTATATGCCAAACCCTTAAGCATAGTTACATTCAATGTTAGCTCAAATACATTCATTCGATGGGTCTACTCTAAGTAGGCCAAAAGTGGATAACCCAACGCCCATCTGTCTTACCATTTGATTGAATCCAAAACTGAGCAAGAAGAATAGCCTGAGGTTATCTTTATCTATTTTCTGGCAGCAGCTGCACCCACGTCCTCTGAATATTCACCACTAAACCTCTTATGAGGCTTTCCCCCTCTTCCCAACAAAGCGAAACTCCTGGCCATACATGACAGGCAAAATCCGCTCTCTTGGCTGGTGGGAAGACCCATACCCGCTACGTCCTGGGAGACAGTTGTGCCATTTAGTCAGTCCTCAGCCCGCGCGCGCGTCCGAGCCCCTGGGGGCAAGAGAGGCTCCCGCTCAGTACCTGCGCGGATGAGCCTCGCAAACGCTCCAGCAAGTCCCCTCCATCGTCCACGTCTCCAAAGACGAGCTCCTCCAGGCCACGCTCCGCCGCGGGCGTCTCCGCCAGAAGAGCCAAGTGCTGAGCCCGCCGGACCTTCTCCTTCTGCTCCCTGACGGCAGCCCTGCGGCCATCTTCGTCCGCGGCCTCCTCCGACCACCCTTTTCCCGCTCGGGGCCGCTTTCGCCCCGGCGACGTGCCACGCCGAGCTCGAGCCTTGGTCTCCATGCGCTCCCCGCCTCCGGGCCCCAAACAGGAAACGGAAAGGAGGCCGAGGCCGACCCCGCCTACCTCTCTACCTGACCCGGAACTCTCCTTTACATTCGGAAATGGGGAGAGAGGGGCACAGGCGCACGTGTGGACGCTTGCTGTTAATAGCGTGTCGCGGAGTTAATAAAGCTACGGGGATGCCACTGCATTGTAAAGAAATAGCACAAAGCCCCATAGAGGTGCGGGGCTAGATCAGCCCTTCTGCGGTGGGCTCCCGCCCGCATATGGCTGCGATCACGTAGAGACCAGAAACATCTGCTCTGCGCTACTGTTTTCCTCCTCTATGGCTCTGCCCTATTTCCCTTGAGAAGCATCCTCACGTGACGCCTCGTCTCTCTTTCACATGACCTCAATTTTTCAATTGATTCCCTCCCACCGTTTATTTTTCCTCATAAGAACCGCTCTCTGGGTGGGTTGTTCCACTGCTCATACCATGGTGGGGATGAAAACTGTTTTGTTATTTGTTTTGCATAAACAACAGTGTTGTTTAACACCGCCTTGAAGCCGCCTCGAGTCAAGGTAAAGTAAGAGAGTACATCTGAAGCATCGAGCGAGTTACGATGATCGTCCTGACGCCGTGACTCCAACTACCTTACAGCCCCGCGTCAGCTTCCGCACCCTCTTCCGCATTATAGTTCAGACCGTTCGCCCTGCACGGCAAGCGAGGACGAGCTAAACAGCAAAGGAGCCAATCGGAGCGCGCCGAGGGTTGGGGCCGTTCTGCGCGTGCGCATTGCGGTTATGCTAATGTTGTTGATATTCTGAGGCTAGGAGTTGAATGTCTTTTCTCTCGCTCTCTTTCTCTCTCCCCTCATTAAAGTGAGAGGCTGAACTTTCTTCCTCCTCCAACCTGGCCCTGCCCCTCAGAAAGGGGAGGGGGGAGAGTCCGGGGGAGGGGGCCGAGCCGAGGGGGGGAGGGGGCCGTAGGAGGCATCCCCTGCCCGTGAGGGCCTGATGGAAAACACAAAGGACCTGGTAAGTAGAGCAGAGCAAGCCCACGGGGATGCCGCGGAGTGGGAAGGTGCGGCGTGGGGGAGAAGCCTGGCCGGGCTCGCTTCCCGGGGAGGCTGCCGCAGGGGTCCCAGCGCCTCGGCGGCTGCGGGAGGAAAGGCAACGCTGTGGCGGAGCTCGGGAGCGGAGCTCGGTCCTCTGCGCACGGGGGCAGCGGAGCTCGCCTGAGTCCGGCTGGGAAGGCAGCTTCAAAAGGGAACTGGCCAGCGAGAAGGTCGGGCGGTCCGCGGCGGAGAGCCTTCCCCCACCGCCGCCTCCCTTTCGTCCGGGCACCATGTGAAAAGTGGCAGGCACTCGAGAAAAGTTAGCTTGCTTTGTGTGTGCGGAGCTCGTCTAAATGCCACCGCGCCGCTTTCCGTCCTGTTGCCTGCCGTTTCTACGATGCGTATCCACGAAGGAAATCGGGTCTCTCATGTTGTCTTTTACGTACGCTACTCCTGCCTTGCCTCTGAGTTTATTGTCAAAAGCTGGTGTGTGGAGAGGAATACTGTGGGAGTCATTCCTCTTGGCCTTGCATAACAGCTTGAAGAAGCATATGTTTCGCAGAGGAACACTCGACAGATATAGCCAGCAAAGATTTCTTTGAAGTGTACTTCATTTGGCTACTTCACAAGATTGCAGAAAGTGGTGCTTAGAGAAAGTAGAGGAAAGGTTTAGGTTTTACTGTCTTTTTTTAAGAAGGAAAATGTAGTAACTTGGATTCTTAATAAGTAGGAAAAGTCTGCTCTTGCTCAGCCTTTTTATCTTCTCTTCCTTTTATCATTCCAGTCTTTTGTCTTCCAAAACTTAGAGGTTTCTGCAACCAGCTTTGTTGCATACAAAAATGCTGGAGCAGAAAAAGAATGAATCAGACTTAGCTTGTCTATCGTGTATGCCTGGATTCATTTTAAAACACCCTGAATGGTTTTCTCCTCTCACAGGAAGCACTTTTAAAAGTGAACTTGAAAAAGAGGTATTGAAAGAGAAACTGTCAAATTAAGATACAGGGTAGACTGGCAAGATGCCAGCTTCATTGTGTAAATTATGAAAGACATAAGTTTTTCATGGTATCCAAAATAGACTGACTATATCTGCATTTCTGCATTTTATTTGCTAGCGACATTCTAGTGTTGAATGGCAGTGTATGGTTGTATTCGCTTTTATTAATGAGTGGTTAAGGTGTGAAAATGTGGGTGTTCTTATGCAAGACTTGGGCTTCATTTAAATGTGTGTGAATTTAAACCAAATTTCAGTTGAGATTATGTGGTTTTTAATGCTGCAGATACTGCAGCACCTTTCGTTTCAATTGTATACCCTGTGTAATTTCCTTTAGGGTGCAATCCTATACATGTTTAGACAGGAAAAGCATCCTAAACTTTCAGCATTCCTTAGCCAGCAATGCTGGTAGTTGTAGGACTTTTTCTGTCTAAACATGCATAGGCTTGCACCCTTATTTGAAATGGTTGTGGCTTTGCTCTGCTTGTTCCTTCCTTCCGTAATTGCTAGTATGTACCTGAGAGAGACTGAGCTTTAACAGTAATTTCTCATCTTTTTCAAGGTGTAAGTCCTGCCCTGTTAATTTGCCCATTCCCCATTCGGCCTCTAGTTTGTTTGTTTATTTATTTATTTATTGCATTTTTATACCATTCCTATAGCATGCCATGTATTCCAGAACATTTAATGTGGCATCACTATTGTCTTGAGGTGTCTTTTTCCTTAATAAGAGGACCAGTAATTGGAAAACAAGTCTTCTTAAAATACAGCTTATGGATAGCAACAGGAGAGCATTGTATATGTTCTTGGCCTTGTGTTATTTGATCTGAGGTGGTATTTAGGCCCAGCAGACCCAGTTAGTGCCCAGTTTGAACTAGATTTTCTATTTAGAACAGTCCCAGGAACTTCTGTAGTGCACTTTGGTTCTTTGACAGATACGCAGAGGTTCCTTGTGTTTTTGTTGATGTGGAGAGGTTTCACTAAAGAAGTTCTGAAAATAGTTGACAGCACATGTTATAAATCAACTACATTGTGTCCTTTGCTCTGCTTGTACTAACTAGCAGTACAAGGAGCAAGGCAATACATGATAGAATATTCTGTCAGTCCCATGGACCAGTCTTGGAACCTGCTGCCCTGAAAATAAGTGTATAGGATGAAGACCAATAATAATAGATCTAGTGCTAACATTGTTGTGCTGGCTTATCAGTTGGCTGGTACTGATATGTGGCCTAGAATCATTACATGAAGCTCATATGTGATATGAACTGGACAAAAAGAGCTGTGAAGAAAGCATAGCTAGAAATGGCGTGTCTCTGTGACATCCCAAATGATATTTGATCAGTATGAAGGTATCCTTGTTAAGATGCATGAATAATATTTGGCACTACAGCAACTGTGTATCCTGAGGTTGTAACTGAAAAGCAGTGAATCTGAATGGATGAACTGTTGCTGCTCTGGTATAAACCATCCCGTGTATCGCAGTTCCACATACATATAGAATTGAATGCTAATACTTAAAATGTATATTCCTCTTGTCAGTTCTAATATGTTGAACTTGAGATTACAAGCAGCTTGGAGTGAGGGTTGTTTGCTCTGGGGAGCCAGAATGAGTAATGCTCTTCTGTCTGAGTACATGCTTGATTCCTGGAGCATTCAACTTTAGGAGTGAAAAAAAGCTAGTCTTTGATCATCATAATTGTTCTTAAATGGATGATAATGTAGTGTATAATTAGGTGCTAAATTCTAAAGTGTGGTGTCAGGATTCGAAAGTGGGTCTGGGACTCAGCTGATCTGGGTTCTAGTCCCATCTCAGCCATGGAGCTGACTGGGTGACTTGGGGCCAATCACAGACTCTCAGCCCAACCTACCTCACAGGGTTGTTGTTGTGGAGATAACATTGAGAGGGAGTAACTAATGTAAGCTGCTTTGAGTTCTTAAAAACTAAAAAAGAAAAAGGCAGGATATAAATCTAATAAATATTTGCCCTGGTGCAATCAGGTGTCCTCCATCCTTGATTCAACTAAGCCTTGAGACACAAAGGCTTATGCGCTTTCACTGTAGAGAGCAAGGGGCAGCAGTGTGTTTGCCAGCACAGCTTCACACCCTGCATTGAAGCTCCATGGAGTGGGAAGGAAGGAGGCTGTATTATCGTTTGCTTAGGACTTTGGCCCCAGCCCCCTCCCCTCCCTAGCCTACTCCTTTAGCCGTCTCTAAGGCTGATTTCTGATCTCAGGGAGATGGCTTGTGCTATTATTTTTTAATGTCATCTGTAAGGGAGGCTGGGTGAGGGCTCCATGTTTGGAGTTCCAGCTCTGAGGTTGCAGGACTTCTGGGCTGAGATGCCAAATAATCCTGCCTCTCCCAACCTGGAAAATGAAAAGAGGTCATGGGATTGAACAAAAAACTTCTATTTTCTCTTGTATGCTGTTTTGATATATCAAGTATATGGTATGATCCAGAAGGGGCATTTCTTCAGTAATGATATTCTAATGTGGGCACAATTTGTCCCATTGTGTAGTGCAGGCATTCATACAAAAATTTTAAGTTTGTGGTGCTTGCATATTTTATGATGCTTCTGTCAGTTGCCATGGAAATGTTCCTATGGCAAATCATTAACTGCATTAATAGACCAAGCATCAAGAATAAGTGAAAGAGAAACATATGAGGGGCTAACTGTGCTTACCTGACAAAAGAGGACCCTTAACATTGTAAACAAGAGCAGTTGTACCTTATTGGAAATGGTTTTTCTCTAGTTTTGGTGTGAATCCAAAATACCGCAGTTGTAGTGAGTAACAGGGAAGTTCCACTTTTTTTCTGAATCAACTTGAAAAAATGAGCAAGTAATGAATATTGCTTTGAAAACTCCAAGAAAACCCCTTTGGACTGTTTCATGCAGAGTTCTATTTTGCTAAAATTTTGATTGTATTCCATGGAATATAAACTCTCCTGAGATGAAGAGTTCCTACCCCCAGCAGCTCTCCAGCTTCTAAAAATACTAAGCAGAGGGTTGAAGAACCTTGCTGAATATAATAGGATTTGGAGCAGAAGGACAGAGAGGGAAGAGGGATTCTCAAAAATCAGAACACTTTTTCCTCATGCTTCTGCCCTACATTTTGGAGATCTCTTGTCTCCTTCAGATCCCCAAAATTAAACTCTGCACCACAGTTTAACCCATTTATTATTATTCTCCAGCTGTATGTGTAACATTGGGGGAGGGGGCTGGAAGAACTGCTGTGGTGGGAGCATGGAAGTCTACTTCTGTCAGCCCCATTGCATGCACACAAGTCTGTATCCAACCTGCTATCTGGAGACTTCTAGGTAGGCAAAATGGTTAAACATTTTACAAATAGTGTCAGATACACTATACTTGTAATATATATATATATATATATCTCTTTGAACTCTGCAAGGACCACTGCGGACTTCTTCACATTTAATAGATGACTTATTCCCCTGACTTCAGTATTTCCAAATTTTGTGGAAAAGCTGGAAGAACAACGGCTGATTCCTTGTGAAATGAGAAAGTCTATGAAATTACGCAAGACTTCACATTTTGGTTAGTCAGATTCCTTGTGAAACTAATAAGTCTATGAGACTTATTTTTGCTAACTTCCCAGAGAGTCTTTGGCTATTGGTCAGTATAAAAATGAAATAAACAAACACTGTGTCTGGGTTCACATGACACAGCAACCCATCATGGGTAGCTAGTTATGGTGTACTGTTGTGTCATGTAAACTGGGATGGTTTCCCACTGGATGGTTAGTTGTAGGCAACTAGCCACCTTGAACAATACATGGCTTGTTCTAGGGGTTGCTAAACCCACAATAGGTTGCTGTTTTGTCTGATCCTGGAAAATGATCCCATTGTAGGTCAAGGGAAGCAGAAAGCTAGTGACTCAAAGAGTGACCAGAACCCTTCAACACTCCTGCTGACTTCACCCTTGCCACCACCAGTGACAGATGTCCACTGATGTTGAAGTTGCCCTTTGAAGCAGCTGTCACTGGCTTGCCCACCCCACTCTGATCACAATCTCATTTTGGCTGCTCCTGCTTTCCCATTTTCTTTTGGATGCTTTATATGAAGTGTTCCAGTGATAATCCCTTCAGAGTATCCAGATGGCACACTGGATTTGCCCCCATTAAGTGCTGTCAAAGTATAGGAGGCAACATCCATATATATTGACCAAACAAGGCTGCAGATGTGTTACTTTGCACATGCCCGACAGCTGTCAATTGGCAAAGTGGCAAAGGTATGTAATCCTCTAGTTTTGTAGGATCGCCCCTCCACATTCTCTATACTTTCTCTAGCCTCTAGGTACTCTGGAAAGATAAGGTTATATACCATCTGTCAAAACAACTCTATTTAGCCCTTCAGAAGCCCTGCTTAAACAAAACCCTTTCTTTTGACATCTGTTAAAAGAAGATGCCTATGAAAAGGGTGGGCAGACTGGTACATCTTAGATTACCTTGAGACTAGAGGAAGTGTGGAAAAGGTAGAGGCACTGAAAACACTTAGGGCAATCCTACAGAACCAAGGGATCCTACCCAGAAATAGGGAATGTAGTTGCTACCCTCTTTCATTTGCAAAGGTCCCCTTGGGAGTTTGCTTTCCTCCTGACAATTACTGTTTGACAGCTCTCATCTGAAAATCTAAGTAACAGATTAGCTTATTTGCAACCTTGCTTGTCCATGTGCATGGATGTTGCCACTTGCATTTTGACAGACACTTACCAAGACATTGACAAGGCAAGAATTCACATTTTGGTTAGCCAGATTCCATAGATGTGCACTTCTGAAAAAGTAGTAATAAATATGAAACAATCTGCACACAACTGTGGTGCCTAAACATAATTTTTTAAAGTGCTGCTTGGGCTCTTTGGAGGGCCTACCCCGGGAGGCCTTGCATGAATGCTCTGAGAGAGGAAAAAAAGATATAAGGTATTGGCTTTGACTGAAAAAGGGGTTATAACTGGAGAGGGGAGATGGGACAAGATGTCTTCAGCTCCCTGCTCCCTTGGGACTGTGGTGGGAGAACTGAAGGGGAAGAACAGAAGGGACCAACGCATGGGGAGCCTATACACCATATGGGTTATTCATGGGATGAGTTACAGTGTCCTGTGAACTCATTCTGTGTGTTCCATTGAATTCAACAATATGAAAAGGCTGGGAATGTGGACATTTTTAGGAAAAGTTGAATATAATTTTGTTATCTTATGCTTAGTAGTTTTACAAGACTGCATCGCAATACTGGCTTAATAGAACCTTGTTAAAATGCTGACATATCTTTCATAACTTAATATTCAGAGGTTTCAGTATGTTTCATTTTTCTCTTTAGACTGAACATCCTTCACGGTCAGAAAGGAAGAGGCGTGACTCATTCGGGATGTTTGATGGTTATGATAGCTGTAGTGAGGATACCAGTAGTAGTTCTAGCTCTGATGAGAGTGAAGAGGAAGTTGCCCCTTTACCCTCCAGTCTCCCAATTATCAAGAACAATGGCCAGGTCTACACCTACCCAGATGGCAAGTCTGGCATGGGTAAGTAAAAAGGCTTGGGGTGCAATGATGTGCATGTTTAGACAAAAGAGAGGTCTACAGCCCCCATCCCTTCCATGCTGGGGCATGCTGGGAATTGTAGGCCTTTATTTTTGTCTAAAAATATATAGGATTGCACCTTTCATAAAAGTTTCAATGAAAAATTAAGTGTTCTTAACTTCTACTTGGATATTAGTTGTTTAACCAGAAGCCAAAGGTTGTTGTTGTTGCATGTGTGAGTCTTTATTTGGGAAGACAAATCTGATGCCAGGTACTGTGGCTAAAATGCTTCTCATCGTGAGCACAAGTCCTGTTAAAATATGAATTTAATGCATTTGGTTTTACATAATCAACATTTATATTTATATACTTCAGTACAATTTTGTGGGAATTCTCTGGATTCCAAGTTATATTTAAGAGAACGGATGTTGAATATGCTTGAAAACAAAAGATATTGGTTATCATCCCAATTTGGGAGCAAGGAGGCAAGATAAAATGGGGGAAGCGGATAAAATTGGGGAAGGGGAGTTGTGTTCTTGAATTGAAAGTGTAAGCTGCTAATATAACTAATTTTGGAAGAAATGGGTGTTCCTAAGTACTTGATCATTCTGATGTGTATCCTGTATTGTGGATAAGATAGGAAAAAATATGGAGAAACAGAAAGGTTTCCTATAGGCAAAGACATCAGACAAGGGAGCATTTTATCTCACTATCTGTTGAGTCTGTACATAGAACTTTTCACAAGGTGAACTGGACTTGGATCAGAGGAAGGAGTGAAAATGGGTAGAACATACCTCAATAGCTTTAGATATGCAGATGATACTATATTATTGGTAGAAAGTAGCAATTAAATTAAATTAAATTAAATTAAATTAAATGACTGCTGATGAATGTGAAAGAGGACCATACCAAAGCAGGGCAACAGTTGAACATTGAGAAAACAAAAATAATCACTGCAGAAGAATTACACAGCTTTATTGTCAACAATTAAGAAATTGAAATTGTGAAAGAATATGCACATCTAGGAGACCGCAGCCATGAAATTTAAAAAAAGGCTGAAACTGAAGCAATGAAGAAACTAGAACATATCAAGTGCAAGGAGATCAAAACCACAATCATCCATAGAATTGTATTCCTGGTAACTATGTATGGGTATGAAAACTGTACAGTGTGGGTCCTCAAACTACGGCCCGGGGGCTGGATCTGGCCCACCATGGCCATTTATCCGGCCCACCTCAGAGGTTTTAATGTGCCGCGCGCCACCGCCTGCCTCGCCCCCCATGTGGGGAGGCGGCAGCTTGCTCGCGAGGAGATCGTTTTGGACTCACTCAGGGAATAGGATCTCCAAGCGAGCAAGCCGTTACATCGTGCGCCCACTGCTGCATCGTAGCACGTTCCTGCCCCCACCTTGTCTCACCGCGCCTCGCCTCGCCGCGCCCCCCCACCCCCACCTTGCCTCCCCACCATGCCCGCACACCCTGTCCCTCACCTCAGCGCGTGCGCACCCATGCACCCCACTCCCGCGCCGGCCCGTGCCTCCCCGCCAACACCACCTTTCCGGCCCACGCCCAGCACAGGCACCTGTCAACTGGCCCACCAGGCAAAAAGTTTGAGGACCCCTGCTATACAGTGAAGAAAGGTGACAGGAAGAAAATGGGTGAATTCACAATATGCTGAAGGAATGAATGCCTTGGACTGAGAGAAAGATGAACAATGTGTCTTAGATCAAGCTAGAACTTTCCCTGGAAGCAAGAGCGGTGAAACTGAGGCTATCGTACTTTAGGCCATCACGAGAAGGCAAGACTCACTGGAGAAGACAATAATGGTAAGGAAGGGAGAAAGCTGTAGAGGATCTCACCGACTGTGAGATGAAGTGATTCCATAAAGGAAGCCATGGCCTTGAGTTTACAAGGGCTGAGCAGGGCTATGAAGGACTGCACATTTTAGAGGACTTGTATTCATAGAGTTCTGTAAGTCAGTCAACTTGTTGGCCCATTACAACAGCGAAATATGATTGCTGTTTTATGTTACACTGAAATATTGTACTAGGTGATAACATTTTGCATGTTAACATACCAGCTAAATTCTATTTCCTGCTTACCTCTCCAAGTAAGAAAACTATTATCAAATGATTTTCATGTGTTATGGAAACAAAGGCTATGCTTGCTTTTTATACATATGACTGCTGGTGGAAGAAATTTCTCTGTTAAAAATCACAGCCTTCTGTATAAGAGGAGGACATGGATGCTTTTGATGAAATGTAGCAATTGGCAGCTGTATACAAAGTACACTGTTACTTGTGCAGTATGAATCCACATTGTATACAACAATGTGAAAATGTACTTTTAGCCCTTGAATCAGCTTTTCCTACATACATATTATAGTGAGATATATAGATTCAAAAACATTTCAGTGTGCTTTCCTTTTAATACAAAACTGCCTTGCAAATCTTTGCCCAGTCTCTCTAGTAGAAATAAATTGCTCATGAAAATCTAAAGAAAGCAGAAAATAGAATATAGTGTAGTCTAACATTTATAATGGCCTATTCAGTGTATGCTTGATTAATACCTAGTGGGCTATGCATATATATGTCTTTGCTGCTAAATTAACTTTATTTACCAGGATACAGTTTGAATAGATTTACTTTCCATGTGTATTGCACAGAAAAATCAACTATGGTAGTCAGTGTAATATTTTGTGTCATAGTTTTAATGCATTGGCTATCTTTCTTCCTTTCTTAGCCACCTGTGAAATGTGTGGAATGGTTGGTGTCAGAGATGCCTTTTACTCTAAAACCAAGCGTTTCTGCAGTGTTTCCTGCTCAAGAAGTTATTCATCGAACTCAAAGAAGGCCAGCATTCTGGCCAGACTTCAGGTAACGGTACAGTCACAGTTTTATTACCTTCATTATAGAAATAAGAGTTTTACATTGTTTGCTGAGCCTCAAAACAATGCATGATATTAGCTGCTTTTAAGTAAAATAGAACATCTTAACAGCTGTATGGGATTGTTCCAAAGGGTTATTTAAGCCAGTATTTGGTTTCTGAGGGTGTCCAGTCCCACCAGTAAGGCATAAAGACAGCAGTCCTTCTGCATTTATCACTAGGATTCATGGTAAGCTATCTCTGGACCTTCTTTCTAAATATGCTGATTGATAGTTACTGGATATCTTGTTCCATAGATATCTGAATCAGTGGCCGTTACTAGATCTTGGAAAAACACTGCAAAAGCCAAGTCATGATTTGAAGGAAGAAATTTGATCTTTTCTGTTCTGAACTGAACTTACTGGCAGTTTAATTGGATGTCCAAGATTTCCACTGTTGTGTAAGAGGGAGAACTTTTCTCTCCATGCTGTTCATAATTTTGTAAACATATCTTCTTTATTTTTTCAATACAACCCATGCATCTTTATGCAAAGTAAACTTAATTAAGGGCTTATTCCCAAATAAACGTGCATAGGGTTGGAACTTTATGATGCAATTCTATCCATATTTAGACTGAGAAAAATTCTACAACTCCCAATATTCCCTAGCTGGCTTAGTTGGCTGTAGGATTTTTTTTTCTGCTTAAATACATGTAGGATTGCACCCTTAGTCATTTTGGTTATGTTAACACTTCAGCAACTTAGTCTCAAAGCAGTGCTTTCATTCCTGCAATGAAATGTAATCTCCTTTCTTACAAATTGCTACATTGATATCACAGTGGTGTATATCAAAAAACTTTAAGCACAGGCACTGGATATATTGATCAGACTGAAGGAAACTAATCACTAGTACCACCTCTACTCCCCTGTAGAAGCTTTACAGCTCAGTAGTCCAAAGATTTGAATGGTCCCTAGAAAAAGTTAGTAAAGGAATGGGAATATTCATGTTGGCATTACCTTGTGACAGTTATAGTATACAAGGAAATATGCGGAATAGGTATAACATACTTTGAGGAATAAATGTAGAATGAGTAGAGCTGCCATGTACCTAAATTGTTAAATATCTTTGTAGTAGCAGAATACTATTTTTTTTTTTCATCTGAGAGTAACTGTTAAGTTTGAAAGATTAGAATTACTAATTTCACTGCTTTCTCTTGAATCCAATGTTCTGGGTTCTCAATCATACTAAGTGTTCATAGTTTTGTTATATTGACCTATGCTGAGTAACATAGATTTTTGTATTTTAAATTTGAGTGGTACTTGCTATTTTTGTTCCTAGTCTCTAACGGTTCCTTAACAAAGTATAAGAAATATGCTATGCCCTCATAGCTTGCCTAGCCCTTTTCTGAAACAAATGATATTGTTGACCATATTTTGTGCCAGGATTCCATGAATTAGCTGTGTAACATATGGTAAAGTTCCTATATCTTTCCTGTTTGGTGTTCCTATTTGTGGGGTTGCTCAACTGCCATCTGACCATGATAGATTTGAATGCTTAAAGAAACCCCACATTAATGTTCAGACAAAACAACTCAAGAGTATAGATCAAATCTCAGCTTGTCATTGAATCATGGGTTATTGTGTTGTGTGAACCCAGCCATTGTATTTAACCCATGGTGAGGCTGTAGCACATGTGAAGTGCATGTGGCTGTTACTTGATTATGCAATCCCCACTCAGGTCTTGTCTGGTTATGCAAACCCATTGAATATGGTTTATGCATTGGTTAAATAAGCCCCTAATAGCCCTGGTATATTTAGGGTTATGCCAGGGTTGTTTAACCTTCACATACGCCACATGTTTCAGAGTGGTACAACACAACAACCCCGAGTGGAAGTTGTATAGGCCTTGTGGTGCCTGTGGGTGCCAAAGCTCATTGTGGCATAAATAACCCACACTGAGCCACAGCAATTTATCTGAACCTGTTTTTAATCAAGCATTTATTCTAACAGAGATAAATGGATTTGCATTCAAACGTAGAGCAATATTTAGTCAGTCGATAAATTGAAGATTCCTTGCTTTCCACTAATACTTAACTGGAAAGTTTGCTTTGTGCTGGGACTTAGATCAGAAAGCAATTTTTTCAACTATCTTGCTTGTTAAAACTGTAGTGTTTCATTGCATTGTGCAGTAGAGTAGCAGAAGCAACACTTACTCTAAATCTTCTGATGTGAGTTTGAAAAGACCTTATTTAGCTCTTGTTGTTTTAGGGAAAACCTCCAACTAAGAAGGCTAAAGTGCTACAAAAACAACCTTTAGTTGCTAAATTAGCTGCATATGCTCAATACCAAGCAACGGTACAGAACCAATCAAAGACTAAAACAGGTAACATGGGTATTAACTTCTTTGAGGAATCATTATGGGGATAAACCTCAGCTTTTTCAGCTGTGAGAATGAATTTCAGGAGAATTGTAAGATTTTTTAAAAAACCAATCATTTCCTGAATAAAGAGGGGGTGAGTTTGATGAACGCATGTGTCTGCATGTTCATCCAATCCTTTGACAGACTGCTAAGGAGAAAGCATGCAAAGGGGCTTGACCCATGAACATTGCCTCTACCTTTTTAGCTAATATTAAGGATCGGGCAAGCATTTTTACCTGATCAGATTGGGGGAAGGGGGTAGGATTCTTTCCCATCCTGCAGCATCTGCATGTCTGGATCAAGTAGTTGTCCTGTGTGCCCTGAGGGCAAAAGATATATTCATTTGTTCAGATGGGCTCATTTGTTGGAGGATCTTTTACATAATCTTCCATATTCTACAGGGGCAAGGGTTGTCCTGCTGGCTTGTTGAAAATTTTCCTGCAGTTCTGTCTTTCACTGATACCCCTTCCCAATCCCACAGACAATTGGAGAAATGTTTCTAATACTGAATATATATATAGCAAATTACTTGTGCACCCTGCTAAATAAAGTAACTCTCATTCTAGCATCAGTTCCAGTGGAAGGTTTCAATTGGGGCAACTACATCAGTAGCAATAGTTTCACAGCAGCTCCTGTTAACTGTTTTAAACATGTAAGTATGTTGCCTTTGTTTTTAATATTTCTAGTAAAAGCTGTGAAATAGTTACAGTATAGAATTTATGATCACATTGGTCCAGCGCCATATTGAATTCACATCTTGGATTTGAGAAATATGGTTCCTGTTAGTTTGAAAATATGACGCTTCTCCTACCTGAATGCAAGGGTATGAGTGCAGACATTTTTACAGATCTAAAAAACAGTCCAGCAAGCTTTAACTCCAAACAGGCTCTGTGCTATTCAGTTTAAGCAGTAGCTGTCAGAGCTGCTATTGCTTCAAAGCAAGTTTTGGATGTGGTTCTTGATTGCATTCATATAACTTCTTTCTATAGTACTTTTAAACCCCATTGACCTTATAAATAACCCAGTTTGTCTACCCAGTAGAGAGTACCGCTCAGTCCTATGAAGCAAAGTCTTTCAAATTGCATGTAGCTTCCTTCTAGACCAAGTAAAGCTCTCTGTTATTTCCCCGCAGAAGCAGGTGGAGTTCAGAAAGAGCATGTTTTTCAGGTTAATCTTGCAAGAAGGAACATGTTGTAATAAATTACTTTGTCATTAGTAAGGTGCATTGTATAATAGGCTACATAATGATAAGGTAGTTCCTTTTCATTAGCAGAGATCAAGAATAACATAGTTTTAGTAGAAAATTGTCCAATACAGCTCCAGCAGAGTTCCTTTTGGAATTATATCAAATGACATTCTAAATCACATTGGTTAGAGCCTGCCAGTGAGTTTACTTCTTTCAGGGAAGGAGAGAGGTGACTTTTGCAGAAAGATCCTGCAACTGCTTGTTCGCCTCCATCTGCTCTGGAGGACTGGGGGATCTGTTTTGTGGGGGGGGGGGAGGTGGGGAAAGGACTGCTGATAAAGGAGGAAGTTGCTAAAAAAAGAAAAAAACAACAACAACCTTGCATCCCCACTTCTTCCAGAGAAATCCATCACTAGATCTAAAGCCTTCTGTTTAAGAAAGGCATAGTTAGGTTGATATTTGGGCTATATTTTTTTAACACTGTGTGAAGAGCCAATTTTATCATGAATACAGCAGGCTTGAGAGGCAGTGGTCAAGTTGAGGAATGTCACTTTACTCTGTCATTAACAAATTACATTAGAATCAATACTTAGCCAATCCCATGATGCATTTTCACTGCACATTGTGGTTGCTAGTCAGAAAAAGTAAACATGTTAATATCCATGAGTAAATGAAGGAAGAGGAGATAAAATAATAACTCAGACTAGATGTCTGCTGTTCCTTTAGCATGGAGGCATGACCAAAGCAAGACACCTTTTTGCCTCATGAAAGTTTGTTGCTGCCTGCTTCTTTGCTTTGTCTGCTTGTCCTACAAATGATCCCTCTGGCGTGCATTGCCAGTGACTTTAGGCATGTTGAGAGTGAGCAGGCCAAATTCAGCAAGTAAGGAGGGTATGGCAGTAGCGAAAAGACAAATGATCGCTTTTGGGAAAGCAGAGGTTTCCAGCAACATGTGTGCGTGTGTGTGAGAGAGAGGGTGACTGTCTTGCTGATTGGCTGGCTTTGATTCTTAACTTAAAGTTGAAGTGATCTATATATCTGTGGACTGTGGAATTATCCTATGCAGGTCTTGCAGGAATAGGGTTAAAAAAGCATCCATTAAAAGACAAAATGGTAGAATTGCCTTCACTTAGTGCCTGAATGTTTCTATGGTATGTGCAAGGGAGTGCGTTTTTGTTTTGGCAGAACATTCTGTGCTTTGCTTCCCACAGAAAGAAGGCCCCAGTTCTAGCCCTCGGTTATGAGAAAAGGTGGTATATGTTTAGCTAGAAGAAAAGTGTGAGCTGGGACAAAGCACGCTTGAAATACTCAAAGAGCTGTCACACAGAAGAGGGTAGACTACTTGGCCTCTCGTGTCCCTCAGGGTAGGTCTAGAGCCAGTCGACTGTCCTAATGGGGGGCAGTTTCAATCTAACATTAGGAAGAACATCCAAGTGTGAGAGCAGCTTAGCGACAGAAGCATTTCCTGTAAGTGATGGGCTTTTCCCTCTCTGGAGGTTCTAAGCAGATGCTAGAGAGCATCCCCAGCGGCTGGCTTTAGCAATGCATTTCCTGTATTTGTTAAGGGACGAAAGTATACAGACCCTTTAAACCCCAGTGACTATGTGAAATTTATGGTGGTGGTTAGCTGAGTGATAATTATGGCTGTGCACAAAGACTGTTCTCCCTCCTCTTCTCTCTGTTCCCCCATGTGTTACAGGCCTTTTACATGTGTTAAAGGCTGGAGGAGTAAGCCATGCTATCCCAGTTGGGAAGGCACGGAGAAATTCTGTGGTGGGAAGGGCATAAAGGTGAGCATAAAGGTGAGCCAGTTTTCGGTTCATGGCTGTTCACCTAGGCAAAACTGCCACATGCCCTAGGGAGGTCACTAAGTTATGAGGTCTGATGGGTTTTTCATCGGCATTTTGCTTTTGGTGAATCTGAAAACCATCTTTGAACATATACTGGTGTATATTGAGCCATAGAAAATGTAGCCATACCCATGAGGAGAAAAAAATGGCAGTCACATTTGACTGTTCAGTTGCCCATTTGGTGCATATCTGTAATATCATACATTTTCTGGGTTCTTTTGCTTTGGTCCAGTATTGGCTGATAACCATTCGTATTTCAAAGGCTTATTCTATTTGTCAGTTCCCTGCTTTGAATGGTGAGCAGCCATTGGGATTATGTTCTGTTCTCCTTAATATAATGATTAATATCAGAGTATAGTAGCTATTTTAAGAATCTCTGTGGAAGCTAAATGACTCTCAAGTAAGTAATGGAGACACGTTGCATTTGGAAACTAATTTTGAGGTATTCCCTAAATGGGCCAGCACACTAAACACAGCTATGCAGGCAGCAGTGAGCTGTTTTGCAAGGTACTATTCTGATTCACTTTTGCGTATATCTGTTACTAGTTACTTGATTGATTGTGCCAGCCAACTCTGTCCTGCTTGAACCCTAGCTTCTGTGCCTGAGGCCAACTAGTCATGCCTTATGTTCAACAATCCACCTCCAGAGTTCAACCACTTGTAAATTAGCATTCAAGGCTACTCCTAGCAGCTGTATGTCATGGAGAAAAATAGCCCACTTGCTTAGACAGCCCACCTACCACCTCACAAATATAAATGACTATAGAAATCATAGGTTGCCCTGCTGCATGTATATCAAAATTCTGTCTTGTAAATAACATTTAAGTTTTCTACAACAGATTGAAAATATTTTTATTGCTGCCCTAGCACTGTTAGGTCAAATCAATGGGTCAATTTGTTCTGAGGAAATCAAAAAGTCTCTCATCTACATTTTATGCTTTCTCCAGTTCTTGTCGTTATAGAATTGCGTAATTACTATTAACAGTTTTCATTAGTCAGCTTAGTAAACGTTTTTCATCTCAACTGTTTTGCTCTACTGTCCCTTCCAGCAAGGGGTTGGAATGTTTTTTTTTTATTTATTTATTGAAAGCTTTTCTATCCTGTCCCCTACAGAACATCTCAGGATGGCTTACAATAAATAAGTAGAATAAAACACCCCTACAGCATCTGACCATAATATACTAAAACCCCAATTAAAATCAATGAAACATTAAAATAACAGGAAAATAAAAAGGGTTTTGCCTGACACTGAAAAGAACGTGCCAGTAATGTCAGTGCCAGGCAAACCTCTGTGGGGAGTGTATTCCATAGTCAGGGCACCACTGCAGAGAAGGTTTCTTTTCTATCAGCTGGCAAATGCAGTCCAGTAGATCAAGATCTCTGGGCAATAACCAGCCAGAACGCGGTCACTTTTTGTTCAGCAAGCTGACTTGACCATATGCACTAGAATGTTCACTAATAGTGGTAGGGTTGCTGCCATTGTTCTTGAAATTACATTTTAAATCAGTCCACCCAAAATGTCACAAAAATGTGCAATGAGCTCTCATCAGGAAGAAGAGAAAAGTCCACAACTTTCTTGGTGTCCAGGAGCACCTTTTATCAGCTTAGACTGATTTTCCTGCTGCATCCCTACTTGGACGAGTGGAGCCTTGCCATGATTATCCATGTGCTGGTAGCCTCTCGCCTGGGTTACTGTAATGGGCTCTACATGGGGCTGCCTTTGAAGACAGTCCAAGCTCTTCAATTGATCCAAACTGAGCAGTACAGTCCTAGAGAGTATATCATGCCTGTCTTCTGCCAACTGCACTGGATGCCTTTTATTGCCTGGGCCTGATTCAGAGTGCTTACACTAACATACACAGCCCTAAATGACTTGGAACTAGGCTATCTAAAGGAACACCTGTCTCCATATTTTCCTACCAGACTGCTTAGATCAGGGGTCCTCAAACTTTTTCCTAAAGGGGGCTAATTGACAGGTGCCAGCAGTGGGTGCAGGTCAGTGAGGGGGTGGGGTACACACATGTGCAGGGGAGGGGGGAAGCCACAGGGCGAGGCGCCACCTTGCTCACAAGGAGATCATTTTCTCCTATTGAGTCCAAAACGATCTCCCCGCGAGCAAGCCATGCGCCCATGCATGTGCCCAGTGAGTGCAAAACCTGTGGGGCGGGCTGGTTAAATGGGCATGGCGGGCCTTAGTTTGAGGACCTATGACTTAGATTTTCAGTGGAGACCATCCTTCATGATCCTCCTGCTGAAATGAGGGGGAATTGGCAATAAAAAGGGTTTTCTCTTTTATCACCCCCTCATCTTTGGCACACACTTCCTAAAGAGGTGCAACTGGCACCCTTGTTATTCTCTTTTTGCCACCAAGTAAAGAGTTTTTTATTTAGTACTTATTTAGTTCTTACTTTTAGAGCTATTGTTTTATTTGCTTTTTGCTGGTGGTGTTAATTGTTTTTATTGTTCATTTATCCTCCAGTTTCACACCTATATTCATTGATTTTACACTGTTTTCAATGGTATTGTTTTACTTTATTACAGTTATGTTGTTGTTTCTGTTTTTTGTGAGCTGCCCAGAGAACCTCCGAGCTATGAGGAGGCAACAAATACAATAAATAAATAAACAAGCAAACATTTTGCCTAATTTTGAAGCTCTTCTCTTCTTCTCCCATTCCCTGTTTTTTAACCACCTAGGCTAATGAAGAGTTTTCGAAAACCCAAAAGCTTGTGCAGTCTTTTGTGGCTTTTTGGTTGTCCTAGTGAAGGTATTACCCAACAATTGTTTTTAGATTTTATCTTTCCACAGGCCAGCATAGCTACCTTTTTTCCTTGTGTATTAGAAATTGCATAATTGGAGAGCATAAAGCTATGTAAAAATACTTGTGAGTAAACAACGTTGTACATAATTCAACTAGTTTCTGAGTAAATGTGCTTTAGAATGCAGTATAAATCAATTTCCAGGTTCAACATGTTTAAACTAAGCAGTTACATAAGGGATATTCTTCCCTTTTTCACTAGGTGGCACTGATGTGTTTATCCACCTTTCCCTTCTTTTAATGCAGATACAAATACTCTTAGAACAAAGAAGTTTGTGAATTTAACAGGTGCAGTGGACTTTTTGTTTGATTCCAAGGAGCAGCTTCACCTGTTCATCACCAGCTTTTCCCAATTTTGAGAAGTGGTGAAGTTCACTTACCGGGGAGGGAGAAGCTGCTCTTGAAAAAAGGAAAGTACAAAAGCTTGCTGTGTATCCCCATTTGGAGGGGATTCTTCATTGTGGCCACTGCATAAGCAAAAGGTAACCAAGCATCACTTACCCCCTGTTTGGCCCACTGATAATCTGGCACCAAAGCTGTATTTGTAAAGTCTTCTAAAGTCACTTAGGCCTGGAGAAAAAAATTATGCCAGGCAATTTTGGCACACCAAGGAAAGGCAGGAGCAATACTTAGCTGTGCCCGACAGATAAGGGTCAGCCTTTTTTTGGGTTGGGAAGCCCACTTACATGAATCTGGACCTCGCCCATCAAGACCTTCCTGATTGCAACTTACCTTGCAGGGAAGGCGGCTGTCCCTCACAGATAATTCCTCCAGAGTGTGCGGTGGATCAAAGTGGTGGCCAGGCAGACCTTCCTTTTATTGGGAAGGAGCCGAGGTGGATGCCTTCTTCATGAGTCTGAAAGGTAAACTTGTTCTTCTCTGTACGTTTATGGTTCTGCTAGTAAACATAATGTGCAAGAGGAGACAGTATGAATATACTGTATACCATCATTTCAGCCCACAAGATCCATACCCATTATGGCTTTCTTCAGAAGCGAGAGCCATATGGATTGGTGTAGGAGGAACTAGCTGAACCGCTATCTTCACAGACAAGGACAAGTTTAACTTTCTGCTATACCCCTATACCAATCCACATTCTTGAAACCTGGTGCATCAAACTGTTGAATTGACTAAAGAGAGGAAAAAGAACAGGAATTTGAGCCAGTTGCGTGAGAAAGCACAATTAAATGAGAAACTACTTTCACTGGCTCTCCCAGACACACACACCCAACAACACTTCTGAACCTGAAATAAAAGCAATGGTGAAGCTGGTCTGTTTCAGATGTTTAAAAAGGATCTGTACAGACTTTGTATCAACAGTTCTTTTTCGTGTGCATGACATGTGGTTAGTTAAATGCATAGATCTAACAATTCAAAGTAGTCCAAATAATATGTGAAAAACAAATAGTGTTGAAAGCTAGGAATGTGAGTACTAAATAGCAAGGTTTTGATTTTTAAATATAATGTCTAATTGTTGTCTTAAAATGTGGTCTGTCTTAATGTTTTGTTTAAGCCTCTTTTGTGACCCAAAAGAGGGTCATCTAGAGTAGAATGCTGTGCCTGATTAAAGGACCACGTGGAAGTCAAAATGCTAGAAATGATTTTAGCTGTGTAACAGATATTTGCATAGCAGCTTTCCCCTCCCCAGGTTTTGCCCTGTAAGAATAAAACAGGAATGTGGGGAAAAATTGGAGTATTTCACTATTCTAAAAATTTGCAGTGAAGATAGCAGTATATCTAAAACAACATGTACAGTTGTCAATAATTTTATTACATCTTGCCTAAATCTGCCCTTCTGACACTTCCAGGTCAGCTTATCATCATTATTACAATCATCACTAGTAAATATTGATCTCCTTTTGTGGCAGCCATTATAGTATTTTTCATGTATCTCTTGAACATGTTTTCACAGAACAGAATTGCTTCTTTCAGCTTTTATAATTAATTTCTGTTCTCCTATATTTTTAAAATTTGTGGTAAAGTTTTACACACAGTACTTCATCCAAAAAGCAATGAGAGGTTGAATGGTTCAACAGCAATCAAATAATAATATCAGCTGATGAGATGGAAGCCACCTCTTCTAAATATTTTCCAGACAGCTCAGGAATTCAGAGACTCGGAAGCTTTACTAACAGGATTGATTCTTAAGTCATCCTCCATTGCCAGATGCTCTCCATGGTGAGAGAGAATTCCACACCAGAATAGCTTTGTTCACTGCCTGATCTCATGCTTCCTGGAAACATGTTTCAGTATTTCAGTCTAATGTGCTGGAAATCAATTTAACTATCAGTCCAGTCTTATTGGTCAGGATTTTGTAGTGCAGTCCAAGCATGTTTACTCTGAAGTAAGTCCCATTGAATTCTGTGAGCCTATATAATAAATATTTCCCACTGCAATTTTGGATTATTCTATCTTTTAAATTGGGTATAGTTACTACCAGGTTTGTCACTTCTTAGCTTGTATGTCAGAAAATAAATATACCATGGTAAAGTGCTTGTTAGGGAGTAAGCTCCATTGAGATTAATGGGATTTACTTCTGAATGAGCTTGCATAGAATTGTACTGCTAATCTCTTTAAACATTAGATTTATCCTTTTCATTTATGTTACTCTTATGTGTAAATTGCTGACTTTGCTGAAAAAGTAAAACTAGATCATTCTGGAATTGCTTGCTTGGATATCTGTGTTGGCTGCAAGCAGTCGGCTGCTCTATTTTTTCCTATCTTCTCAGACATACATAAAAATAATAGATTTGTATTCTTGGCTTTTGCAAAAATAGCGAACTGATGTATATTTTTTCTGGTATGTATACTCTTTATGGCATTGCTCTGCCTCAGTGTAAAAGATTGTTCTGTCACCTTCAAAGGTATATTTCATCAGACCTTTACAAATTAAATTCATTCATAATAAAAAACATTTTAGGTATAACATTTTTTATTTGGTCCTATATCCTTCCTTCCCCTTTGATTATTTCATTTTGTGCAGTAGTTACAATCTGCAGATAATCCATATCTTATCTTCACTGACTTTTCTGTCAAAATTGAAGTCATTTGGTCTGTATAAAAGAACTGGAACCAAGTACTAATTCCCATATCCTGGCTATTGCTAGCAAATAGAAGCTACCCCAATCATTTTCTTCAGACATCAATTTTAGGAAGAAGGCATGTTACCACAAACCATTAATTCAGCAAGTAAAAGTGAAACACTAAATTTTAATTATGAGGCTACTGAAAAATAAAATAAGCTTCACTAGTCATGAAGGGGGGAAGGAGAGGTTCACTGTTTTCAGCAAAGGTAAGACATGAAATACTGATTCTACAAGCAGTAGCTAGATAGGTTATCCAAAAGAATATCTGCTTGCTATTTTAAAATAAGTATCGATATGTATTTTTACAGTTTTATTTCTAACATGTAATGTGACAGTTCTGTTTTTTTCAACTTGCATTGCAGGCACCTATGGGAACTTGCTGGGGTGACATCTCAGAAGGTGTGCGTGTAGAAGTTCCTAATTCAGACTGCAGTCTACCTACCAAAGTCTTCTGGATTGCTGGGATTGTGAAATTAGCAGGTCACTAATTTTGTATAAGATCATGTATCTGAAAATATAACTGTCTAGAAACTAGCCCTGGAGAGAACTTTCAGCATCAATTCCCATTTTTCTGGAAGCCATGCCAAAAATGAGGGTGGTTGATTTATATACGTTCCTTCATTAACAGTAATATGAATCAGCATGTAAGCTTGCTCTCTTTCAGGTTACAATGCTTTACTAAGATACGAAGGCTTTGAAAATGATTCAAGTCTTGACTTCTGGTGTAACATCTGCGGTCTTGACATCCATCCAGTTGGTTGGTGTGCAACCAGTGGGAAGCCCCTAGTACCACCTCGATGTATGTAAACTTATCTTAATTTATTTCATCTCTATATCTCCCTGTAGCCAAAGCACTCTGGGTGGTTCACGAAGTTTAAAATATATCATGGAAAAAGCATAATCTGGCAGTGATGGATTATGATCTAGATGATCTTTATTCATGCTATGCAGTGTATATTAAATATACGAAGATGCTTGGGTCTTACTCATGAAATTACCAAAATCATGACTGTACCAGGATAACAGATAATGCATCTGGATTATCACTTGGAAAATCTTAATGTTGCTCAATGATTTGCAATACAAGTGCTTCTTACAGTAATGAAATGGCTAATTCTTGCTACTCTCCCCTAATGTTAATAGCTATTCAGCACAAATACACAAACTGGAAAGCTTTCCTGGTGAAACGACTTACTGGTGCCAAAACTCTTCCTCCTGATTTCTCTCAGAAGGTAAGCCTAACTAGAAGAAGATAGACAAGCAGTGGTGGGAAAATTAAGGGAGTCCAGGGGCACTTTTTATTCCTTTCATGGGATGTACTCCTGCCCCACCCTGGCAAAAAACCCCTAGCAGTTTGCTGCCAGATTTCAGCAGGAAACTGCTTTGCAAGAGTAAACAAGAAAAATGTAATCAAGTTAAATGTGTACTTTTTATCCTTGGGTAATTATTTGCTTCTGAAATTCAGCAGCAAAATGCCACATTGTGTCAACATTGATTTTGCTGGCGCAGTGGTGTAGCACAGCAAGGACTATATGTGGCTTGAGGGCCATGTGTTGTCCATGCCTGCTTTTGAAGCTTGCTTTCAGTTATGTTTGGGAATGAACTGGGAGCCGGTGCAGTTCTAACAGCAGTCCCCTCTGTTGGGATGGATGTCTTACTTCTCATAATCTCAGGAAGCAAACTTTAATTGGGAAGTTCCTCGTGTTCAGGAGCAAATTTATATGGTCATTATGGTATGAAAAGAATGTGGAATGTTGCATTTGGAGATGCATGCATATTAACACGATGCAATTATTTTTTTTTCAGGTGTCGGAAAGCATGCAGTATCCTTTCAAGCCTTCTATGAGAGTAGAAGTAGTTGATAAAACACACCTCTGCCGAACACGGGTAGCAATTGTAGACAGTGTAATTGGAGGCAGGTTACGATTAGTATATGAAGAAAGTGAAGACAAAACAGATGACTTCTGGTGCCATATGTATAGCCCACTCATTCATCCCATAGGTTGGTCTCGAAGTATAGGACATCGTTTCAAAAGATCTGGTAAGCTCATTTGACAAAGATGGGGCTGAGTGAATAGTACCACAGTAATCTTTTTAGATAAAGGGAACTTAAATAAGCACGTTTTATGGGATGTCATGCTTGTTTCCAGTGAACACACTAAGATAGCACACTATTGCACACCACTGTTTTCAAAATTAGTGTGGGATTAATATATTCATTAAGCTAGGATTAACATATTCATTGGTTTCATCATAAACAGTGGGATATTTATTTTTTGGAGGGATTCTATATTTTAAGTAGAAAATAAGTCAGAGTCACAGTCTTTTTATTTTCCTTTCTTGCAGATATCAGCAAGAAACATGAGTCTCACTTTGATGCACCCCCACATTTATTTGCTAAGGTATTACTGTTTTATATGCAACTTGATTTATAATTCAAGGAATTTTTGATCTGCATGTGGATGTGAGAAGCTAATAGTCAAGAGTGCATTATTCACTAGCCTCCTATGCTCTGACCTGTGAGGAGAGGTAGCATTTGGTAGTCTGTTGTGACCAATTTACATGACAATTTTGTTTTGTTACATTTTAAATCTGCACCGGTAATCAGAGTTCTCTTGGCAGATGACAGCACTTAAAAGACTGAAGTACAAATCATTAAAATAATAAAATGCAGTACCAAAGAAAAGCACAGGAACAGTTAAAACAGCCATAAAAACTAGAACTTCTGTGCAAGCCTTCTGGGCTTTTAGGATGTTTGGGAAAGGATCTTCTTAGTACTGTTGCCTTAAGAAGTGCATTTGGTGGTGTCAAGAGAGAGGGCCTTTTTGATGGCCATTCCTGGGCGCTGGAATTTTCTGCAAAAGGAGACTAGGTTGGTTCCCTTGCCAATGTCTCTGTGCTAATAAGCAAGGGCATTTTTCTTCAAGCAGGCCTTTGGAATGTACGAGTAAGTAGATCTGTTGGGTTGGCATTATTTGTATTCTGTTATTTTTCTAAATTGTATATTTAAAACATTTGTAGTATGTTAATTGTTTATCTAATGGTAAGCCTCCTTGAGTGCTATTTTCTTAGTAGGAAGCTCTACCCCAGTTGAAATAGATGTTGCAGTCCTTCAGTAAGGTTTTATATGCACGTGTAGGCCCTGGTAGGTATATGCGAAAAGAAGATCATGAGATGTTTTAGCCACTTTTGTTGCAGTCAATATATTTTATGGATTTGCATTGCTCCTACATTTTGCCTCAGAAGGATATTTACTTTGGTTTGTTTAGGTAAAAGATACTGAGTCAAGTGGAGAATGGTTCAAGGAGGGGATGAAATTGGAAGCCATAGATCCATTAAACCTTTCTGCAATATGTGTGGCAACGATTAGAAAGGTAACATATATTTGGAGGATTGGTGGCGGAGGAAGCCCACGTGACCATTATAGTCCTGCATTCATATTTCAGCTGAAGTTAATCAAGATTTTTTCCCTCATGGTTTAATTTATGTAAATAAGTTAACTATCCCACCACTGCTTAACAGCGGACTAATTCCATGTTTGCATTATAAAAGTGTCCCTGTATAATAATGCTGCATGACAGTTCTGGTCAGTTTCTTAACAATTAGACCCAGTTCACATGATCACTGGCTTCAATAAACCATGGTGTTTGATGGGCACCATTTGCCTAATTACCTCCCTATGTATGGTTGCTCATGTCGCCTGAACCTAAGAGGCATGGTTTGTTGGACCAGGGAAAATCCTGGAATAAACCAAAAACTGGCCATGGGTTGTCTCCAGGTTGTTTCCTTCTCCAACAAGCCATGTTGCCCAGGTTCAGGTGACACAACAAGCTGCATCTAGGTGGAAAATCAGGCAAATTGTGCCTGGCATGTGTTATGGCTTAAACAAGTCATGGTGGTTGGTTTAAATTGCAGTGATCATGCAGGCTGGGCCTAACTGTTCAAACAAACGAATAGAACTAGAAATTAGTCTGTGAATTATTCACACACCCTTGCGAAGTGCAGTTTAGAGCCATTTCTAAAAGTATAGGTATATTATACTCAAGACAGGTATATGAGTATATTATAGTACCTGTAATGTTTGAGATAGAACTCTGAAATTTTAACTTGTCTTTTTCAATAGCATTGAGCCTACCCCAGTCACAAAATATAGTTATGATTTGGGTACACTCAACGCTATTGTTCCCTGGAAACCATCAATGTACTTGTAATACTCCGAATCCTTTTATACATGGTTTTATGATTGGTCTGGGGGGATTGCACACTCTCTTATCCATAGGTTCCTAGACTATGGCCTGGGGGCTGGATCCGGCCTGCTATGCCCACTTATCTAGCCTGCCATGCCCATTTGGACCCGCTGCGGCCACCCCATGCGTGCGCCGCCACCCACCTCACCCCGCGTGCAAGGAGACAGCAGTTTGCTCGCCCGGAGAAAACAGATCTCCAAGCGAGCAAGCCACTGACTCGTGCGCCTGCCTCGCGGTGCATGCCCTCCCCCACCTGTGCCTCGCCTTACCTCGCCGCGAGCATGCGCCCTCCCGTGCCTCCCCTCCCCTCACCATGTGTGCCCTCCCGTGCCTCGCCTCACCTCGCCTCGCTGCACAGGGCCCTGCCCCTGCCTCAGCACGCACAGCCCCCGCCCTGCTCCAGCCACCTTTCCGGCCTGTGCCCAGCTCCAGCACCTTTCAACTGGCCCCCTGGTGAAAAAGTTGGAGGATCCCTGCTCTTATCCTTTCTCTGCCAACCTTAACCATGGGGACAAGGTGCCAGAATGTGCACAAACTGTGTATAGTTTTGATGAGAATGCAAGTTCTGACAGTGACGAGATGGTTGTAGAATCTCAAGTCCCAGTATCAGATCAAGGTCAGGAACAGTCTGGGGAACAAGGAGAGGAATTGTGAGCCCAGGGCAATGGGGGTGACAGCCATCAGGTCCGTGGGAACAAAAAGATGGCAGAACAGGAGGTGAAGTTGACAGCCAGAGCTGACAAGAGCCCTGATATACCAATAGCAGACCAGGAGGAGCAGACAGGCTGGGCAGCTCTCAGCAGGAGTTGAGCAGTCTGTCTGACATAGAGGACACTCCCCTTGAGGTGACTGAGTTGCTGGGAGACAGCATAGGTGGGAAAGTCAATTAACTGAGTTCACAGAAGGGCTAGGTTTCACAGTGCTCTTCCTGCAGGGATGTGCAGGTGAAAGTGGTATAAAGTGGAGGAAGATGAAGGGGTGTCAGTGAGGGCTCAGCACTTCCCTCTGAGATACGGAACTCAGAGAGATGGAACTATAAAGTCTTGTGGGAAAGCAACTTGGGAGTAGTTTGTTTACTCTGGAGGAGAGCCACACCTCGCAACAGATTATGCCATTTCAGAGCATAACCACAATTAGTGTTAATTAACGTTATTGTTAAGTAGGATTTAAAGCTAACTCTAAACATTTGTTTTGAATCCTTATTGTATAACGAACTCTGGTTAATGTTAACTTCAGTTAAGACAAATGAGAGGAACTTCCAGCAGTGGGGAGTAGAAAATGTGCAGCCCTGTGGCCTGCTTCTATTTAATTGTGCTTAAGGGATTAGGAGCATTATAGATGTACCAGACATAATTTTTCCTAGATACGAATTTATGAGCTATTTCATTGTTTGCCTTAAAATAGCTTGCCAAATGCAAATGGATAATTACATAGTTGAATTCTTCTTGAACTTTTGGTTTATTCTTCACTTTGATATTCCCTGTTGCTTAGCTTTGTACTTAACTTTTAAACCTTAAACCTTTGCTTTGTTTCTTTAGGTATTAGCAGATGGATATCTTATGATTGGAATTGATGGCTCTGAAGCAGCAGATGGGTCTGACTGGTTTTGTTACCATGCCACCTCTCCTTCTATATTCCCTGTTGGTTTCTGTGAAATTAACATGATAGAACTCACTCCACCCCGAGGTATTCATTTTTCCTATCCATAAATATATTTTGCAGGCAGTATTGTGTGAAATAATCCACTTGGTAAACCTGTTTACAAAATGCACCTAACACATTAGTGCTTCTGCTAGTTTAAAATTGCTTCGCTCCCCTCCCCTTGCCTTTTTAGCAGAAAACAGCTTCCTTATTGCCTGCTTAACTTCACTCTTGAGCAGGTTGGGCTTGGGCATGCCTCTTCCTTTCTCTTTCTTGCTTCCTCCAGAAACATTTCAGTCAGTGCAGAGTAAAGGGAGTGAAAGTTCCCATGTCACTGCTGTGGCTTGCAGGAACTGTATGGATGGAGCAAAGGACTGAGCTAGATGCATTACTGCCATCACTTTTACTTATTTACTTTTATTTAATTTTTTCTTGGCTGCCTACAAAGCCCTCCCAAAGTGGTATACAACTCACATAATAGAAACCAGTGCAGTAATAAAAACGGCAACACTTTCTATTTCTTGTCAAGGAAAACTAACCTAGTAACAGCATATTTTCTGCTTCATCAGGCTGATTGCTTCCTGTGGTTTAAGTCTCCAATAGACAGGACTGAAGGTTATTCAGTGAAAACAGAATTTAGTAGGTAGCCTTATGCTACGCAAGTTAGACCATGGGTCCATTTAGTTCAGTATTGTCAACACTGACGGGCTGTGGCTTTCCTGGGTTTCAGGCAGGAATTCTGAATGCAGAAGTTGTGAAGTTCACTGGAAACTTCAGGGAAAATAATCTCTGATAGGCTTAAAAAGACCTCTACTTGAAAGCATTTTCATATTCTTGCTGTCAGAGGAGATGCAGCTGCTCCAGATTCAGTAATATCACTCAGGATAAGAGAGCTTCATATGTACGTACCCAAACCTTAAGGCCTTCTTCAGTGAGTCCTGCCCGATACAGTGATGGGGGCAGGGCTGGCTCAAAACTTGTTTCTGCCTGAAAGTAAAGGACAAAGTGCTATGGCTCTCCATTTGGTGTACAGAATATAACTGGACTGGCAGCCACATCTTTAGCATTGGTGGCAGGAGAGCATCCTTCATCATAAAATTAGCTTAGGGGGAGCAAGGCAAGCCTTGTGTTATGGACACACAGCTCTGTTCTGCAAAGCCTTTTTGCTGATGTGCATCTCCAGCAGCAGCTTTACTAGTAGTAGTAAGGCTGGTTCTGGAGGTGGGTAACCATTAGGACTGGATCTTTTTGGTAGTGCGATCCATGTTATGGATCCATATTCTCAAATTAGTTTGCCTAGTGCCGTCTTTGTGGTCTTTGTGATCTTTTCATTGCCAAACAACCTCCATCTTTATCTCTTAGCTTAAAATATATCCAATTGCCATGTTGAATTTTAATTCCTTTTTAATGTTTAATTTCTTTTGTAATTTGGCCAGGGAGCTTGTATTATGGGTCGACAAAATAAATTTTACATGAAATGGCTGTCCTTCTGCTATTATTGCATTGCTCTGGAGATATACATAAATACTGTGATGCTATTACATAATAACTGTTAACTTGTAGGTTATGCAAAACTACCTTTCAAATGGTTTGACTACCTCAGGGAAACAGGTTCTGTAGCAGCCCCTGTGAAGCTCTTTAACAAGGTAAGCATATAGCTCAGAATATTTTAGATATGTAATGCATCTAAACATTTCACTACAAAATGAGACTCAAAGAGTGTTTATCAATGGCAACTTCTCAAACTGGGGAGACATACTGAGTGGGGACTGCAGTGCTCAGGCCGGGGATCAGTGCTCTTCAACATTTGTATGAATGGCTTGGATGAGGAGTTGCAGGGAATGCTTATCAAATTTGCAGGTGACACAAAATGGGGTGAGAAAGTGCTATCATCCTAGAAGATCAAAATTCAGAGTGATCTAGGTAGGCTGGAGCACTGGGCTGAAAGCAACAGAATAAAGTTTTAAAGGGACAAATGCCAATTTCTACGCCTAGAAAGAGGAAATCAAGATGGGACATAATTTGCTTAATCATACGTATAATTGTAGACCACAAACTGAATGCGAGCTAACAATTTGAGGCAGCTGCAAAAAAAGGGAACATGCTTAATTGATAGGATAGCTTCCAGATCACATGAGGTACTGGTTCCCCACCATCAGTACCATGGTGTAAGGTCTCATCTTGAGTATTGTATCCAGTTCTGAGCACCACACTTCAAGAAGAATGTTGACAAGCTGAAGGGGGTTCAGAGGAGAGTGACAAGGACAATCAGGACTCTGGAAAGAAAGCCCCATGAGGAAAAATGGAAAGAACTGGGCATGTTTAGCTGAGAGAAGAGAAGACTGGGGTGAGATTAATAGCATTTTTCAAATACTTGAAGGGCTGTCACACACAGGAGAACCAAGTCATCCCAGAGTGCAGGACTTGGGCTTAAGCTATTGAAAGCCAGATTCTGGCTGGACATCAGGGAAAACTTCCTGACTGTTATAGCAATATTGCAATGGGACCAGTTATCTAGTGACATTATAGGCTTTCTCACATTAGAGGAATTCAAGAGGCAGTTGGACAGCCATCTGTCAGGCATGTTTTAACTTAGAGCCCTGCATTGATTGGGGATTGGACTTGATGGCCTTCCAACTTAACTATTCTATGAGATTCTGAAAATAGGGACTGGCTGTTATAAACTGGGCAGAGATGTTTACCTCAAACACTGAAGCCTTTTGGAGATGCTTCCTTCCTCACTCTTACCCCAGGACTTGCTTAAGACCATTTCTTTCTTTCAAACATTTCCATTCTATCCTACTTCTCTCATTATCCCATCTTCCACAGATAAAAGCTAATATATGGCTGAGTGCAGTGCCATCTTAATCACTCTGGATCTCCCAAACCCCATATCAGTATCCAGCTTGAAATAAGCGTATTGATAGCTGGATCTGGGGAATTCTTAATCTAGTATTGTGCTGGGTCATATGCCATGACTTATCTCTGGTCAGTAGGGCAAGAGTAGCCACAAGCATAAAAAATATAAGCACTATGCTGGATTAGACCAAGGGTCTATCTATTCTAACATTCCAAGTTTACGAGATCTACTGGGGGAGGAAAGAGAGGTTAACAGAGGTTTGTGGAAGAATCAGTTTTGTGTTTGCTTCTAATAGCAGAAGTTGATTTTCACACAGAGAGTGATGCAGTTGTTTTGCTTATCTTTTTCAGGAAGTTCCAAACCATGGGTTTCATGTTTCAATGAAACTGGAAGCTGTGGATCTCATGGAACCTCGTCTAGTCTGTGTGGCCACAGTAACGCGCATTATCCATCGTCTGTTGAGGATACATTTTGATGGCTGGGAAGATGAATATGATCAATGGGTAGATTGTGAATCTCCTGACCTCTATCCTGTAGGTTGGTGTCAGCTAACTAGTTACCAACTACAGCCTCCTGCATCACAATGTAAGTGGCCCTTGAGTTCTTTGGAACCCTCTATAGATTGAATACAGCAGATTCCCTCTGGTTGTTTGTCCACCCCTCACTCATTCTTTGTTTTTATGTTTGGATGTTTGTCTTCACTCTATGCTCCAAAGTTCATAGATCTGATCTGTCTTACTCTATAGTCAACAGTGTTGCTGTTAGGACTACAGCTCAGTTTTGTCCAAAGCTTACAGTTATTTGGAAGCCAAAAGGGAAAGACAGTTGTTTTAAATGCTACGCATTACTGAAGACAAGAAAGACAAGCGTGTATGTGTGCTGCAAGTCTACCACTCCTCAGCTGCCTTGTAAATCAGACACTTGCTGTACGCAAACATGCATTTCTAGTGACTGTGCATATATGCTTAGATATAAATGGAGTACTGCTTTGCTGTTGCTCGGTTCTAAGTTTATTCTGACTTTCCACATTTAATTCAGGTCTTTCAGATTAATACATAGCATGACAGGCTAAAAAAAAATCAAATCTAAATACCAGTTAGGATAAGTGTGACTTAAGTGTTCTGAATAGAAGAAATAGAAATAGAAAAAAAATCTGATTTGATGGTATAAATATAGTTCCCCATTGGAATGCCACAATTTTTGGAATCAATCTTGTTCTTAAAAAGAACCCTGAGCCCACTTATCTGAAAAGAAGTACAAATCACTGGAAAGATCAGGTGCAGTCCTCTGTGCCTTGGTTTCCTGGCTCAAAGTCTTCCAACTTCCTGTCTACCTACTTCCTCCCAGTAGTAGTGCAGTCCCTCATGTTGTAAGGCCTTATGTGAGGTTTTGATTACTACTTGATATTTCTTCAAGTATGGCTCTTTGACTCATTGCTTCCTCAAGTCTTTTTCTTCAGCTCATTGCCTACTTTGCCCAATTACCTTTATCCAACTGTCTTAACATACATTTCTCGTTACTTCCAGTAAGGACCTTAAGCACTGTGAGGTTTCTTCAGCTTTTCTTTTTAGCTCTTTCTTGTCTTAATGCTTGCAGTATGGCAGTGGAGGGGGTGCTGGGGGGGAGAGCTTTGCAAATACCCTGGATCAACAGAAAGATGAGTGATCAAGCCTGATCAAATCAAACCAGAACTTGCCTTGGACGCAAGCTGAGGCTGCCATACTTAAGATACATCGTGAGAAGGGAAGACTCACCAGAGAAGCCAATCATGCTAGGGAAAGTTGAAGGCAGAAGAAGAGGAAGACCCAAATATGAGAGAGCTCAATTCTATAAAGGAAGTCACAGCCTTGAGTTTACAAGAGCTGAGCAAGGTTGAGGAGGGCAGAACATTTTGGAGGGCATTAATTCATAGAGTTGCTACAATTTGGAAATGACTCAATGGTATTATATAGGGGAATAACAAAATCCACAACTTCCATCATTTCAACCCATTATGCCTCCCTGTAGCCCTTTAAAAACATTAATAAGATGGTGGAGAAATCAGAAAAGTGTGGAGGTGATATTAGAATGTTGGCTTTACTTAAAATATTTTTATCCTATTCATTAGTCGAAAAAGCTCTTACTGCAGCTTACATATAATCTGTAAAACAAAACAGCCCCAGCCTACAAATTTACACTCTAAGGTAATAGAGCACACAAGAAAAAAAAAAAAAAGGAAAATTGAAGGGAGATAAATTACGTTTGGCTGGTGGACTGATGCGGCTTTACCCTCCCATCTCTCTTTCCAGCCTGCTGGAAAGGCTGGTTGTGGTGGTAACTGAAAGAGGAGGAGCCCTTATAGGGCTGGTATTCAGCATGGCTTTATTACTTCCAAGCCACCTTTCTTTTTTTAGCTCTCTGTTTTAGTCTTTTTGCCCCTTGTTGTCTCCCTCCCTCCCTTAAGAATTATCTCTTTTAGTTAAATTGTACTGAACCCATGAAAATGTAGAATTTAAAAATTGGTTAGATTATCCTTATTGAAGTGAGTGAATATAAATGTGGGAAACTGATTTTACACGTGCAAACTTTATGCCTGACTGGGGGTGGGAATCTGTGTAAAGTGTTTGCTTGTTACCCTGCAAACACAGTTCTTAATTTTCAAATTAAACATCTTGTTTCTTATCTGGTCAAAATCTTATGCCATCAAGGACAGGATCTAATCATGCATCGTTTAAACCAACAGGAAACACTATTGTGTGCCAGTATTCCCTCCACCCCATCCTATTCCTTTCAAACAGATCAGAACAAAGGTTGTCTAACTAAAGCTTTTATGATGTTAAGTCTGGCTACATAATACAAAAGAACAATATTGCAGAAGTCAATAATTCTGGACGGAGGTGAAGTTAAAATACTAGCTATTAGAGAGATGTGGCTTAATGTTACAAAGCTGATTCCAAACTGAATACCTCTCCTCCCTTCCAAACCTAAAAGAACTTATCCATCTTGCTGCCTATGGGCCCATCACCAAGAATGTCTGATGCTTCTCAGTTGGGCTGCCCTTTTTAGCTGACACTTAGTATTAGATGATGTTTAGTCCATCTGCACCCAACTCTGAACACTCAGCTGAATTTCCCATGGAACTTGAAACTGTTATCTTTGGCCACCTCTCTTACCTCTGAGTCACTTGGCTTTAGCATTTCAACTAAGCATTCCAATCCTGTCTAATTCCGCTTCTGATTCTTAAGGCCCAATCCCCACAGTGTCCATAATTTCGGTAAGACTATCCTTGTTTTCCAGAGCACATCTGAACACAGGACATTTCACCTGTAAAGGGATTTTGTTATGCCTGCTGTCTCAGCTGAGTTTAATGGAGAGTGTATTTCCTAATGCACGCTACTCTGAAATGCCCCACAAAGTTATGTTAAAGCAGAGTTTTCTTTTTTCAAACATATATTTCAGCATCAAGAGATAACCAGTCAAGTTCCTCAAAGCAGAAGAAAAAGTCTAAGTCTCAACAGTATAAAGGACATAAGAAAAGTAGGTAACAAAATAGTTTGTTTTCATTTTCCTATTAGAAATCGGTGCCTTTTACTCTCAGAAAATGTAGTTTAAATGCTGCTTTTTCATACAATAGTTTTCAAATTTAAAGGTACATTTTCACATAGGGACAACTCTATAAATTAGAAGTACATTTTTGTATTATGAAATAAAAGTGTAAATATATGTAGGATATGAGACATTTACAAAACTCAGAGTCTCCAGTATCTTTAAAATTTTGATGCTCAGTTTTAGAAATTACAAATATTTTTTTGCCAGAATGAAAAGAGATTGAATAATTCAACAAGATGAGATGGATGATATATTTCACCAGTCCATCTTTACAGAATTACATTTTAGGGCTTTTTCTTCAGAATCACATGGAACTACCACCTTCAGGTTAAAGTAGGATAATCATCTGTTACAGCTTGCCATGAGTGTCAGCACAGAAACTGGCTGAAGAACGTATCTTTTAAAGAGGGAGGTTAGAAGAAAACACCCAGTGTTTTCTTGCCTGCATTGGCTATGATAAGACTTAAGTTTGGTATTCTTTATATATTGATCCTTTTAGTGTTCATACTAGTACAGTGGTGCCTCGTACTTTGAACTTAATTCATTTCAAGGGACCGTTCAAACTCTGAGTGGTTTGAAGTCTGAAACTCTTTTCGCCATTAGAAATAATGGAAAACAAATTCATCTGTTCCTAGACCCTAAACAAAACCATTTCAATAAACTTACACCTCAAATACGCATAATTTAAGTTAAAAATAACACAGTGGCATGACAAAATTATCAATTAAAACTTGAAAACATACAACACAAAACATTCTTACAATGGCTTATGCCAGTAATAGAGCCAAAAAACAAAGCGAAAAAAGCACTGAATATGCACAAAAACGCATGCACCGAAAACACAGAAGCATTACACAAGAGATGTTTCACAGTGAGAGACTACTTGGGTGCACAATAGATGATGTTTACACAGTGACTGTGTTTTTTTTTTACTGCATGTGCAGTTCAAATGTTAGAGGCATTGTTCGAACTTTGGGGCGATTATATCTCGACCTAGCATTTGAACTCTTGATCATTCGAAGTTAGAGTTGTTCAAACTATGAGGCACCACTGTATATCATCTTAAAGGCAATTGCTTTTTGTGGCATACAGAGGCCGAGAAGGTTAATGTTTAGAGTCACAACTATGAATGGTCTTAAATTTTGGAAAGACTCTTTTGCATAGGAAAGGATTATGAAATCATGCTAGATTCTAGCCAAATAAGATTTTGATTATAAAACCACATTTTGAATAGGCACACATTCAAGTGATACTGTTAAACTTTTCATAATGGCTCAGCCTTCATCACAGTTCAAGTTTGGTTTCAGGGAATACAGTTCATTTAGAATTGAACTGAAATTCCTATACATGTTTACTTCTGAAATTCACTGACATGACATGGATGGCTAATTCCCAGTTGGCTGAACTACAGTTCAGCTGCCAGAAATGAGCAACAAGACCCTATGTGCCTTCTTTGCCCTTTTGGTTCCTCCCTTCCTTATTATCATTTAATCACATCGTCAGGTGTAGTGGCTGAAATGGGGAACTGTACTTTACTGCCTGTTTACTTGCCAGGACCCCATTGGACAACAAATTGGTATGGCAGAGATCCACATGATTGGCTCCACCCATGTAGCAGCAGGCATTTAAACATTGCAGCAGCACTGTGGAAAGAACCTCAAGGATTGCAGTCCACATGTCATTGCCATATTGACTAAATAGTGCCTCAGGCTGTGGCCTAAATTCAACATACTTTTAGCAGAATAGTTTGCTGCACTAGCAGAGCTCTGCTACCTTTTCCTGTTGCACAAGGCTAGTGCACCACTTTATGAATGTAGGCTCTGAAAAGCCCGAGTGAACAATTTTGTTTTCAAGAGCAACTTTAGGCATGCCACAGCTTCTGCTCTTTGAATCACACATGGGATCAGGTTCCAGAAAGTGGCTGCTTCTATGAGAAGGCCTGATTACCTTTCTGCTGATGCAGTGTTGGTCATAGAACAACCAAAAAGTCTGCCTTGAAAGAACTCAAGTGGATCTGGTGTCTGTAGGGGAAAGTGGTCAGCTGAGTTAAAAGAACACTAGATATCCCAGAGGGACAAGTTAGCAAGGATTTCCATAACAAGAACATTGTCAACAATAAGCCTGGGAAGTCTTTATAACCTGTGAACAAAAGGGAAGTGATATATTCCTTGAATGGTCCAGTGTGCTCCCAGTTATGGGTAACTGCCACCACCGCCCTGGCCTAGCACTGGGCTGGGGTGAACACTCCAGGAAGCACCACCCCCTCCCTCATAACACCCCCAGGCTCTCTGGCTGGGTGTCTCTAAAGAGAGGGGAAGCTAATCCCACCTCAGTTCTTTTCAAAATTAGATTTCTTTAGTATGCTGCTTGTAGTGTAAAAATCACTTAACTCCCCCCTTAACTTAATCCATCGTGGTTTGGCAGCCTGGCTGTTGCCATATAACGTGCCAGATGTCTTCACCTATCCATTACTGGCTAGTCCATTTGTCAAGAAGCATAGAAATCCTGCCTGTCAGTGGGATATTCTGAAACATTTGACAGTTCTGTTTGAAAATGGAAAAATTCTGCTTTTTGAGGCAAGAAATTGATCTGCATCAAAGGCACAAATGTCAAATTAGAAATAGTAACAGTCTCAGCTCTATTTGCAACATAAAGCCTGTGTAACTACTCCCAGACATTCATTCTTGGCCTTCTACTACCCCATTAAGCTCCATAATGTTATTTTAAAGTATAAACATTGATAAATGCATGGTTATAAACCAAATTTGATTAAATGCATACATATAGCCCCTTACCTTTTTAGACTTAATTGGTATTGAAAGTAATTTTTCCTATTACATCCTTGTCTATGCTATCTTGAATAACACTGCATACATTTGCAAAGTTTAATATCTGAAAACTGAGCTGTAAACAAATGTTGTTATTCTTTTTGCCCATTTTTCTTTATTCTACCTTTTATTTAAAAACTTAAACTTAAATCAAATCCACTATATATGCAGACTCTAATCCAAATCTGTTATATATGCAGACTCTAATGCTACAATAGATTATCTTATTTCAGTTTCTTTGTGGGTTGCTTTACTCTGTCACATGATAATTGTCTCCTTTGAGCTGACCATGTTTTTTTAATTGTGTTTGAAATTTAGGTGGAATATAGCTTAAGTGGCAAAGTCTAACCCATGATAACTGAAATGCCCTTTAATGGTGAACTGAAAGGGAAAGTCTTACTCTACTTCTCCATCTAATCTAGTTGTACTGTAGAATGATTTCTAGTTCTGACTCTTCTTGCTAGTTGGAGTTGCAGAAATAGCCTTAATTTTAAATTGAATTTAAAACAGAAACTTGCTGTATATTAGAAGAAATTTTGTTAAAATTCACTTGGACAAGATAGCCTGATTTTGCGTATTATGCACTGGAATGCTATTGATATTTCTATATTGTGCTAATGCAATTCTGAAGTTTTAAAGGGTTGCCTTAACTTGAAAGAAATTGCAAGGATGGATACACATAAAGTAGAAACTATACAGAAGGCCCATGTTTGACTTTAGGAAGCTGTGAACTAAAGCAACTGATGAATATACAGGGCAGTGGGTTCTACTACAAAAGTACAATGACTTTTGCCTCATTGTAATAGAATACACATTCTATTCCAGTGGTCTTTCATTCACTTGGGATTTGATAGTTTGGCAAATGCAGTGTGAGGGATGGACTACAGTAGCATCAAATCAGTAGCCTACAGCATACTGATAGTGTATTATATTTATGCACTTTTCCTTAACTTGCAGACCAAAATGTACCTAATAGCATTTGTTGGAAAGATTTACAGCAAATACAGTGCACTTCATATATAACTTGTGTGTTCATTATGCTGACTCAAAACATTTAGCTAGCTGTATTGGATAACAGTGATAAATACTGTTCCTTATACTATCCATGTTTCTACAGTAGGCACACTTTGCACTAACCTGTGAAGTATATCATGATAATATTTTGTGTTGAAATGCTATTAAGTAAATGCAGCAACGTTCTCTGGAATTGGAAGGGGGATAGTCTACTGCTTGGGATATTTTTCACATGGCTTAGAAGGCAGAGCTGATCTTTCAGTCGGCTCGTGAAGTGGCATCTCCCAGGCTAATTCTGACCTGCTGATCAATAAAGCAGAGTTTGTTAAATTGTAGCAGGTGGGTAAATGAGATTGCTACTTTCTCTCTTCTCCTTACTTCCTGTCTGGGATGGAGGGAGTGAAAAAGCCTGTACTTGCCTATTGTCCACAGTAAGGTACCCAAGGAAGGGGAAGAAAGTATGTGTCATAGTTCCATAAATCCAAAACAATTTTGGAAACTAGTGATGTGAGATCAGTAAGAGAGGAAACACTGCTTCTCTTCCCTTCCATGAGGGAAAACGGCAATAGTAGCCTTACTTTGTCCAGGTGAAAAAAAAATGCTGCTAGCAACATAGCCATGTGCATAATCAAGGTAGAACAGCAGAAGAAAGTGGCTACCATTGAGGAAGCTAAAGGTGGCTCTAAAGGCAACAATGGGAACATGCAGCCCTCTAAATGTTGTACCAATCCCATCAGCCCCAGACATCATTTCCAGTGGTCAGAGATGATGGGAATTATGGTCCAACACCTGGAAAACCACAGGTTTCCCACCTCTGATTAAAAACCTGTCAAGTTGCTCATCTCAGGAGAAGCCACTTCAATAATAAAGGGAGTAATTCCATGCTTAGGCAGAATCTCCCAGATAGGGGAGCTGTTTATTCTTCTCATTCTTGAAGTGAGTTGACATCTGGCAGTAGAATAAAGGGTTGAGAGACTACGATCAGTTCTAGATGTGAACCCTGGGTTGGAAAAGAAGCTCAGGGAAAACAGGTCCAGAGAGCAACTGTGCTGCATGGTTGCAATCAAGTGCAAGTTTTGATCAGTAGTCTAGATTTCAAGACTAATATCTTCCAGACCCAACTAATATGTTTTCCCTTAACCTTCCAGGGGAGGGTAACTGGACCCTTAACGTTTTATTTAAAGACCCTTAATGTTTTATTTAGGTAGTTTGCAAAAGGACAAGGGGGCTCAGGTGCTGTAAGTTGGATACTTTTCACTATGGCTGAGGTTGCATTGTGAGTGAAGAATGCTGTAAAGGATTTTTGATTTACTAACAGTTTTTTGAAGTGGAACCTATTCTAGAAAGAAGTACTGTTGTCAAATATGCTGAAGAGCTTGAAAATCCTCCTACCATACTCTCAGTAAGCTTTTTCCAACTTGGTGCCTTTCAGATATGTTGGGCAGTTTTATTCCTGTCATCTCAAACCAGAATGGCTAATGGTCAGGAACACTCAGAACTGTATTTCAAAACATGTGGAGGACAACAGTTTGGGGAAAACTGCTCTGGGTGGAAGAGGCATTTCCTATGAATCCATCCCCCAGATAGGAAGAGTATTCTTGGCCACTGTTTCTTCTTGATTCCCCATTTTTTTCCATAAAGGGGTGTCAGATATGGACTTTTCAGAAATCCCATATGCTGATCTTCTGTTGAAGTTATCTTATTAGTCTGTTCAAATTTCTGCTGTTGCACAACTTGATTTGCATACTGATTTGTGATCTGGGAGTCTGTTTCCCAGAATCACTGAGTGATCAGTTCTGCCTTCTGAGTGAAGTGGGGAGAGGGGGCATCCTATAGAACAAAAGTCTTCTGCTACCTACTGAAGCACAAATCCACAGGTAAGACTTTCATTTATACTAGAGTGACTTGGTATGCTCAGCTTCTCTGGGTTAACTAAATTTCAAAGCACTTGTCTGATGATCTTTGAGTGAAGGTTCCACATTTCTTGTGGAGTCACTATATAGGACTGGTTGAATAGGTACTCCGTCAAGGGCAGTGGGGAATTTTTGCAGTGGAGAAACTCAGTAGGACAGTCTCCATAGCCACCATTCTCTCTCTTTCTCACTTCCACACAGGCACCAGTCCAAAGATCTATATTAGCAAAGCAGTCTAGCAGTTTTCATCACCAGGAACAGGTCTTTAGAAGAGGTGTTGGGTCTTAATTACCCATTCACCTAGTCAACCCCAAATACACTGCATTACAGCAGAGAGGACGCCCAACCATATGTTAGGAAAGTTTCTGTCCCCCACCCCCAGAGCCACTGTGAGGATTGCAGCTAAGCTCAGAGAACAAGGATTTCTGAAGGGCAGATGACATCAGAATCCAGCTAATCAGAAGTACTACACCACTGGTCAATGAACAACTGCTTACAGATTTCCTGCAGAGATTAGGTTACTTGGAATGACTTACCATATCTGGAAATATCCTCTGTTTGCAGGTTTTATAGATACATGAGCATGTGGAGTTTTTTAATGGTTATAGTGGAATAAAATTGACAGTTGAGCCATATGAAACAATACTTTTCTGCTAACAAATGTGCTTCTATAGCATTTTCTAGATAAATTCATTAACACTTTGCAAGTGAGCTGTAAATCAAGGCGAATACTCAATGTGTTGCACTTGGAGGATGTCTCATAGAATCCTATGGCTGTGCCATCACCTTGCCTTCCAAGAGAATTCCCTTGACTTTAGTCAATGAAGATTTGGGCACACACAGAAGTGTCCATGAGCCAGATGAATATCAAGCGGAGGCCGTTCTCAGTGAGTGCTTAGTCTTGAGTTGCCTTAATGCACTTTGATCTAAGTGTTTTACTTTAGTTTGACTTGATGTTTAGAGAGGAAGATACCAGTTGGGAAGAAGCCTGTCAGTTTGACGAGCGTACCCATGACAGGTGGGGTACGGAGGAGCTTCTCTGGTGATGAAGAGTTGACTCCTCAGTATCGAACCCTTCCAGCACAGACAGCCCCGGAGGCCTGCCAGCCTCCCAGGACTAGCAGAGAGTTCAGTCCCAGCCTCAAAACAGGTAATTGGTCATGTAAAAACACTCTTATTATGGAAGGCAAAGTTCACTTAGGATCAAGCATGGTCAAGCATAAAACATGCTGACTCATTGCCGCTCTCACTTTTCATTTAAAAATAGAAAGAACATTCATTTCCTCTGATACTTGCATCAGCCCATGAGCCCATCTCATTGAATTAATCATAACAGTTGAGTCCCTGATTTTATGCTGCTTCAGAATTCAGCGAATACTATTTCAAAATGAATATAATAAATTCTTATTTCATTGGCCACAATGAAGCAAGATGAATAAGGGCCAATATTCATCTAGAGTTGGCTTCTCTTTTATAGGTTGAATATAGGCAGAGAATTGATGATTGTGGTATACCTCTGTGGGGACAAAGGAAAACTGTTTCTGAGAAGTTTAAAAATACTGCTGAACGTGCACTCAATTTCTCAGAAATGTTTTTAAACACGACAACAGATTTTTAAAAGGAGGAATGCACTTATTTACTTCTAAACATTTCTGTTCAAATGTGTCCGGGATCATCATTTTGATCATTCTGACAAATTGAACTGGAAAAATGCGGCAAAGCAATAGCAGTTGAGCCTCACTTAATACAATCTATGGAAGATTAATACAAACAGTTCTTCAGATGTAAGAAAACACAAACAGTGTACTGTCAAAGTGCTTAGTACAGATAGGTGCTTCTGTTTAAATTAAAACAATTCCAACTTAATGATTTTTGTCATTTCCATTGTCAATCTAATCATGAGCTCCACTTGTATAGGGAAAACATGAATGCTTCATTGGTCACTTTAGAGGAAGAGGTAGCACCATATATGTGAAGGATAGTTGCACATTTGTTATCCTATTCAAGATTTCTTTTGCCAACTTACTTATTTAACTTGAATACTTAAGTTCCTAGCATATTTAACTTGGTTTGTTAGTCCGATAAAGTTTATCAGTAGGAAAGACAGTATTTCAGCCTTGGACATGAGTTATTGGCAGTTCCTTTCCTTGTGAATTTCAATTAATGTAGAATTCTAGCTAGATCGTGGAGTTCCTTTTACAGTGTAATCTGGCTCACAAAGCTGTCCAGTTTTTATAGCTTCTGCTGAGCGAAAAGATTGAGCAGGACAGGAGGCCCCAGAGAAAGCATTGCCCAGTTTGGGGTTTGTTTGATTTATCCATCGAATTCCTTCACATCCAGCCCTGGCTTGGATTATTGCTACTTCTTGGATAGCTGTAACTATCGCAGCATGCATTTGCTGTAGTTATTGGTAAGAGAGAATGTTCCACACCTGGCTGAAGTCTTCATCTTATGAGCAGGAAGTGCCTTTTCCCAGTAAGTATATGATTTTTGCTCTATGAATAATCAGGAAGATAAATTCCAGCTCATGTTACATCCCCATTTTCCTGTCATTCCAACATCTCTGCAGGTGCATTGCTCAATGATAATTCACCTTGCTGCTTTAAAAGCTGATCTTACTACCTGGAATATTCATGCTGTTAATTTTCTTTGTATTTAGAATGTTAAGAATGGTAATATTTGTTGCATTTCAGCATGGCAAGCAATAAAGCCTTCTGACAATTTTTTTTCTTAGCAGAATGATCTCTTCCAATAATATGTGATATCCCTAAATTAGTTTTCAGGATATTTTGTCTGGGGAACATATTGGCATGATGTGGCTTGGGAACACACTGGCATTATCTTGCAGTGAACTTACAATGTGGCAAGGCATGGGGGTACTAACTGCATTTGTGAGGGCTAGTAAGCAATAATTAATGATTCCTTCCTGCCTTTTAATGATTTTCCATGTTCACTTTGAGTCAGAAACATATTTCCTTGTACTGAAAAAGCCAGCCATTTTAGAGAATCATCTTGAAAAGCTGTATTTGTACCACTGAATCAGTCATGTTGAAAGATCTGAAAAAAAAATATATTTCTGAAAGGCATGCAATTAAATCTCTACAGTTCCTGCCAACAGTTCCTTAGGGTAATTTGTTGAACTGCCTACCTGTTTTGAACTACTTATTCATAGGAATGCCACTTTTTGGATCTATATCTAAGATCCAGTTTTAATATATACTTAGTAAAATGGTGTTCACCTCTGGACTTTAAGAAAATGTAAGTTACATGTACTATCCTTTAATGTTTTGATTTTTGAGCTTCCATTTTTAAATGTAATATACTTTCTCTGTGTGTGTGTGCATTCTCTAGAAACAAAGGACTAATCCTTATAAATGTTTAGCAACTTTTATTTATCCTTTTCTTTAAAAGGCTGTAATAGGGATCAGAAATGGATCAGGCTTTAATTATGCAATGTTGATAAAAATATTAAATGTAGAACTCTAGCAGCAAACAGACTTCTACCGAAAGCAAAAGGCCCTTTACTAATGCTACACCATGAAGGAAAACAGATTGTGTGACCTTGATACATATAAGGTGGACTTGTTCTTTCACACTGCAGTGCCAAACAGATTTACTTATTTAAGGGTACAGCCCCATGCATGTTTAGACAGAAAAAAGTCCTGCTATTCCGAGCATTCCCTAGCTAGCCTATGGGAGTTTTTGTGGAAATTTCCTATGTAAACATGCATAGCACTGGGGTCTAAGTTAACAGTATCCCATTATTCTACTAAGGAGCTGAAGGCAACATGTGTGAGAGTTTTAGGAACTAACTAAAGTCATGCTGATTTGCAGACAGAACAAGGCCGCTTTGACTTGTGTCTTCCAGCCATACCCAGCTGGGATTCTTTTTGACTTCACCTTGGCAACTAAACTGAAATGAAGTTCTTTGAACTTAGCCATCTAAAGGATTAGCCAAGGGGTTGCCAGATCTAATGTGATTGCTCCTGCCTATCAACATCTCTTGTAATGCTGTGAAAGTAAAATTACTTACCCTGCTAAAGCTATACCTCCCCTGCCACACAAATGCTATTTTGGTGCAACTGTTAAGGGTATTGGAGCAAATATAGTAATTCTGATTTGAGGTACCCTTGCCACAACTAAGTGGTATGGATTGGATCAAATTTCTTGGAGTAAAGATTCAAATAATATCATTGTCATTGCCATTAATGACATTTCTAAGCAGTAATGAACTTTTGTAACTGCTTCCAAGTTACTTTCTTCAACTCACTGTAAAGCTGGTTTATTATCATATAATAAAAAGAAAAATACCTCTTTTCCCCAGATACTGTTACTAATTATCAGTCACTGGGTCTTTTTGTCTTTCTAGCAATGGGCAGTATCCAACACTACTTCTCTTTTTATGCCTTTGATGCACCACTAATTTATGTGGCCTCCAGAGAAAGCCATTGTGCCAATTCCCACTGTTAGTATGCCACCAGACTGTCTCACTTACACTAGTGAGACAGCAATAACATAAATGGAATGGCAGTGCAAAATACTGCTGTAACATAATTTTTAAAACTAGCTTTTGGCAAATTATTGGGTTCACTGTGTTTTTGTACCAACTAAAAAGTATAAAACATTCTGGTTATTTTCTTCGTTAAAAGGATCAAGCAGTCGAACCCTACCGAAGGGGGAGGTTGTGTTACTTTTTCTGAGTCCGTGTTGGCAGGAACCATAAATACGGTGATCTGATGTCTTGAAATGCTGAGCAAACTTGTGGCTTGACAAATAGACCTCTTACTTTTTGTCAAACCACCCTGTACTTCTGAATTTCCGTAAGGTTTAACAGTGGGTTTAGGGATTCGTCTGTACATCCACAGCATGGGATAAAGCTGAAGAATCACAACTTTAGAGAATCCAAAAAGGAATTTACTATTGTCCTGGGCCACAATCCAGCGTTATAACAAAGGCTGCTACTCAATTTCAAAATTAGTTTTCAGCTGGTATACAAATTATTGCCATTTGGAGAAATCAAGTCCACCAGGCATGCTAATCATGTGTGCTTTTCCCTTCAGGGTCAGTGTGTCCTTGAAGTCCAACCACTGCTTGTCTGAGATACTTATAAGTTGAATATGAAATGGGTAGGGAATGAGACTGTAGCACTCTTTTCCTGCTGGAGCCTACTCTGAAGAAAAGTCTCAGCAGTGGATTAGCTTCCACACTCTCCATGTGATCTTCCATGAAGCTCCTTCCTTTCCCCACACCCCTCCAGGGAGTGGTGACTATCAAGCGAGTTGTAGAATGGGCATAACAGGTGGGCGACAGCTGAACAGGATGCTGCACTTTTGTGGTTCTGTTAAGTAGGCAGAATAAAGGCATCTACTTCACTTGTGATGACTAAGGGCAACGTATGTGGGATAGGGATTAAAGTTTACACTGAGCAAATAGTTGAATATGTATAATTTTGTCATTTTTTAATATTTAAATTCTTTAAATTTTATTTAGCAGAGGAAAATGTGTCAGCAAGGAAGATGATATAGAACTGTGCTAAGAACGAAATGAACTGGCCTGTATGTTTTAGTAAGGTTCCAAGTAGCACCAGGTTGTACTTTGAGACTACATTACAACAGAGACTCCTTTGTACCATTAAAAGACACGTATGTCCATGTTTGTAACACAAGCTACAATACTGGATCAGAGCAAAGATCAACTGAATTTGCCATCTTGTCGTCAAAAGTAGCTACTAATGGATGATTCAGAAGAAGTGCACAAGAAAGTTACAGTATAATCTGCTCTCGTATCACTCCATTCTTTCAGCCAGGGCTGTAAAATCTTTGTATTATTCCTTTAGTTATTTGATCATCAGTCATTTGAGACTGCATCACAACAGTCGTCTTTGTACCCTTTTTGATGCTTCTTATTAAACTTGGTCAATGTTTTGTTTTGCCACCTTGGTCAGTAAATGTCACATTTTTAATGTGGTTGTCTATATGGCCATATGTTATATAACATTTTTAACAAAAAGTTTTTTTAAAACAATGGTCAGAATTAGGTTTAGAGATTGTATTAAATATAACAACCTTGTGCAATATACCATATTTTGATGGTTTTCTACTATCACAGTAAAATATATGCTGATTTAAGGAGCAGTTCTCAGCTGTGAAGAAGGATATGGTGGCCAATTGACTGCCAGACATGATTTGGTTGATTGGGTTGGCTAGTGGTATCCCTGCCCCATCCTGTTCCCTTCAGGACAGGTAATAACATGAAAATCTAAATTGAACATAAAACTAAATGTCCCTTAACCCATTTAAAATGCTATAATAGAGTTAAACATTTTACCATGTTTCTCGGAAAATGTATAACTCTTTTTTTTCAAGAAAAAGGGGCAGCCACTGAATACAGGTTGTCTTTGTGCTTAGTTGGATTATAATATGGTTTTGGCATAGCCAAGCAGGTACTCAGGTGATCTAAAAGTCAGTCCGCAGTTCAGAAACATTTAGTAATGCTTAGTGAGAAATGTGCCCCCATAGTAATGGAATGAAGTGTGTTTAAAGTCACATGTTCTTCGTCTTGCACGGAAAGAATTTGCACATTAGGGAGAGCTGGTGTAGAAAAGCCTTGGCTATTGGGCAGCATAGAGCTGAGCTGAGCTGGGCTCAGGCTTGCACTCAAGAGTCCTGTTGGCACTGGAGGAAAGGTGCCGGGCATGTGGTTTTCTTCCATTCTTTTCCTCCCAGCAGCATCTCTCTTGCTGTTCCAGAGCTTGACTCCTAAGGAAGTTCCACTGGATTATAATGAAATATATCGATTTGAGTCAGAAGTAAAATGAAATGGCAAAAGCCAAATGTTGATTGAAGTTGTTTTTTTAAATTTTCAGATAGGTCTTTAAAGCCACAAATGCAATCCTGGGTAGAAGCGGGGTTCTCCCTGTCTTTTTCCTGCATAGAGGCCTTTGAGTGCAAAAGAGAGCTGTGTAGGGCAAAAGCAAAGCTTCAGGTGCATCACTACCTATGGCAATCCACATTTAACTGGGCCTGTGTGTTCCTGCCAAACAGGTGATTGCTGTGGTTAAAGCCAGCCATTGCCACCTTTGATGAGATACATGCATATTCCATGGTCAGTTTTGTGGGATCTGGGTCTTTATGTGCTTAATGCAGGAAGCAATGCTGCTGTTTTATTCAGCATGCTTTAAGGCAGCACCCAGAAGGATGCATGCTGGGCGCTGCCTTAAATACACATGTTTGGTGTATTTCTTTGTAAGAAAGAATAAACCATCCTGAGGGACTTAAAAGCAATCATAGCAAAAGAAGAGGCAAAGCCAAAGAAGTGGGATTGCATAGTCTTCAAGAAAAAATGAATGAGACACAGAACAGTAGCTTTCAAATCCATAAAAGGCTGTCTGTAAATAAGAGGATTGTGTCATGGTCTTAGACTAGTTCAGATGCCAAGATTACAGCAGTTACATTGTATTTTACTGGAGCCTTAAAATTCACCAGCTGCAGCCTGATACAAAAGACCTATGCTTAGAATTAAAGAATTCTCATCCTGGTAATTTGGTTCAAGTACCAGAACCGAGCAGAGTTCACAGCTATTCCACATATTAACCCACTCTCATGCCCATTTTTTTTTTTTAAGATTTCAAGAATAAAATTTAGAGCATGAAGGTAGGGGAGGGAGGGAGAGCCACATTGTTGTGGCTATTGAGAGTCAGAAATCCTTGTTAATCTGCTGAAAATCATTAGCAATCTATCAATGGCTCCCAGTCTTTTACCTTCATATTCCTGGGCTAGATGACCAAAGTAGTTGCTTCCAGATGAATTCATTCTACTTGTTCGGTTGAAGTTATGGAAATATGTGATGTAGCCCATTTGAATCTGAATAGTAATCCACCAATCTCAATATCCTATTTTAGGGCTAGTTCTTATTCAGGTTTGTAAACTTGTAACTGAACTGTATCACTCTTCAGACTGGGTGGGCTTACGTTATAGGAGTGCTTCATACCCCCCAAATTCCCACCCTTTACATAGAAAGGTCTGGGAGAAGGTTTTCTAGCCTAGCTTTTTCCTAATGTGCTTAATCTGTATGCAGAAGATCATTTGTTAAAACTAGCAAGGTGTTTATTGACAAGTAAAGATAAATATCCATACAATTCTCATTCTGTCACTGTACATCTGTGCTGTATTCCAGCTTTCAGAAACCACCTGTGCAATTGTAATTGTGTCCCACTTTGAATCTTAAACTCTTAACTTGGGTGAAGACACAGGGTTATGACATTAGTAATTTGAATTACATAGGTATTTTGCAACATTCCTAGCATACTATTTTTAAAGCAAGTCTAAACATTCCACTTCTTGACTTGCCCTGTCTTTAAAATTATATTAATTTCTGTGTAGCCAAAGAAATTTTCATTAATTTTATTTGTAAAAGTCATGATTTTATCTAGTATAGAGGAATGCATCTGTTTTCAGAGTAAGTGGTAGATTTTAAAATCGGGGAGCTTTATGTGAGACAAGGGGCTTCTTTTCTAAGATGGTACCTGTAGCTTGAAAAGAATTTTTTGAAAATAACTTTCTTTACTTATGTTTAAATGTGTGCATCTTTGATATATTGAAACCTTTTTGAATGTACTTAATGGCAATCACAGTAGAAATCCTTAGGATATTCCTGTGTCTACTTTTCCTTTTATTCTCACCCCTTCAAACACACACTTTTCCTCCTTTCTTTTCCTGGTCACATTTTCTATTTCAGTCCAGGAGTTCAGTGTTAGCATTACTGTGACAAATTTGGCAATTACACACTGCGTTACTCTCAGAAGTAACTACAAAAGCTGAAGCATTGTAGAAAATGTATAGCCCCGGAACTGAAAGGAAACGTGTTACACCCCATTTCTTCAAATGTTCACCTATTTGTATATTTTTAAGTGTTTTCATGTTTAGTCACTTATTTTTGTTCTTAACCTTTCTCGTGTTTAGTTTCTTCACTGCAGCTGAAGGAGGAGTTGCTAGATGGAGAGGAATACAGCTTTCTTCAAGGCGCATCTGATCAGGAAAGCAATGGGTCAGCCAGCCACTACATCAAACAAGAACCTTAAGGGCAAATCAGGGCAGGATGGTACAAAAAGAGCCTTTCTTCAAGACTGACCTTCCCAATCTGATGATACAGTTTGATGGCTTCTACTAAGGGCACTTTGCTAACTGCAGATAAGATTTCAATTCAGAATTTTTGGTGGATGAGGAAACTATTTTAGTGAAAAAAGAATTTTTCAATTTATTAGGAAAAAAAGGTTGACACTTTTGTGTTGTATTCGAAGCTTTTAAAAGAATTTTTGTAATATTTTCGAGTTCAGATTTATTGTGCATTGTTAAAAAATAAATTTCTAATTTTTGGTAAAATTAAAAGCTTAACTATAGCAGGATTGCAGGAAACCCTTTGAGGAAGAAGAGGTGGTAGTATAGTCAAACGCAAATGAACTGTTTGTAACAAGTGAACCTTCTGGTACAAGCTGGGAGATTCTGAATTTTAAAGCTACACTAGTCATATCCTGTCTTTTCTACAGTGAAACCATGCTGTAGGGTTTTAGGGTGGGCAATATATACCAAAATAAGTTGAAAAATGGAGCCTGAAAAGAATTTCCTCTAGAAGTGGCAACATAAAAGACAAGCGTCTGCTTAAGATTCTGGAGAATCAGGCCCTGGGCCAAATCTTTGCTGAAGCCATTTGGTATCGGACTGGATACTGCTGCATCGTGGGTTTCCTGCTCCTCTTTTGAAGGCTTGGAATAGCTATTGATGGAAAGGATCAGCAAAGCTTCAAAGGATCACCTGCAGAGGGTACAAGCTTAGGAATCATTTTTCTTGTGCAAGAAAAGGGGGAGAGACTCAAAAGACCCTTTTCTTCCAGAACATTGACAGGCTTTGTTTTCCGTTTTAGTGGAAGTCACAGCCACTGACGAGGTAAAGGCTGGAGGAGGAGGAGGACAGAACTCTGCTCCTGAACACCACGTTTTGCTTCCCTCCCCTTGAGCCGGCCTAAAGATGGCCTTGGCCCTGCTTTAGGCATCATCTTCTTCTTGACTTCGCTACTGATTCCCTTTTCAAGCAAAATGTTTTCAAACTCTGATGTGACATGGATGCGGAGTTACCTGGAAGCTTTTGTCCGAGAATCAGATCTGTGTGGATATTACCAGATGGCTTCATTCACAGACTTTAACATGCTGACATTTCCACTTTGCGGTGTTGTGACAGGATGAGGTGTGTCAAGAGTTTTGCTTTTACCAGTAAGGTTCATTAACTAAACTCTCAGGAATTAACTGCTTATGTTCTGTAACTGCTTCTGGGTCATAGTAAGTCCTCTTTAGAGCAGTATAACTGTCAAATTCTTGACTCTAGGGTAGAAGTTAGAAAAAAAATCCTATAGAGTAACCTCTACATCCTTTAAGCCTAATGCTTTACAACTAGCAACTCACAATGCCCCAGAGACAACATTTTGGCATATAAATGTTTTGAATTTTTAAAAAAATGCATAGAAAGTTGAAAACCAGCAATTTTGATTTATTTCTTAATTAACTTGCTCTATTGTTCGGTACAGACCATTGGTGATATGCAAAGGTTTACCACATTCTATGCAAGAGGGGATAATGGTTTAAAATTTTGTATTAACTACTGGAAGTACATTTTTTCTGTATAGTATAGAATGTATGAAAACAGTTTCTTGTCATTTTTTTCTTCATATAGCTGGGCCATTTTTGACAACTGCTTTATGTATACATATTTTTAAAACTGAGTATCAGGTGTCAAATACTTGTGAATCTAGGTGGCAATTACATACTTTACGTCTCTAAAAAATTATAATGTTCACAATCTAGAGAAGTGTGAGGGTAGATCTGGGCTTAACTGAGCTGCCTTTTCTTTCTTCCCAACCACCCTCTTTGGGTAGAATGCCCTCCCCGCTCCACAAGTGCTGCATTGTAGCTGTTTTGGAAACCGCTTCAGTTTAGGAAAGCAGCTCCTAATGCCACAAAAGAGGGCTGTTCTTGGGGGAGCAGAGTAAAAAGCTGTAGTGTGTGCGTGTGCATGTGTGCACACACTCACATGTATATATGCACAAGTTCAACTGGATCACAACCAATATTTCCAAGTCGCAGTCAAGGCTGTCCTGCAATCCCTCCCTCCTTTCTCTCTTGTGCAAGTTGTACTTGAGAGCACCATTTCTTCCAGCCAGTGCCTCCCGGACTGAGGATGGGTATCCACACATCTGATGTAAAGGGGAGACTCCAGGGGGAATTGGAGCCAAGACATGGTAGGGATCCCATCTTCCTCCTGTCTTATCCACCTTGCCTGTGCAGAGTGGATGTGATAAACTCTATGCAGGACTGGCAGGACGAAGGCGATGGTGCTCAAGGGCCAGCAGTGTGGCACTTGTCTCAGAGGTTAACTTGAAAGGATTTAGTATTAGAACTTGTGAAAGTATTTCTTCTGATTTCAACAGGGACCAGTTGCATATGTAACACAGCTTAGAAAGAGATGCAGAACAATGCTCACATGAATGTCATCTGTCATGAAGAGGAGAAGGCCAGAGTGAGAACTTGATGTGTGTATAAAACAATTCTTGTTTAGTCATACAATGAACAGTATGCATCCTCTAGGTAGTGCTGCTCCCTTTTTCCTGACATAAACTTTATATCTTCCTATCTGTTAGATGGGCAGAAATTTAGAAGGTGCAACTTTCCTCATTACTGCACATTTTCTACTTGGAAAACGTCACATTAAATTTCTGTCAATCATGCAGCCGTAAAGACACAGACCCTTCGTCAGTTTGAAAGGCGGCAACCCTACTTCTACCTCTATTGAATATGGCAGCTCCTAGAGAATCCACAGCTAAATGTAATCCCTACCACATCAGCCTAGAAAGTGAATCTGAACTCAGACTAACCTGCTGGACCTTTTTCGGCCTAGAATCATGTTGCAGGGGGATAAACTTGACTAGTGCTAGGCTATTAGTCCTCAGGTTTTGAAAGCAGATCTGCGGATTTATATCCAGTTGGTGGCACTGCCAAACTATTGTGATTTTTTTTCCATTTCTGCCTGTGGGTAGGATTGTAGATCCTGAAACGTATGTGCATATGATACAAATGTTAAATATGAAAAATCACTTCTGTTATAATTGCTTCTAACTTAAATTCCATGAAGCTTTCTTGAATGAGCTTGCAGATTAGTTTATCCTAGGAAACTTTTTTAAAAGTCTTGATTCTGAGCAACAGCTATTTGTGGCCTCTTTAACACAGCAGACTGGGTGGCAGTGAACTTTCTCAGTCCTGGTTTAGCTGCTTTGGTATGCATGCATTTTGGTATAATTTAGCTCTACAAACATTTTCTTTTTAAGTTACTGTGAACTAAATGCAAACATATTGGGATTGTGTTGGGGTGGGAAGTTGGTCACGGGCTTGATGCCCGTACTGATGCTAAGGGTCAGCTGGTAATTTCAGTATTTGGCACAAGGCAGGGTGTTTTAAACAAGATGGCACCAGAGATGAGGTAAGTTATGTTGTAAGTGCTCCTTCTTTCTACAGCTCAGAATTTTACAGCTGACTTTTTTATGTTTTAAATTTCCTTGCTGAAAGCAAAAGCAGTTATCAGTTTCTTGTTCTATTGATACTAACACGGGTTTCAGTGTTTGTTTGTTTTTATTGTTGTCATTTTTATGTGATGTGAACACCTTCTCCCATCAATATTTGTATTATGGTGCTAATATATTTGGTAACAATCCTTTATTGGAAAGGGATTAAAACTGTGATTAAATTGATTTTTTTCTTTTTAATTTTCATATTTAAGTCACAACCATTTATAAAAAAAGAAAAAATCAACTTCTGCATCTGGGAAAACTGTATCAGGACAGAAGTTTTAAAAAATTAAATAGGGTTTTTACATCATTTCTGTATGTATTTGATATATAGATCAATATGTGTATAAATTTAATCTTTTATTTTCTTGGTAATTTGTGTGGTCAAATGGGAGCATTTTAAAACCTCTAATGAAATGTACATAACTCAATGAAAAATGTTTTTGAAGAAATTAATGTTACTTTCATTTTTACCAGACTGCAGATTTTCAAGCATGGATGTGAAAAAGCATTAAAATTATAACTTTGTGTACAAGATGAAAATAATTCACTAAATTTGCCTTTTTTTACACAAAATAAAAATGCTAAAGTAAAACCAGGTGGATGGACTTCTTTGTCCTCTTCTCTTCATGAATATCCTTCATAAATAACTGTTGTGATTTTTCTTTCACTTACAGGGTGTTCTCCCCATTCTACTCCAATAAATCATGCAGCAGCATTTTAAATGAGCTTCTGCTTCTGCTGTGCTTACATTAGGCAAGGCTGGAGGTTTTGACCGCATCCAGTGATATTGCAAAATTTCTTCTTGCCTGCATTAACCAAACTTTACTTTTTTTAAAAAGCTTCAAATTAGTGCAGCAAGTTACTCAGTAAAAAGTATGATCAAGTTAGCAAACTTCACATCATTTTGGTATTTTCATTTTCAAAATGTTAGCTTACTGGTCCTCGCACCCATTCTCCTTTGGCACCTTTTATAGCCAGTAGGTCTTATTTTGTCCCATAGCCAATAGGGAAGGTGAGTTGTTTGGAAGATGTATGGGAAGAACAGAAACCTGGTAGTTTCATAGTCAAATGAAAACCAGCATGGTGAAGTGGTTGGTATTGAACTACAACTAGAAAAACCCAGGTCCACTCCACTCTTCCAGTAAGTTCACTGGGTGACCTTAGCATGGTCATTGACTTTCTCACAGGGGGGCTGTGAAAATAAAATCCTGTTGCACTGTCTTGGGCTCCTTGTAGCAAAGTTGAGAGCTTTGGCAGTTGGGCATTATAGAGATAAATAAATAAAATAGCTGCCTTTTCACTTTGTGCATTGCAGGGATAGATCTCTTTATTTATAAGTACCAATAATCCTGGATGTTCTCATTCTAGTGTAGAATGAAACAGAAATGAGAAGTAGCAGTAGGAAATGTGTGGATGGGAGGTCCTAAGATGACAGCAATCCAGGAGAGAGAGCGAGCAGAGACTGTTTTATGGGAATGAGCTTGGAAAGGGGAGATCCTAAAAAAAAGCAATGACTTAAGGTGAGTGGCTTGTGCACTCAGGGAGTTTGTTGCGATGATCCTACAATAACGGTAGGTTCAAAGGAGTGTTTGGGGAGCTTGCATCCCTCTTCTGCTATGCACCAAGGGCCTTGGGTAAGTTACTTCTCTTTCAAGTTTCACTGGTTTTTTGGCCCTCTGATAAGTGGGAGTTTTTGTGACTGGGTACATCCACCATGTTGACATTAGTCTCAATAAATGAAGCATTCAAATTGCATGGCATGTTAAATATTTGTAAGTGTAGTCTCAGCTAGTGTGTAGTCACGTTAGCAGGTTGTCTAACCTTTCAGGGCCTGTAGGCACATTTGAAATTGAGTAGCTTAATTCTGTGAGATGTGTGGCCGATCACAAAATGAGTAAGGGAAAAGTTGAATCTAGTAAACTGAAAATTGTATCTTGAGTTGTCACATTTTGCACAAAGTTTTCCTGTACTCCTCCTTGCATAGCACCATCAGTATTAAAGATTACATTGGTATCTCAGCTGCCCAGGGAAAATCAAGCACCATCAAGGCACATAAATGGCAATCATGGGAGTTATGGGAAAGTACCAAAAAAAGCCCAATTCCTGTTGGGGAATAGGGCATGAAAACACCGATTTAAGTTCCAGGATCTTCTAACATGGTTTATCAAATGTAACTAAAAAAACTTAAAACCTAAGTGTTAATCATGGTTTTCTTAAACCACAAAATTCCTCCTCCAGTTGTGTACTTCCTCTCAGATTTGTTGAACAGTGCTCAACTGATGTGGCTCCATTCTTTTAATGCTGGTGCTTTTAAACTAATGTCATCTTGAACTTGTTATGTGGAAAGTATTCTGGCTGTCAATTATTCTGCCATTATGGATTATTCCATTTTATTGAAAGGGAATACAGCTTTTTGATAACTTAATTTTTTGTACTTGAGAATATCCCTTTCCTTCATAGGAAGGAAATGAAGGAAATGAAACATAGGCAACTTGTTCAGGCCATTGATTAGTATCAGCCTTATCCAAATATAGTCAAGGGTGAAATATGAGGGTAGTTGTAAGCCAAACTAAATGGGCAGGCTGTTAGTCGTCCATTCCTGCTCAAAGACTCACACAGATAACAAATACCTGCATCAATTTGGGTAGCATTATCGTAACTACTTGGCTGGCTAAAACAGGAGCTAAACTAGGGATTAGAAAGGTGAATTCTATTTAATTTTGTCCAATTTGTATACGCCTAATAATTATATAGAAGAATTATTTAAATGCAAATTTTGTGTCTTTAAAAATAAAGAGAACAGAGCAAATTAGTTCATGATGGTTTATTTAATACCACTATTAAATCACAAAGATAACCATTGTATTTGCTTCTATGTGGCTGGAATAACATGCTTTGCTGGAAAAAGGCACAACTCATAGTAAGGTTTATTTTATTCATAAATCCAGTCCTGGGCACAAGATTTGAAGTCCACAAGTTCTGATTGCTTGAACCATAGTTTGATCTCTTTTTCAGCACTTTGCACAGAGTCACTGCCATGAATGATGTTCCTTCAGAGAAAAGCAAGAATTCAGTTACAAGACTTGTATAGAATTGATTACTTTTTTGGAAGCAAGGTTCTGAAAGGGACTACTTGCAGCTAAAGCCAACAAAAAATCTATTCTAAATTCTGGTTATAAGTCCAAGTATGCTACAAGATTCAATCACAGCCTCATGATTTTTCAATCAAATGTACACATGCAATTAATAGTAATGGTTCAACTTGTAATGATAGCATAGCTTGTTTATATTGCCATTCATATAGAATAGCTCTGTTGTTAAGACCTAAAAGAAAACCAGCCATTGTGAACAATTCAATTACAGTAGCCCTGAATGAGCAATTAAGCCCATCCTATAACACAAAAGCTTAAGGTATTCTTCAGATATGTTTACAGACTCTACCAATCTCTTCTTTGAAGTAGTGAGACAGCTTTAAAGGATAGTACTGTCCTAATAGCAGCTTGCAACCTTGTGGACACTCATACAAAAGTATATTTCAGCACCTACCTGCCCACTTGAATGCAGAAATCACCACGGATAGTTCCAGGCTTGGAATCTGCTGGGTTGGTTTCCCCCAGCATCATTCTGCCTGTCTTTACGACATTGAGTCCTTCCCAAACCTGCAACAATAAAATGACTTAACATCTATGCTTCACTATGGTACTTCATCAAAAAGGAGTGAGGACTGTACATTATCAAATATGCTCTTCAAGAAATTATTAAGTTAAAAGTTGATACCGCCACTTAGCAATTAAAAGGCTGTCAGGGTAGTTTACAAGATACATTAATATGGTCACTGCCAAGGGTGGAAGGTCTCCAGGGAAACAGACTAGCATGATGGGAGCGGCCACCCACAAGTAGCCACAGCTGCTGTACCACTGCTTTCTCCTTGCTCCACCGGTTCAGCTCCTGCCACCGATTAACCTGGGGGCTGCATCTTGGTGGAAATCCCATAAACTTAGAATTTCAATTGTTTAGACATCAACTGAACTTGGTAGTAGTAAGAACCCTGCTAGATGAGAGCAAAGGACTATCTCTTCCAGCATTTCGATTGGCATACCACTGTATGCCAATCAGAAGCTTCACAGGGAAGCCACAAACACAACAAGTGCAACAGCATCCTCCGATTCTTCTTGTTTGTGGCCACATCACATCTTCCAGCAGCAAGTTCCACAGTTTAACTGTACTGTGCAAAGTACTTTTTTTAGATGTCCTGAATCTCCCACCACTCAGCTTCATTGAAAAGACCACGGGTTGTAGTATTATGAGGGTGAACAAATAACATCTCCCAATACACTTTCTCCACACCATACATAATTTTATACATATTCAGCATGTCCTACTTGACTCAATCCTTTTTCTAAGCTAAAAGTACCAAATGTTTAATCCTTCTCCCAAAGGAGCTGCTTCAGCTACTTGATCATTCGGTTGCCCTTTTCTGCACTTTTCCCAGTTCAACAATATCCTTATTAAGCTGCAGTGACAGGTGCAGAACACAGAGATGCACTAAGTCATCCTCAACCACACGTACACTACTCAACCCTGTGCTGTGCAGGCCTTTCCAGTGCAAACTAGGCTACAGAACAAAACACTGAGAGGAACATGAATATGTGAAAAACCTCCTTCCCAGTCTTCCAAAGTATTCAATATGAGTCTTACTTAGAGCAGACCTACTGAAATGAACAGTACTTCAGTGTTCTACATACTCTCAAGTACCTAAGCCCACTGGCACAAACTACCAGTAGCTAGAACTCTGCAATAATCTGAAGAGACCTGTTATTTCTCTACAAAAACACAAGCTGTATGCATCTCACAAAGATCAATCCAAGACAGATCCAGCCCTACTGGTGCTGAATGCACGTGTTGGCCCTGGCCCCTAGATCCCACTAAGAGTAGCTATCACACATTTGGCATTGGGACAGACTGTGTTTACATGCTTATGGCTCCCCTCATGGACAGTCATTTGAAGTTCAAGGTTGCTCAGTGAGTTTCCCTTTGATTACAATTCTCCAAGAAATAGCTACTTTCAGCTGTGTAGTTAGGTCTAAGCAAATTCCTTAAATGAGGTGGCAAAGTCTTGTGGCTTTGCCTCACTTATAAATATGTTAAGCTACCCTTCGTCTTTCCCTTAATATTTCAATTCAAAATGGGAAAGAAGAAAGGTCAGTCCTGTGTGTGTTTCCTGGAAAGCCCCATAATTCAGTGGCTTTACTTTCAAAAAGACATGCTTAGGACCAGGCTGCAGCACATTCACAGCACAACTTTAACAGATTACAAGGTATTCCTTTTGAAAGCAGCCTATCAGCTGTCCATCCTCCTGGCAACTTGAGGTTACTGTTTCTACACAAGGGAGCCATCGAAATAGCATCAGCAGAATCATAATTAAGCAATAAAATCAAGTGGTTAAGAATTTTAATGCCGTTAGGAAAATAATTCTATTCTTACTCTATCAAACAAATAGGAAGGACCTATTTCTACCATGAGATGGAACGTGGAGATCTTTGTAGAAGCACATAAATCTGGTCTAAATAAATGGACAGATGATGAAAAATGGTTGGCTGACAGCAATATTACAATGTGTAAAGACTGCCAACTTCCTCCACCAACGTAAAGGAACTAGTTTTAGTCCTGTTCTAACAATACTGTACATGTTAGCAACATCTAAAGCACATCCTGGTCATCAGTGCCTTATGTTGCTTTAAAATTTGAACATTTCTAGCCCTGCTGAACTTCAGATCCTAACTGATTATTGTGCATTGAATGCTGCAAGTAAGATTAAAAAGATACCACACTGGTTATCCATAGCATGTTCACTGAGGAAAAGATAGAGCTATATTTAAATATTCTCTGCAGCATTTATTCATTCTGCCCTAATATAAGAAAAAGGTTGTTAGGGCTGAGATATGCATAGTCATGCTGCAGAGGAAAACAACTAAACTACTACAGGCCTAAGCCGCCTCATCTTTCTCTACCTTTCCACCACACTCGAAAGAGGCTAGGCTTAATAATATTTATTCATCATTGGCTATAAGTTTATGCATGAATACTTACCATGGCTACTACAGGCCCTGAACCCATGTATTTAACCAAGCCAGCATAAAAGGGCCTATCTTTCAGGTCAATGTAGTGTTCTTTGAGATGTTCTTCAGAAGCCTTTAAAGTGAAGAAATACAGAAATGAATTAACCCCCATTCTTGATCACTGGAAGGAGCTGCTTAACCATTCCTACTTGGAAGCCCTTCCGCTGTAATTGAAATAATGCAGTGTCAAACAGTGAGTAGCAAAGCACACATAACTCAGAGGGAGACTGAGATACGATAACTACAGTCTATATTTGGGCAGTTTCAACAGAACTAGCTATACTGTTATTGAAAGGGCTGCATATTATCTTATCCAGTATAAGCTTCTAGTCAAGGTCATGCAAACTGCTTGGCACTGGTTACACAGAACTGCCTGCACTTTGAGAAATGGAAGATTGCAAGCCTGATCAGTTTGATGACAAAACTTGTGTATGTACTACTGAAGGGTCATTATTCCAGCAACAGATAATAACATGATTAGGATGTGTTTTCATTTTAAAGTAGCTTTTGTTCTGCCTTAGCAGATGTGCACAAAGGTGCTGAAGGTGCATCTAGCTTTACAGTGATTATAGGAACTGAAATATGGATGGCACACACATCTCTTGGCCCACAATATTTGCTTGAGGAGTCACCCCCTCCAAAACTAGTATGGAGCAACTGATACATGGATTATTTGATAAAGACATGTTTTAATATTTTAGGCCATGTCAAAAATAAGCAATTCAAACAAATTCCAGCCCAACCTCAGTTGCTTCCATGAATGGTTTTGACTTCTCTTTACTAGTTCCGCCCTTACCTCACTTTACATAGGAAAGAGAACAATATATTCATGGTCTAACCAGTAACGTATTTCCACTGATAGATACTCCATATTGATACACCCTTACTTTCAAAAAGCCATACACCCTTGTTTTAAATAATAGCAAAGTTCCTGTATATATTAACTAACCTTCACTATATAGTTCTATGAAAGTAAAGGTGAAACTTACCTTCATAAATTTCATAGCGACCAAACGAAATCCCTTCTGTTCAAATCGCTTGATAATTTCACCAATTAATCCCCGCTGGACTCCATCAGGCTTGATGGCAATGAACGTGCGCTCTGTGTTGGAAGACATTATTCCACTACAAGAGAAATGCAAAGAGAAACCAGTGAAGACCAAGAGCAAGACTGAACAACAATGCCATTTTCCCATCATGGAAGAAAACTAACAACAGAAGATGAACTGACAGGTCAAAGATAGCAATTAAGATAAACAGTATTTTAAAGTAGGCCAGAACTCACACAACATGCAACAGGCACTGCAAGGAAAAGTCGAATGAATTGGGTACATTTAGGTTGGATGACAGAAGAATGAGGGAGGGTATGATAGAACTCATCAAATAGCTCTAGGGCGGTAATACAGAAGAGGACAAAGGGCCCCTTTGCACATACTGGTGGCAAATCATGGATTAATTAAACCATGATTTGCCATGACTATGTGAAATTAACACATCATATGCTGGGTTCTGTGCTCAATGCCTGCTGCAACCATTCTGAATATGTGATCTTGGATTAGAGGTTTCCATCCAAATGAAGAAGCAATCTTGTAATTTCTAAAATAATTTATATCTACTCAAACATGGTCATTTTCTTTTCACCGGATTAAAATAAACTTTACTAGTCCTCCTTGTAATGAAATAAAAACTTACCCTGCTCTATCAGTGATGGACATTTAATTTTTTTTTCCTATTTAATTTTTGGGAGGGGAAGGCTAAACCAAGGCAGAGTGAAGAAGCAACTCTAGGAAGTAATAGAAGCCAATGCTGATCACTGGGCATATTTAGGACTCAATCCTGATCATTTGCTGTTGTAATGTGTTGCCAAGACATCTCCAACTTATGGCAACCCTATGAAGGAAAGCTCTCCAAAATGCCCTGTCCTTGACAGACCTGCTCAGCTCCTGAATCCTGACCATTGGAAAGGAAGTAAGATTCTCTTAACTTAATGGAACTTATTTCTGAGTAAATATGTATAGGATTGCAGTTACTGATTTCAAACTCTCAAGGGTTCTAGTCATAAGAGAGCCCTTATATGGAAACATTTTGAAGACATTCTCTTGGAAAAAAAGAACACAAGCAAAAGATATTGTTACATAAGGGATTAAAAAGTTTCATTTAAGAATGAGCCATAGCGTAAATCACATTTTGCTCGGTTGTGAGTTTACATGAGTTTGAGGTAGGAGTTGCACAACTGGTCAGGAAATATCTGGGAAAGTTTCTAAGTACATCATTATTTAAATCACCTTGATATAAACCAAATCCCTTCTATCCATCCCTGTTTTAAAAGGTGCCTTTTAAAAATAGATAGCAAGCATTAAATACTGAAATCAAATATTTTCAAACAGTAATGTTACAAAGAAATTATGGAACCAGCTAGTGGTGTTTTTTATTATTTCAAAAGAGTTCCCTTTTCTTTTCATTGCATATGCATATGGATCATGTCAAAGACTCCTGGACTTGAACTTCTTTCTTTGTATCATTCTTTGGCAACCATGAGCAGTGTTTACACTATTTGTACCGACTTTGCGAAGCGCACTCCATGAAGCAGTGACTGAGTCAATACTGCTGCCTTTATTATATGCTATGGAAAGGGAACAAAGAGAAAATTCAGTACTCTGTAGAACCTGTGTGGTGAGCTCCAGGCTCCCTGATTGCACGTGGGCTCCAGCCCAATTTTTCATGCGCAAAAAAGGGAAAAAAAACAGACTAGCTTTACAATTTTGCGCGTTGCACCCCCGCAAATGAGTTTTCCTGTGACTCAGCCACCCTTCACAAGGAAAAAAAAAAGCTCTCAACTGCTCCTGTAGAAGTAGAAGCTGACTTCCAGGGGTAGCAACGCGGGAGCATCCTCCTCCAGGTTCACCCTAGAAAAGGGCTCCTTTCTCTACTTCGCTGCAATTCCCAGAACTCCCGCCCCAGCCCACATCGCCATACTGGTGATGGAGCCGCTGGGAACTGTAGTCCACCAAGCCGGCCAGCGCACCGACAGGGAAGGTCCCGCGCCTTCAGCCACGGCCACACCCACGTGCCAGAACACGCGGGTCCTCGCTTCCTTGGGCGGCGTGAGGCGAGGCTCGCGCTCAACCGGCTAGGCTGGGGAAGGGCCCTTCACCTTCCGCCCGGTGACCGGGAGGGAGCTCCGCCGAACGCAGCGGGGCTTCCTTCCGACGAGGCACATGTGAGCCGGCGCACTCAGCCGCCACCTCTGCTGCGAGCAGGAGAAAGCGGATGCGCCTCGTCCGCCTTACCTCGCGATGCCTGAACCGGGGGATTGCGGGCGCTGCCCTCCAGGCGGCTGCGAGAGCGTCCAAAGGGGAGTGCCCTCCCCAGCCCGCCGCTTCCCCCTAAGCCGGTCCCGGCCATCTTTTCTCCCCCCACTCCATGCCTTCCTACCCTTGTCCCCAGACCGCGTTACTCCTCACAGGATTTCGTTAGCCCGAGGAGAGAGAAGCGCAGCGCTTACCTCAAGTGCAGCGAGCCTTTTTCCAGCCGGACAACGTGGCTTCGGGAGCTGCCTCGCCGCAAACCTGCTGGGGAAGAGGCGGAGCGAGGCCGGGCAGAGGCCGGAGACGGAAGCTGGGCCGCGCCAGGAGCAAAGAGGGCGGTCTCTGGAGCGTGCAGTCGCCGCCGACTCGCCTGCACGTTCCCTCTCCCTTCTTGCTTCCGTCTTCACGGTCGGAGGTGGGGGCGCCTCTTCCCCCGACAACGCCGATACTGCAGGAGCGGACCGAGGGCTCTTCGCGGGTCTTTCGTCGCGAGGAGTGGAAGAAATAGCACGAGCAGTCCAAGGAAACGAGGCGATTCAGATGAGGACTTGAGAGCGTTTTGCAGAGAGAAAAAGGGGGCCAAAGGAGGCGTCTTTTTCACACGTTGCATGTGCCCGTTTACACGTGGTGCGGCGCTCGAGCATCTCTGGATCGCGTTCGCGCGTTCGCACGCAGGGAGAGCAATCTCCCCGCCACACGCTCTCTGCCATCGGCTTGGAGCCCAAGAACGTAAACCACAGCACAGGCCCAGGTGGTCCTAAGGGTATGTTCACAAGTCATCAACCTTTAAGGAAGTGCGGATCAGCATAAGGGATCGTCCTAAGCACGTGAGATGTGCTGTGTGAGACCAGACCATAGGCCTGATTGGTTCAGTACTCTGTTCCTGGAGTGGTCAACCAGCTGTCTTGCGAAGTCCGCAAGCAAGCCATGAATGCAATGCGCCCTTCCCCTTGTGTCCCCAGCAACCAATATTCAGAGGTGAACTGCCTCTGATCCTGGAGGCAGCACATGGCCATCATGGCTAGTAGCTATTGAAAGTCTTATAAAATGAGCGCTACACATACTTTGGAAGCTACCTACCCTGATCATCAGTGCTACAGAATGAGTACAGATGCAGGATTTGCTGCTTTGTAGTAACTCTTCCCAAATATGTTAATATATTGTCCATTCCAATGGTTGCGTGAAATTGATGCCTCTGCTGTGGTCTTTAGAAAGTGTCCCTAGGTTAGGCATGGTGAATGGCTTTCCTCATGTTGTTAGACTGCAACTCCAGTCAGCCCTAGCCAGTAGTGAGAGATGACAGGAGTTGCAATCCAGTTACCGGAAAGGCCATAGATTTCCCATCCATGAACTAGGGTCACAATTGTATGCATGCTTGCTAGTGGGTTTCACTTAATTTCCTGGACCAGAGAATAATTCCCTGGATGCATTATTCCTTCCATTTTGTCTTCTCAACAAGATTGCTTGGGACTGGGATATCTAAAGGAATACCTGTCTCCATATATCCCTACCAGACCACTCAGGTTATCAATGGAGGCCCTCCTTTGTGGACCACCCCCCCCCAAATGAAGTGAGGGGGGAATCGGCAGGGAAAAGGGCCTTCTCTGTTGTTGCATATTACCTTTGGAATTCCTTTCCAAGGGGGGTGCGATGCACCGACTTTTGTCTTGCTTTTGGCGCCAAGTTAAGACCTTTTTATATAGTATCTGGTTTTAGATTGGACTATTGGTTTGCTGCTGGTTTATTGTTTTAGTGGTTATTGGTTATATTGTGTTTAATATTTCCTCCTGTTCTATTTCTGTAGTTGTATTATATTGTATTTTAATCCTATTCTGTTTTATGTTTTTGTCTGTTGTTGTTATTCATTTTTATTTGTATTTTTTATATTGCACTGTGAGCTGCCCAGAGAGCCACTGACTATGGGGTGGCATACAAATGCGATAGATAACTAAATAACAAGCCTGTGAGGTAGGCTTTCTGCGATGGGGGTGTCATAAAAATGTTAAATAAATAAATAAATAAATAAAAATAATAGACTGACCTAAGAGAAAGTGGCTGGCCCACAGTCACCCAACAACCTTTGTACCTCAGTAGGAATTTAAATCCAACTCGTTGTACCCTTTATGCAATCCAGTATTCCTAAAATCTTATCTGAAATTATCCTGTGCTTTAGTTTGCTCAAAAGAGGCACCTAGTTTAGGCAATATGCAGTTTGAGAGTAATTATTCAGTTAATCATCCAGCTATTAAGCAGCTAAATTCCATTAATGGTTGACAGCCTTGCAAAAGATACTAAATTATAACTGCCAGCCAAGTGAAGTATATGCTGTTATAGTTTATAGTGCTGAATTCTAAATATTCTCAGCTCAGAACTAAATAGCACAATTGTTTACCATGGAATGAGTCACGGTCCCAATCCAGTGCTGGACTTCATTTTTCCACTACTTAAAAGTCACGTGTCCCGTGCCACACCACTGGTAGACCAAGCCTTTGGGGCAGCAGGTTAATTTTCCCCCTGCACAAAATCCACTGTCCCCTCCAGAGTTGCCATTAGCACTGAGAGGTTGGGACAGGGATCATACAGGTGCACATCAGCCCCCTCCCCCATGAGTAATACGAGCTTCAAGGGGGCAATTTTTGGTAGGGAAATTGCAAGGGAAAGCATCCTCCCCTCCCCTCCCCTCCCGCCGTGCTGCAAGGTGCAAGTACATCTCTTAAGACTTGGAAGGTAGCAGGGGAAGCCAAGCAATTCAATTATAACACATAGTTTGACCCTCAAACATCATGCTAAACCATGGCTTGCAGTAAAGGAGGGGACATAAGCTTGGGAAGACTGGAGTACCTGCTTTATGTGCAGGAGAGCTCAGGATCAGTCTCTGCCTCTCCCATTAACAGGATCTGTTAGCTGTTGAAAAGAAAGGCCTCTGCAGAGACCCTGAAGAACTGTTTCTGCCACCTGGTCTAGCATAAGCCAGTTCATAGTTGAGGATGCTTCCAAATGTACACACAAATCATATTTAGAGCAGTGTGTCTGCTTTCATTTACTATCAGCAGAGCCCTCCAGAGACAGTGGGCTCTGGAGGCAAAGCCACAGCTTACATTTGTTCATTTAGACATTGTATTGAACCATACTGAGAGCAAACCATGAAGGTGGACCTGGAGACGTTGCATGAAAAACAGAAAGGAATTTTAGTAGTACTGTTTTAGACAGGAAAAAGTCCATGACTGGCTGGGAAATGTTGGGAATTATAGGATTTTCCCCCTGTGTAACCATACATAGCATTGTGGCCTTTAGTTCCCACTGAAATCCATGAGAATTAATTAATTACTTAGAGTCTGGCTATAACCCATGATTTGCAAACCCATTTCAAATCATTATTCCAATTTTATTTTACTAGCCGTCACAAATCAGTGATGAACCAGCAAACCAGTTTAGCTTGGAGTGTGGCGTAATGCTTAAACAGAGCCTGCCTCTGTGGTTTGTATTATGGTCCAGCTAATCACAAGAAAAAAAGTCCATGTATATAAAGAAAATGAGTAAGAAGAATGAAGAAGCAATTCTATAATGCCCTCATTGCAAACAGAATAATAAAAACGAGTAACAGGAGGCAGGGCTTACTGAATGACTCCCACATTAATCTTCTTTTCTCATAAAAGTATGTTTCATAAGCAGTTGTACTAATCTAGCTTTAGAATGACACAAGGGAGCAGTGCTTGGTGAGGGAGAACAGAACAAAGGAGTTTAATAACCATCGGTACAAAGTGTTAGTCTCAGTGATACTGGAACCTGTGCATACCAATGTTAAATAAGCACAAACGTGATATTTACTAACCTTTGTTGCAGCTTAATCATATATCCTATCTTTCTTTCATATGCATTGATTTACTTTGCATTTAAATTTATAGTGCAGTGGCTTATATTGCAGTATAGCACCTATTACTTGACGTTTTAACTTGAAATAGAATAACCCCTTTTACTAATCCATGTTAAGCAGTATCTTCTTTTTCCCTAATCACTTGTATAACATTCTGTGTCCAAGAGAGCAGTTTGCATCCAGTAACAACACATAGGCACAGGCTTAGCCTAAAATATTAGGTTGACTCCACTGAGTACAATCAATTTAGATAATAAAGATAAAGCACATGTACTTGACAACTGCTGAATAAGAACAGATAAAAAGTGCTTTCACATCCTTGACCCCATTACTTTTTGTAATTTGAATGACATAATCTCCAATTTAATAAATATTTTTCCTTCAAAACAACAAACATAACATCATCTATGTTTTAAACCATACCTGAAACATTTCCACAAATATACATGAAAGTGCATGGTGGGAGTGGAAGAACAACGCTAAAGGATAACAGAGGTAGAGACTCTTTCAAAATCAATAGTAGAACAAAGGGATAATAAACAAGGTACACATTAGCTAGCTTCTGACAACACAACAACCCACATTTGAGTGTTGAGAATGGATTAAGTGTGCGCTGTCACTGAACTGTGAGTGGTTCAAATGCGGATTATTGTCTTGTCTGATGCCATCTGCACTAACAGCATGGTTTGTGAACCGCAACTACGCAGGAAGAGAACCCATGGTTTCTTGTGGGGTTGTCAACTGTAGATTGCTTATGGTTAACAAAACATGGTTTGTTAGGGAAGCAGAGTTCGGACAACACATTATTAAGTCTGAAACTAGCCATTCAGTTTTTTTAGTCATAGATCCATGAGTGATCACACCTTGTGTAGTCAACCAGTTCTTCAGCAGAGAACCATAGGTTAATTTCCGTCTCGGCGCTTTCTAGAGAGTCGCTTCCATGAATTATATTTCTAAAGGGGAAAGAATGAAATAATTAGTTCTACTGTGATGAATTGCACAGAACATTAATGGAGAAATTTGGAGAACTTTGGCCAGTCATTCAAAAGCAAACATATTAGTACATGCTGCACTGTCCAGTGGCTCCTGCCAGGATGCTTCTGACAGCCAAAGTGACTTTCCTAGCTAGAAACACCCCAAGAGGAAAAAGCTTGGGTTACACGCAACAACAAACATCTGCACATAAATTTGCACAATAAAACTTTGCTTTTGGTAGAAAACCTCACATGCCTTCCAGAACGCTCCAGCATCGCCCTCACTCCCAGAGCGGATTTGGGGGCACGGAGATTTACAAGGCTGGGAACTGTTCCATGCGTGGTTTCCATTCTGCTGGCAGATGGTCAGGGTTTGGTGCAACCTGTTGCCTCTGAACTGAGCCTTCTAGCCTTTTGCTCCTCTAATAAGTGAGGGTTAGATCTGGCTGGCACTCCCTGGCTTGTTTGGGAGCAACAAGCCAAGGAATGGGTTTGGGTATAATGCAGAGATTTTTCTGGTTGTTGAGTTCATTGTTACTGAAGCTGCTCCTGCTGCTGGGAGAGGCTGAGCAGAAGTGATCAAGCAACATCACGAATGCTGGACCAGGAGTTTGCAGAATTCTGCCTTACCATTTTGTGTGAATGCAATTATATAAGTAGCATTGATGAATTGTGCAAATCAAATAGGTGCTTTTTTCTTTGGTCTTCATATAGTCAAAAGGAAACTCTCAATATATATTTTTTCATTTTACATATAATAAGTATGTGCTCAAAGTCATACTTCACATATTTTGAATGGATTTATCATTACAGCCACCTGTATTTCAGTAACTGCTCACTAGAGTCAAAAATCTAATTCTTTTTATCCACACCAAAGATAAGAAATTAGATGCAGATCTTTGGTTCCATCAGTGAAAGGAGACCATCTGCAGAATGGGACTCCTATGCCTTCTTCCCCCTGCTCCCCAAACAGGTGAGGGAATCTTCAGGGGAGAGGATGCGGATACCTTTCCCTAGTGGAATGAAAGGTCTGGATCCAGCTCAGAACATTTCTTTTCCAAAGTGCCTTGTTCAACTGCATTCAGATTTCCCAGTCCTAAAGTCAATCACATTCCATAATGCCCCTTGTTAGACAAGGCTGTAATAATTTTAAGGACACCCTCAAGGGTAGGAATATCATTCAGTGTCCTCATTTTAAAGTAACCCTGAAGCGTTACGAGAGTATTAATGGAAGGTGCAGGCTAACCTGGACAAAAATCTGCTACCTCCCTGCCACCCAGTGTATCAATGTAAGGAAATGTGGCAACTGGGACTGAGTCACCTGTAGCCAACAGAATTAGGAGGAAACTTGCTGAGACAATGTGCAAAGTCAGGGCCATCTTAGGCCTGTTGGGATATGAAAGTCACCTATCAAAAATCAATGAATCAGATCTTTTATAAATATTCCTTTGCACTCCAAATATCTGCATTTACATTTAAAAAACTTGGATACATTTTCATTCTCAGTTATATATGCAGACCAGGACTAGTAATTAATTTAATTTTATAAGAGAATTCAGAACCTACCTGCCAACTTGTACACAGAAGTCTCCACGAATAGTGCCAGGTTTGGAATCGGCAGGGTTTGTTTCTCCCAGCATTACTCTCCCAGTCTTAACTACATTAAGGCCTTCCCACACCTTCAACAATCAAAGTACTGAGATTAAAAATGAGTCCCCTAATAAGTTATAAGAAGAACACATTCTCACCATTTTACCACAATATTAATAATGCTTATTCTGTCCATAAACTTAACAGGAGCAGGCATATGCTAGTCTTCTTTCAAGGAATCTTTTCTCTTTTTGGGTTATTCAGTACTTCCTGTGCCAAATATTGCCACTGTTCAGAATTTTTTTCTTCATATAGTATAACCTCTGCAATTAGGACAGTTACACGGCAAATAATTCTATGTATACCATGGGCACTCCATTGAAGAATGCTGATGACATAACTGCTAACGAACTACATCACCTCCCCCAGTGCTGTTCCTAGTTGCTTCCACATTGCAGACATTTTGAAATAATGGATCCACTGACAAAATGATCCTATGTCCCCTAGACATTGTCTCAGGGGTCACAGGATACTTTGGATTCCCAGCTTCAAGGTCAGGGGCAGTGTTTGTATCTTGGAGCTAGGAGTAGACTCCTCTGCCCTTCCCCATCCACTTGCAGCCAGCACAGTTCTTTTTGTGGAAGGAACTGCATCAGCTACTTTCCCAGATCAGAAGAGCTGCTGAAAGGGGTTAAAAGGAGGCTCTGAGGGGGCAGCAGGGAAGGGAGGAGACTGGAGTGGCTGGATTATGAGGTATTCTGAAGGTGCTCCAGGCTCTGTCCCTCACATTCTGAGATGCTGTTGCTAGACATCCAAAAATGGCTGCCCAGCAAAAAGGCAGAGCAGGAGGCGCAAGGAGATGAAAATGGTCTCTACTGCTTTTTCTGCTCTGCTGGGAGTAACCAAAAGGCTCTGAGCTCAAAGGTTTATTCTCATATCCACAGCATTGCACCTTCAGTCCTACTTATTATTATTACATTGCATCAGAAATTCAGTTAGTTACGATTAATTTAAGCACTACTGATTTCAGTGAATCTACTTTAAAGATGGCAAAGTTGAGATCAAACCGAATACATTAGAGATGGGCAACTCACACCCTTCTAGATGTTTTGGCTTTCAATCCTCATCACCCTGAGCCAGCTTAGCCCACAGCTCACAGTTGTGTAGTGGTTTACTCTGAAGTGCTGGCACTCAGCATGGCAGTTCCTATAGCTACTTTCCCAAGAAAAGTCCAAAATTGTAGGCAGCCCTGGGATCCATAACCTCAAAGCAATTTTAGAAATGTTCTGCTTAGGTGCAGATATTTTGTGAAGCAAATGGATCTTATTAGATCATTCAGCTATTCCAAAATACTTTACATTTCAGTGAGGATTACAGTTACTGAGAAAATTAATTTACCACAGCCACAGTAAAAACTGAGCTAACAGCAGGGAACAGGAAATTAATTCTAAGGGAAGGTGTTCTTTCTGCAAATAAAAAGTTCCAGCACTGTGTCCCTGTGAGCTGTGGTTCCACTATTACACTGATGGTGGGGAGCAAGAGGAATAGTTAGCCCAAACATCTTGACAGCCAGAAGCATTCATTCATTCATTCATTCATTCATTCATTCATTCATTCAATTTCTTTCAATATTCATTAAATATAAATTCAATGTATTCAATAAGTGAATACAATTCAAGCATACACTCACAGTAAGAAGAACCCACAGGCTGAATGAGAGCTAGATTACCTGCCTCTTTTTAAAGTATGCTGCATATATTTGATTTACTTTTAAAGAAAGCAATGTTTAGTTGTTGAAATCTTACCATGGCTACAACAGGTCCAGAGTTCATATATTTAACTAAACCAGCGTAGAATGGTCTGTCCTTCAGGTCAATGTAGTGTTCTCTGAGAAGATCTTCAGAGGCCTACAGGAACAAAATGCTTAACATAAAAACTTAATAGCATCTTATGTCACATAGAATTAGCCACATGAGTGGTATTGCTCTTTAAATTGCACACTTTTCAAATACTGGTCCTAGGACTGCTTTTGAAAAGTGGTTTAGTTGGTTAGTACAACTTGAAATATTATTTCTTCTGGTTTTGGCAGCAAGCTGCTTGCCACTCAAGTACATTCAATAAAACGGTTTTTGAAGCTCCAAGAATATATAGAGTGCTAAATTTAAAATATGCCACTAAGGACACAACTTTCCGCCCAAGGACAGCCATGTACTAAATTTAGAGTACTCAGCATGGCTTTATCTTCTAAATACTGGAAAGTTTCCAAACTATAGGTCATCTTGTAAATTAACTTACACCTCTGCCTAAAGTCCATTTTGAGAAGAAAGCAACATAAAAGTGTGTGATCTGAATACCTTGACAGAAGAGGCATGAACGAAGAAAACTCACCTGCATAAATTTCATGGCGACCAGTTTGAATCCCTTCTGTTCAAATCGCTTGATAATTTCTCCCACCAAGCCCCGCTGAACTCCATCAGGCTTGATGGCAATGAAGGTGCGTTCAGCCATTGTCCTGCCACACAGGAAAGCAAACAGTGGCAATCCTGAATAAAATCCAGCTACGAGAGACGTCTAAATGGTACCGTACACAGTTTGTCATCATAGTGTGCTGTAGGATTAGGCTGGGAACAACTCATCAGCTGAAGAGATTAAGAACAGGGTACATAGAATATTTATATCACATCAGAACTAACAGCCCAGCTATGGTCTCACAAATATGCCAAGCAGCTGGTCATACACATCACTGGGGAATGAAGAATCAGGAAATACTGCACTGGATCAAAATGGGATGATGTTACAGGTACACTCTAAATTACATAGTACTGAAGATCTTACACAAAACATTCCATAACTTTGATTTAATATGTCAGGCATCTCTTACTGGTTTTCAGAACAAACCAGTAAGCCTTACCAATATATATTCAAAAGGTTTTCCCCAAGATCAAATAACTATCGTTCAACTTGAAACATGGCAATTTGACTTTACTTTCCATATAGGACAGAAGTGATCGCATTTTGTACAAGATGCTTTGTTTGAATGAAGAGTAAACCCACACTTTACACATTTCCCTTTTCTCAGACCATCCCAAATTCCTTGTCTGATCCTAAATACATTTATTTGGAATGTCCTGCTTACATTGAAACGTTCTTTCAAGTAAGTTTTCCAACAATGGAGTGTCAGAAAAACCAGCAGGCTCAGTAACATAAACTACTTGCAACTTCATTCCGACACTGGTTAGTGTACAAGTTCCACTTTATCTAGCATTGTTCCTAAGTGACATTTTAGTAACTACAAACCTTTGGGGGAAATGGGTCCAGGCATTTAAGCTCCCTACAGCTTCAACAGTGATGGTTTCCAATAGAGTTATAATCATTAACCTTTCCCCAGTGAAGCAGACCTCAAAACCTCGGTGCCTGCTACTTCTTCTCTCACCCCGTCCTGCCGGCATGCCCCTACTCACATCCCTCCACACTGACCTGAGTCCCTACATGCTGTCCTCCTCGAGGAATGCTCCATAAGCACACCTCTGGATCCATCTCACAATCTCTCATACACCTCCTCCTTCCTTCTGCTTCAGTAGCGGTACCTCTACAATGCCTTCTAACACCTACGGCACCTCCAGTTTCTAGATGGACCTTTTATTGCGGCATTGCTCTGCTTCACTCATTAATTTTCTGCTGGTCCGAATGGTATCTTCCACTTGTAGTCTGGCTCTCCTGTGTTTCTCCAGCACTTCTGGTCATCTCCTCTTACATCTACTAAGGGAGCTTCTAGATTGAGGACTCTTGGTGCAGTCAGAAGGTCCTGTGCAGCTGCTCCATCTTTTCTTTCTTTCTTGTACTAAATCCACAGTAAGAGAAAAGATGGAAGGAGCAGTGGGAACATGCAGGAGAGTGGCAAGAAGACAATGATGTCCGGACCCACGGTAAAATGCCATGACTGAGGCAGAGCAATAAGGCCATCAAAGCCTCATCTGGAAGCATCCTGCATATGAAAAGGTGGAGCGGCTTCACAATGCCTTTGGATTGCTGTTATGCCCCTCTTGACTGGAAGCAGCCCAGATCCCTCCAAGTATCCTCCGGCTTCACAATTCCTCCTTGCCCTTTATGCACCCGTACCTGCCTCCTGAGTGCCGGTGCTGCAGCTGCGGAGTGGCTTGTGCTGGTGGCTGTGGTAGCACAGCCACCACTACAGTCCCCAGTCTGGCAACTGCCCAGCTTCGCAGCAGGATCTTTCCAGCAGAAGCCTTGTCCCCACATGCCCATTATCGGTTTGTGTTGATCGCCTCTTCTCCTCTTTGGCAGCTTAAAGGCAAAACAGGGTTAGCATCCTGGTTCTGCAGGCTGCAGACGCCATCTGCTGTTGCTTTCAAAAAGACCACTTGTTTCTACCTACCACTCGGGTTTCCTCCCTAAAAGAACCAAGAGTCTTGCGGCACTTTTGAGATTACACCATAATAGCCATGTTTAAGTTTTTAAGGTGCCTCACAATTCTTGGTTGTTTTCACTGGAAAAGGCTTCACGGTGCTACTCCCCTGCAGTCCAAATTCCATTCAAACTTGAGCAGCATCTTCATCATCAGTTCCACTAAATAGCATTGGGAGGCTTTTGTTTTTAAGAAGATTGCATCATATATTCAAGGACTCCTGGTTCCAATTCATTCATTCAGCCTTGCTAGAAAACCTCTTCCCCACCAGCTAAAAAGTGTGATCTTGCTTAATGGTGATCTGTTGGGGACCAATGAGAATCTCTTTTTAACTAGTACTTAGAGGACCCCATGTCATGATGTCTGATGAAATTCTGAATAAATAAAATTTCCTTTTTTTTTTAAGGCTGATTTGGCCACAGTCACGTTTTAAAGTGCTTGAATGAGGATTCAGAAAACCTTGCCCTGATGCTAGAAGAGGCATATAGCCAGCAGGGCTGGTAGCCATTGGTAGCTTCCTTCTTCATGCATTTGTCCTATCTCCTTTTAAAGCAATTGGCAAGACTAAATGAGCCAAAGCTCAGTCATAAAATGGCCGCAGAAAGCTTGAAACTGACAAGGACAGTTTGAGACTAGTAAGATTCAGTCCTGATCTTATCAGGAAACTATGTTGTCAGTCTTGTTCCTCGCACCAGGTAGACCCAGTTTAGATATGCTCAGAGATGCATTCAACTGATCTTGAAAGCATTACTAGAAATATATTACATTGCTTCTTTGTTTTGCATTCTCGGTGGCTTTGCACTGATGTTTGGTTTTGCTGAAATTTTGAAAGAATTAAACACAAATTATAAATAATAAGAATATGCTTACAGGTATGCTAATATCTGTCTACTCTGAGCCCCCTGCCTCTTTAGTCCCTTGTCTTAATACATTCAACCCTTTCTTTCCATTATCACGCGCCTCTTACAAACTCGTGTATGTTAAAAAAAAGCATCTTGTTCAGAAACTTTCTTCATAGACCCTTGTGGGCTACCTACATGCACCATATATTTCCCGATTGTCCAAATAAAGTGCCATATTCATTGACTGTACACCTCCAGCATTCTTGTGTTTACTGTCTCCTGGCACAATGCGGCACAGTGGCTGAGTGCCGCACAGGGCATTTTGGAGGGGCTTGGCTGCACATCACAACAATAGCGGTAATCCCTTTCTTAATTATGCCGAACATGCAGTTTGCCTCTCACAGCAGCTGCACTCTGGGTCTGACACTTGGACTGAGCTGCCCACCAGAACTTTGTCTTGGTCAGGCACTGTTAGTTTCAATCTCATCAGCTTATACTTGAAGCTGGGATTTTTTTGCCTCAGTGCACGTCACTTCAAACTTGCATCTATGTTCCCAAAAGCAGAAAACTAGTATCATTTACCTACGATCTATGATACCTGTCATCTAACTGTACACTTTGAGACTGATGTTTTTTCTACCTAACGTATTTTTTCCTTCATAAAAATTGGAATTATTACACGTCTCAGAATCGGTGGGTTTCAACAACTACTAATACTGTCAAATTCATATTAATGTTTGCATACCATCTAATAGCCAAAGTGCTCTGGGACATTTACAAGTCCTGTGTATGCCCTGCTTATGAGCTTCTTGAGTTGGCACTTCTCTGACCTAGAACTTTAAGAAGAAGATAAAATTATAGTATGTACGAATAAAACTGATAGGGTAAATCTATTGGTTGAACAGCCCTAAATAGGCCTGTCTCTATCAGAGTGCCTTTCCAAATAAGATCCTCTATTACAGAAGGGAAATGCAAGATGAAATTACTTGCCTAAAGTTAATGAGCCCATGGCTGAGGTATGGCTTACAACCCGCTTACTTAGGCCCAAGCCTGACACTGTGGACAGGAAAATACTAGTACATTCTTACTGTACAGGAATCACATTGAAATAAGTTAAGCTATTCCTTAGAAAATGTGTAAGTTATGTTTTGCTGAACCCTCTACATTTAATTCTGCGCTATGTCTCAATGGAAATATTCACCATCAATCTAATTAATAAAACTGATATCTCTGACAGCATATAGGGCATAGGGATCACTCATGGTATTGAAAAGCCATATCAAGTTTCTTTCATGTCATTAAACTTATCAACTGCACATCACTAATTTGCATAATCATGCCAAGAAAGCAGGACTATGGGTGAAACTTTCTTCTGCTATCCAAATGGTAAGAAACGGTTCTACAAATGCTGTTCCTGTTACTGTGGTGGAACAGGGGAATGTTTCTGTCCCCCAAAAAAGTATTCTTGAAATCCTCTGCCCCCAACTTGTTTCAAGAATGCCCTTTATTTGGTTCTTTAGCATTTGCATATACTATTTGTTCCTTCCCTTAAACTTTGCATACCATTCATGAAAATTTCATCTACAAACCTTCCTCAAAGTATTTCCTTCCTATACTCTGTATTTATATCTCAGCCTTTTGCTGTCTATCTTTTAATCCACTCATTGACTTGATCCTCGGTCTTTTCTTCCTGAGGATGCCCTTGATCCCTTCATCCTGTCCTTTTAACACGCAAGCTGTGATCTTAGACACACAAGCGTCAATGGAAATTCAGTGTCTGCGAATGCATGCCACTGTATCATGTCTGTATATTGAGTGTATTTCCCTCCTACATTTTTGATACAGTGAGAAAATTTCAGTGGCTTGTTTTCCCATGGGCTGTTCCCTTCTGTCTATGGCAGGCTGTAATATCCTTATCAGGACAATCTGTAAACAGGTATTTATATTTAGTCATGGACATGCTCTCTTCTGCTTAAGGATTGTCTGCTACCATTGACTTACCATTAACACACTGCTTTCTCCCATAATTCCCTATTTGTAAAATGAAAATAATATTTATTTATTAATTTATTTAAGACTTTTGTATGCCGTCCCCCATGCAAGGCATCTCGGGACGGCTCACAGTCAAAACATTAAATCAATCAATAAAATGACATACATTAAAACAATCCAAGCGGTAAAAGCAATCGTCACAAGGAAGAGGTTGCTGCTTAGGGCAGGCTTCCCCACACTGACACCCTCTAGATGTTTTGAACCTCAGCTCCCACCAGCTCTGGGCAGGGGAGTCATTAACCAACACATCTGGAGGATCCCAGCCAAGGGAAGGCTGGCTGAGGGTAAGACTAGATAAGAAGCTAAGTGAACAAATGGATGGATCAAGCAGGATGTTGTTTGCTTTTAAAATAGCAGCCGCGAGGGCTGGGGGCTGCTCAGAACTGGGAACACAGCACCCTTTCCCTCTATGCTACCTGATCCAACTGGAGCCCTCAAGATGTCTTGAAGTACAAATCCCATCACTCCCAGCCAGCATCCCCCCAGGCATCTGGGGGGGTACCACATTCTGGAGGGCTGGCCTATACAGTGGTCCCAAGGGGCAGAGGTGTGAGTCAGAGCATGAGGGGGAAGTTTGCACAGTAGATGAAAGGAACAGCCCTCCCATCAGTTCTGGAAAAGGATGTTTCTTAATGCATCTCATAAAATCATGCTTGTGACAGCAACCCTCTTTACTGCTGGGAAATGGCAATTTCCTGCTATTCAGAAGTCAACTGCTTCTTATTCAGCTTGCAGAATTGGATTAGAGTGTGACCTGCCCCCATGAACACCCACTCTAGGCAGCGGAGGACTGCTGTGCTCTAATCTCCTTGTACTGAGGTGTCTGCCCGGGGCCTCTGGTGCCAAAGCCTGCACTTAATCCGCTGACATGCAGCTCCACAAAGCTGGCTCTCCCCGGGTTCCGTATGTGCGGCTGTGTGTGTGCATGTGCATGCACACGCATGTGTGTGGAGGGATGTCCCAGGCTAGAGCAGGCTCCTAGAATACAACAAAGACCTAATTGTCTCTTTCTTCTATTCATGGTCACGGGGCGTGGGAATTTCCCAGTGGAGGCCTGGATTCTAGTTTTGCTGCCTTCCCCCTTTTTCATCTGAAGTGATTGTTACTGTAAGGATGCTTAAAAGCTGGACTTTTTAACATAGTGGCCACGTTCCATCCCCTTGAAATGGCGCTTTAAGTGCCATGTTTTTCATTGCCTGGATTCTTCTGGTGCATCCTTCTGTGACCTTGCTTTTTTCATGTATTCCTCTTTATCCGTATGACTCCCTTCTCTCACTTATAAAATGCTTGCTTCCTTTATGCACAGACACCACTAAAGACATGTTGTGTGCAATGCTCCTAGCACTGGCTGTGTGGAAGTGTTATGATCACTCTTTCCTTTCCATCGAAAAATATTCCAGGCATGCAGAGAGTTCTTTTTAAAACTTTATTGCAAAGAAGGGAACAGAAAAAAATGGTTTCCTTCCCATTTTCCTGTTCACCTGAGCACATGTTCACACACCCCTTTTGAAACCTGCTCCCTGCCGCTACTTCCCTCCTCCTTTCCCCTTATTGGCTAGGGTACTGAGAGTTTACACTCTTTCCGCCCGCTTACTCCACGCTGCCCCAACACCGGCCCTTCTTCCCAATTCAGCCCTGCCCTTGGTGGGCTACAATAGGCTCATTTTGTTCTGCCCAGCTTGTCAATAAACAATCAGGAAGTATTTGGCCCTCCTGCCTACGTGCCTGTTTCCCCATACCTTGTGCTATCTGATTTTAGCCTTTCCCCTCCTTTGGGCTAAGTAATTTTCTTTGTTACCTTTTCAAATCTCTTTACTCCCTTGTTTCAAATCATCCTTTCACACCTATCAGAAGCACCCCAGCATAACTTAAACCTTCCCCTGGGAAGAGTGTGCTTTCTCCAGGCAGGCCTCTTGCCCACCAGAGGCTTTATTGAGGTGCTGCTGATGGCTGTTCCTCGCAGCAAGCTTGTGCACTGTGTACAGTACCCAGGACTACATTATGCGCTGGCGTTGGTGCTGTGGCCACCTGGCATGGCAGGATCATAAGGTCAACTTGTTCAGACAAAGTGTCCCTAAATACTCTTAGTGGATGCCAGCCAGTAAAGCACCTTGATCCATGATTATGATAATCAATGACTGATCCTTGCTCAGAGACTGCCCGTTACATTTGAGAGAATTTAAACATCATGGTATACATCTCCAAAGAAATTTCTTACACAGAGCAGTCTCTGGAATGATGCTGCATTTGGCCCAGCTGAGATTAATGCAGTGCTTCAGTCTCTTTTGGAATGGCAGCATACGAGAGACCCATAGATACCAAATAGTACTTGACAATAAACATTCATTTCCCCATCATCAGCAGGGAAATATGTCTGAACATTTCTTAGCAGAGACACCTTGGTTTCCTCATGGTAAATCTTATTCTTGTCCTACAATTACTCAGGTGTACCTATCTATTCCAATATTGGATAAGAGAATACACAGATCAGAAAGCACAGTAAAAATGTGTGTTCAAACACTTTAGCTTTTGTATAGGTGCAGTATATAGTACTGAGCATAAGAACTATATAACATTTACCAAATCTTATTATAGTTAATTACTAGGTAAAACACAGTCGATGTACATCTCTGCTTAATTACCTCAGACGGTCTATTACTATCTATTTATATGTGGATTGGAATTCTTCTTCATAATCAGTCTTTTAGGATCCCAGTCTATAGCTGCAATTCTATGCACATTTGCTTCATGGAAAGCCCCTAAAATGAATACGATTTAGTTGAATAGGCCCAACAGTCTGCTGTAAACTGAGTCTTTGCTGCTCTCTAGTGGAAATTGATGCAATACCGCCTAATAAATCTGACCAGAGTTTGCAAAGCATCCTTCTCCCTCTCCTAGAATACACATCACTCCTTTCACATGGATAGTTAATTAAGAAATACTGGCAAGAATTTAAAGAAGTGCATGCATTCAACTACTGGAGAACACACTCAAACACCTTTCCAGACTGTAGTTCCTTGTGGTGAAGTCAGGGCTGTTCTCAATTTCCCTCTCTTTGGAAATAACTTGTCAAGATCCTGTGATCAAAAAAAAAGCTTTCCAAATTCTTTTCTTGGGATGCTGATCACCGACACGAGTGCAATCAATCATAAGCATGGGAAATGTACTGACTGGGAATTAAAACAACTACATTTGCATGACACCCTTTAAGAATGTTAAATCACTAAAATCTAGAAAGAGAGAGGAAACCTATTTGGAAATGCTCTTCTATGTTAGGACAGAGTGTTGACCTAGCTGCTCTCAGATGTCTCCACCCATGGAACACTCCATCCACAGAGAGCCTCCCACTTCCCATCCTTGATCCACAATTGAAATGAGGTGGGAACCCTGCAAGGAGACACAAAAAGCTAGTTTGCTTAAGCAGATCCCACATTCATTGACTAGGGTCTATCTTTATCAGTTTATTGACTACCAGTGAAGTCAAAGACACCACTCCCAAATAAACAGTTCCATAAATACAACCAAAGTCACTTGATTTCTTTTCCAAATTTGCACTAATCTGCACTGGGGAACTGCAATGTTTGGTAACTTTGAGAATGCTTTTCTAACTCATATTTACATAAAATTATAGCATAAGCTTTTCTGCACTAGAGTCTACTCCATCAGACACATTAAGTATAGTTATAAATTATTCCAACTTGCCAGGATACTTTTTGAAAATATTGATATATCGTCATTTATCCTATCAGGGAATTCAGGATAGTGTTGTATAACAACCAAAATGTAATAATAAAGCAGTAGATAAACTCCTTAACTTTTACAAGGAATGCAAAATGCATGGATGAATAAGAACATTTTGATCTGGCACAGAAATGGTTGCAATGTAAGGATCAGGTTAGTTTCTTGAGGAAGGTTATGCCCCAACTCAGAGCCTTTGCAGAGATGGCTCCATACCTCTGATAAAGGAGGCAGCTGGAAAAGGAGCTCAGAAGAAGATCTTAACAAACTGGGAGCTTGATGAGCTCTCCCTTTGGATTATACTTCTTGAATCTGATGAAATAGATTCTAGTCTGTGAAAGATTAAACCATAATAAATGTGTTAAATCTTTTGCTGCAACAGGCTAATAGTGCAATCTTGGTATGTATCAGAAGCCAGTCCCAGTGAGGTAAATTGGTACAAATTAGTAAATTAGGATTGTAGCCTGAAACAGCTACCCCCTGAAAGTATTTAAGCAAATTACAGTTAAAACATAACTTGGACCTCTAGTAATATCAAATGAAGTTGCATGACCTTCCTCTTTGTTTTTACTGCCTGTCCTATCTGTGTATTTTTGGCTAGGTTGTAGTATTTTAGCAAAGCTAGATATGGCTTGCTCTTACCTTATTTCCACAGCACATGTTCTGTAGTTCTTTTACCAAGCTTCCTAAAGCAGCCTCCCCCAATCTGGTGGCCTTCAGAGGCATTTGGAACTCAACTCCCAGAATTCCCTTCCAGCAGGGCCGTTGCCTGGGAATTCTGGGTGTTGCAGTCCAATTGGGTCTGGAAGGCACAAGGTTGGGGAAGGCTGCCTTTAGGATAAAACTGCTTAGTGACAGGAAACCTTGATAAAACACATGTATGCACATGATTAATATAGTTGGCATACTCTTGCAGAACCTGTGGAAGGAACTTATTAAAATAATATCAATATCTTTGCAAAGTGTTTGATTTTTAGAATTAAATTTTTATTGAAATATTTTGTTCATGGTGTATTGTTATCCCCAGTTCTCTTCCCCTTCTGTCCTCCCCATTAACCTCTCCCAACTGAACAGAACAAAGAATCAGACAGCAAAAGAAAAAATGTGTTAGTATCAAAACATACATTGTATAAAGCATTCTTGACTTATGGCTAGCATCTATACAACTGACATCCTCCTTTGACATGGCTGAAATGGTAAAGAAAACTGTTGCTTACACAAGCAGCAGTGCAAGCACATGCAGTCAATCCTTTTCAGAATTTTTCTTGAATTAAGCATATTTAAGAGCGAGAAGAACAAACGGAGAACGCACCCACAAAATTCTCCCTTTGTACCGCTAGCTTTTCTAAGCGGCACGTCCTTGCCACTCTGGCTTGCTTTTCCAGGAAGGTGCTGGGAGAGGCAATAAGGAAGCGACGCCTGGCCGGAGCGCCAAGCCCCTCGCCGCCCTTGCGACACGGGCCAGGCGGGGCGCTCGGCTCGTCGGCGGCGCTGGAAGCCGCTCAGAACATCACAAGACCGACAGCGGGACACACCCAGGTTTTCCCAGCCGCCGTGGCTGCCATTCCGGGGAAGACGTGACACACTGAGAGCCTTTGCCCACACCCTGCTCTCCGCTCCTGGAAGCACAAAAGGAGTTCCTTCTGCTCCATATTGCAAGGCTCTTCACCCTGTCAGCACATGATCTTTTTCGCACAGAGTACAACAGTAAATGTCGTAAAGTCACAAGATAGCTATTACTTTGCTGATAGCTTCTTACCTCATAAAACTCTACACATTGCATTTTCTCTTCCGCCTTCAAGAAGCTTTCTGAATTATTTAAAAAGGTGCACAACATTTTAAAGCTTTCTTCTCCCCCTTCCCTATGAAGGATTTTTAATCCCTTTGCCCCAAACCCCCCCAGCCAAAATGAAGTCTAACTGCAAGATCATTTTGCTCATAATTTATCTCGTTACTTTTGTGTCCCCTTTCTCCTCTCCCTAGCATTGAATTTAGGCTGCAAACTCCTTGGTGCAGGAAGCTTTATTTTTACCATGAAGGAGATTCAGCAACAGATGCTGCACCACTATAATTGTGTAATTGCTAAACACTTAATTGGAGAGGAGACAAGGAAATTGCTATCAATAACACCCAGATTTAAAGCTGAGATTACAAATCACGTTCAATTTAAATCTGCACGGTTCCCTGACCATTATGGCACTTCTGATGCAGGGTTAGCAAAATGTTGCACCTTTCTGGCTCACACCCTTGCAAGTTTCAGCTTCGTCGCGGCCCTTATTACGAACCTCCCGTGCTGGTACATCAGCCCCGTCCCACCTTATCATTTTCTTCCAAGAGCTAGCGGTCTTTCTACGAGACAAGCATTCCTACCAGCAACACCACACCCAAGGGCCCCGTGATTCCCCGGCAGCCGTATCCTGCTCACGTTGACTCGGAAGCTCTAGTGAGACCTGCACCCGATCCTACGCACGTTTACTTATTCGTTGGTAGCAAACGAGGCTTGCTCCCAAGAAGACATGCAGCGGCCCTAAGGCGCAATGAGGCTGGTGCGAAGCCTCAATGAACTCCATGGAAATTCCTTGTGTAAACATGCTTAGGATTGCGAACCCCACGGAGTCTTATCAAGCTTGCTCGTGAACAAATGCAACAAGATGCACATTACGAAGACGTTGCAACCACCGCCTCCCACGTTGCCTCATTTTCTCCCTGAATCACCCCTAAAACCGCAACCTCACCCGCCACGTGCCCCGCCCCGTCCTATTTTCGGCCTCGCGTCACGTCACTCAGCCCCAGCCCCGCCTCCTCCAGACCATTCTTCAACCGGCCCGGCCCGGGCGTGGTCCCGCCCACTATTTACGTCACTGCCCCGCGTCCCCTCCCACCACCCCGGCGCCGTGGGTGAGGTCAGTGCCGCGCGCCTGTCACCCAGGCTTCCTTCCCGTTCGCGCTGAGCTGTAATCAAGGCCCCGCTGCAGAGGGAGGCGCTGCTTTTGCTCTTCGGAAAGGAGCGTCCGCCGCCCCCCCATCCGCCTGCTCGGCCAGTCCGTCCGTCGGCCCTTGCTGCCCTGCACTCCGAGGCCATGGAGCTGGCGGACGGCGTGGTGTACCAGGAGGACCCGGGCGGCCCCGGCCCGGCCATGATGTCGGAGCGGGTGTCGGGTCTGGCGGGCTCCATCTACCGCGAGTTCGAGCGTCTCATCGGGCGTTACGACGAGGAGGTGGTGGCGGAGCTGATGCCGCTGGTGGTGGCCGTGCTGGAGAACCTGGACTCGGTCTGCGCGCACAGCCAGGAAACCAGCGTGGAGCTGGAGCTGCTGCGGGATGACAACGAGCAGCTCCTCACGCAGTACGAGCGGGAGAAGGCGCTGCGCAAGCAGGCCGAGGAGGTGAGTTGCGGGGGGAGGGAGCCCGAGGAGCATCCCCAGAGACCCGGCTGCGCTGCTTGCGCGTGTTTGTGTGAGAAAAGAAAGGAGGACTAAATTGACTGACGAGGTATCTTGGGGTAGTGTCAGCCAAGGAAATTGATGAGGTGGGTGAAAGTTGTGAGGAAGGAACTTAACTGATGCTAATCTGGGTGTAGTTGTTGGGATACAGAAGAGCAACAGCAGTACTGGGTCTCCACACACTTGGAGAAAGAAGTAGCTTCTGCCAAGGGGTAGATGCTGAAAGAGAGGTGATGGAAGTAAAGTGAAAACCAGTTGGAACAAAGTTGGCCAGAGAAGCAGAGCTTGTTATCCCAGAATTATGAGGAGAATTGGTACTGTTGACTAGAGGGAGATGTGTTGGTGCTTTTGTGCATTGCCTGCAAGTTCCTTGGGGGAATCTGGTTGGCTGTTAGATTCAGAATGCTGGCCGAAATGGAACTTAGGATGTGGGGCCTGGCGTTGGCTAAGCTGCTAAAAGAGCCTGTCTAATATTTTCAGCTTTTTCTTTCCCTGGGGCTGTTAACTTTTTTGGTGGGTAATGGTCACATGTTAGTCATGCAATATCAGGCCCAAATATGTATATACTTTTTCAAGATAATGGTTTGCATTGTGTGGAATTGGGCAGCAGTACTCAGAAATGATGGAGGAAAACCTCAGTTAAAACCACAGTTTGTGCATGCAAGTAGTCCTTCAGTGAAGATGCCAAGAATTGAACCTGAGTAGTGAATGCCACATGATTTATTTGGTCCTGTATTCTACACTTAAGGCTGCTAACATGCAAATGCTGATACCATTTAAAAATAGTGTTTTTATTAGTTTGTCATTTATTCCATCTTATTGGGTCTCAGCATCTTTAGATACCATCACTCTAAATAGTGCTAATTTTGAAGAGTGCACACCATAATTTAGGCTTAATATTTTTCTCAGGTGGAAAAACGATTTAGTAGGGGAGGGGATTTTGAAGGGACAAATGGCAAGAAGAGAAAGAATTAGACAACTCCTCTGTTAGAGTTTTTTTTATTGGAATCAATGAGGGTTTTTTCCCACTAAGTAACAACAACCAGGGAATGGAATCACCCACGATTAAGAATATGTAAGCTTGTTTCTTTGGAGCACACTCATTGAATGCATGTAGGCTTTCCCTTCTGCATTCATTTAACATATTTCTGATGCTTGGGCTAAGCTTCTGCATAACTGCTGTAGTGTTATTCTTTTCATATATGCTCTGTTTACTTAATAGTAATAGTAGTGAAAGAACATCAGTAATTTCTATTGTTTTGTACTTAAGAAAAGAATAGATATATGGTCAGTCAGGGCTTGGATATCCAAAGCATTTGGTGGTTCACTTCCTGAAATGTTTGATATATAAGTGCTTTAGAATAGAGGGGAAAATCAGTTTATATATGGTAGATATTCAGAATGAAAAATAATTTGGGTACAGATTACAACAGTAGGCAAGAATGTGCCAGAATATAGATGCATCAAGGTAAGTAGATAAAACATACCTTGTAGTGCTTTGTTACAGAACTGAGTAACAGTGTAGCATATCTGTCTTTTCAAGTTCTACCTGTTCATTTTTAAATAACTTTGCTGTTTGGGGCAAAATCTTGTGGCATTGACAAATCACATTCATAGGCTTTAAAACGAAAGAATGCTGAATGAAGCAGCAATTGTGGTTAAAAACAGGTATTTCTTTGCCAAGGGGCACCTCCACTTAGGTTTTGCACTCCACTGTCAGTTTGTCAAGGAAGCAACAAGGTCTATTAAAAGCTAGTGTGGTTTGCCTTGTTCTACAGTTGTGGTATGCATTTTGTAGTAACTGACAATAGTTGTTAAGCTATAGCAGTAGTTTTCAAAGTTTCCACAAAGTATTTGGAAAATATAATGCATGCACTCTTTTTTGTTCATTTCTTAATGCCTCAAAAGCAAAATCTGTTTATACTTGGCATGCATGTAAATAGCTAAAAGTATTACAAGTAGAAATGAAAAGAGGAATGTAAACTTTTTATTGTATCAAGTGGTCATAATGTCAAGTCTTGTGTATTTGTAAATGTCAAACTTCATATATTCAATTATATGTGGAGTTTCATCATCTACTGACTTAAGTAAAACTTTGTAGCTCCTAGTGGGTTTTGGGTATGGAATTAACAGGTGATGGTGATGGTGGTGATGATGATTTGTTATGTATCCATGTGGTTATTGTGGAGGGTCCTTGATTCAGTTCCTCGAATCTCCAGTTAAAATGGATGTGAAGGCAAGGGAAATACAGTAATTGAGATCTTTGGATTAATTGTCGGAATATCAATACCAAGGTAGATGGATCAATGGTCAGGCTTCTTGTTGGCAATTCTGTACTCTTGTTCGGTTACCTGTGTGTTGTTTTCCTCTTCAATAAGCCTGGTTTTAGGCAACAGGATAGGCTGTACCTGAGTGATTAACCAGGCAAATGGCATCTGCTATGCTTCATGGCTTGAACATGCCTGGCTTGTTTGACCCACCAGCATATTGTCTGTTTATCGAGATGTGTAAGGTAAGAGCTTGGGCAGCTTTTCTTTTTATGATACTCAAGTGTCAGTCATGATTGTCCAGAATTCCTTTAATGCATGTGATTTTTTTTCACATTGGATAATACGTGTGACTTCAGATCTTTTTTACAGATATAATCTAGAGTATCGCAACTTTCAGAAAGCAGAAAAATCTAATGATTGGCCAGTGATTTATGTATGATAAATAAGTTTTTTTTTCAAAACAAATATGCTAAATTGCTTTATTTGATATATCTAATCAGACAATCAGTTGTATCTGATGCTCCAAAATAAAAAAATAGGCAGAAAACAATGATTCATGTCTGTATTTTGTGCACTGTAGATCTCTTTGCTCTTATCTTGTGAGGTGGTTTCTTTTGCTTAACAATCATTAGCTCCATCTGGTGATCCTGCATTAGAAACTTGCTTCATTTTCTGCAGGTATTTGGTTATTCTGGAGTAACCAGATTCAAGAGATGAATGGGTGTCTGGTAATTTTAGATGTTCTTCTATGCTCTGTTTTATCTTAAAATACCTTGAGGGTTACTTGTTCTGCACCTTTATAGTCAAGCTTGCTTTGGTTTAAGCAACATTGCAGTTTTGTTTCCCATTATTTTGCATGTTTATGATATCAAGTACCATATGAAGGCACACTACAGCACAGTCTTTGCTATTTGAACTGGGTTTAGATATAATTGGCAGGGTGAAGATAAGGTTAAAGGAGGCAGGTAACAGACATGGCAAATTCTCATTGTTGGTGACCATGAAGTCTCAACGTTTATGTTCAAGGAACTGATAAACAAAAACAACAACCGTGCAAATTGCCTCCAATTTTCACAAGTTCAAGATTCATAATGCTTGGACCGACTGTTAGATGTTATCAATTCAAGAAAATTTAGGTCAAAATGCACCAAAGTAATATGATAGTTGCATTGAACAGCTATTGAAGAGTCCTGCTCATGTGTGTTTGTGTTTCATTGGAAAAGTTTCCACAAATCTGCTTTTGCGGTAAGTGCTGGCATAGTGATGGGTTGCTTCAGTGGCTTCCGCTGGGTATATATTTACAAGGAAACACACCTCAGGACGGCTTACAAAGGTTAAAAAGTAATATGATACAATAATTAAAACATTATGTAATAAGCACAGCATAAAACAACTTTCAAAAAACTAAAGAAAAAAAAGAAGGAAAATAAGCAAGAAAAGAAAGAAAAATGCGACTGTGTTCAGATCTTAAGACTGATCTTAAATCTTATGGACGGTAACACGTAAAAGGCTAAATTAAAGGAGGTGGGGAGAACAAATACCAAACTATCATTTATAGTCCCACTGCTACTATTACAGTGACTTTGAAATTTTGTATTGAGGAATTCTGAATACTTAAGTCTGTGTGACCATAGCTGCAAGCACATAGAAAGCATACTAAGTTTAATTTATTTCCAATTATTTTTAGGCTGCCTCTGTTTGTATAATTGCTAGATGCCAGAGAAAAATGTGATGTGGCTCTAGGTTGTAGAGTTAAATGAGACCAGAAAATATGTTAAGTGACCTCTAGGAATCTTTGTGAAAAGAAATATTTGAATAAACTATTAACTTTTTTTCCTTTTTTGACTCCTCAGAAATTCATTGAATTTGAAGATTCTCAAGAACAAGAAAAAAAAGATCTGCAGATAAGGGTGGAAGCATTAGAATCACAAACCAGGCAACTTGAACTAAAAGCGAAAAACTATGCTGATCAAAGTAAGTAGAAATGTATCAGTAGATTCTGACTGGACCTTTTTTGCATGACTTATGCTTTCAAAATTTTATTTATATAAAACAAAACAAAAGTGGTTTTGCCTCCAGACAATTCATGACGTGATCTGCTTTTATTTATATACACCTTATTTAACATTTATTTTGCAGTAAGTTATACATACGTTCAGCGACTCAAAGACTTTTTCTGATATTTATTTAGAATATTTATATGCCGTCCTTTCGCAGAGCCTCAGGACGGCTTACATAAATAAGAATAGAATAAAACGTAATATTTCCTATACTGCCCAATAACCAAACTTCTCTGGGCAGTTTACAACCCCTAAAACATGGCCATGATACAATAAAGCATTCATAAAACATTTTTCAAAACGTTTAAACTCACTCTAACAGTTAAATCAATGCTTAATACAAGGCAGACCTATTAAGTGGTATGGGTGCCCACATCAAACTATTAAGCATCCTCAGATACCTTTAAATGCCTCAGCACAGAGGACTCTTAATTTGGTGCTGAAAGGATAACAGAAGGTGCTTGGGGGGCCTTAGCGTGGAGATGATTTCACACTCGGGAGGGCCTTCACTGGGAAGGTGGAACTTGGAGGAAGGCCTCAGCTGTGGATCATAGCGCCTGCATGGACAGCACTTGGGAGAAGTATAGTCATTTATTGGGGATCCAAGCTATATTTTAAAACCCACAGCTTGGTTTGGGCTCAAAAGCATGTAGGGAGCCCGTGTAAGTGTTTCAGATTTGGTATTATGTGTTCAGATTTTCTCTTTCTGTTATTAGTCTGGCTACCGTGTCTTTATAAGTTGCAGCTTCTGAATGGCCTTCAGAAGCAGTGCATCAACTTAGAAATGTCCAGAGTATAGGTTACTGAAAACTGTTTATACCTATCCAGGTAATAATGTACCTGGGCCACCAGCCAAAGCTGGTAGATGGCACTCTGTGCCACTGAGATAACCTCAACCTGACAAAGATGGCTCTAGAAGGACCCTCAAGCTTTGAACCTGCTCCTTCAATGGGAATGCAATCCCCATCAAGAATAGATTGAGCACCCTCCATCTAGTCAGAACAGCCTCCCACTAACAGCTTCTCAGACTTGCTTGGACTGAGCTTCAGTTTGTTAGCCCTCATTCAGTTCATTATTTCAGCCAGGCACTGGTGTAGCACATCCATAGCTTCAACTGAGGGAGATGAGCAGAAGTATGTGAAATGTGTGTCATCAGCATACTGATGTCAGTGCACTCCAGAGCTCTGGATGATCCCACTCAATGGTTTCATGTACATATTGGGTAGCATGGTGAACCCCTGGAACTCTTATGTTGGAGGATCTATGGGATCATACAATCATTTCCTGACTGATAGTTTTCCTTTCTGTTTACAGGGCAAGAAAGAGAATTAGCTTTACTTTATAGGAAACTTGTGAATATTTCAAGATGTTTCTCAGCCTTAAAGATGCCCTGTGTGTATCACTGGCTGATTCCTGACTGGGCATATCTGCCCATCTGGAAAAAAATGTAGCTCTTTGATCTGTGACATTCTGAAAAGCTAGCACTGGGTTTCAGGGTTAAAAATGTTATCACATATGTTTTTCTGGTAGTAATTCGTGGAATTCAGTGGAACGTATTTTTTGTGGATGTCAGCTACATGGAATGTAGGTTGCCCTAAAGCAGCCATTCCAGAAAGGACATCTTGATGGAATCTCTCCAGTTGTTTGTCTGGAGTCAAAACTCAAACTAAAATCTAGATAGATTCACTAAAGTATTTCTATTTTCTCTAGGCAGGTGGGTGGTGGTCTCTGAAAAAATACTAGAGTAAGTGAAACTCAAAAGTAATATTGACTCCATTGGTTTTAACTTGGCAAACTGACTAGTAATTCTGTTCATTTTAAGTATGGGTAAGAACCAAAAACTGTTTAGTCTCATACAAGAGGGCTGTGCTAGTCCAGTCGATTTTTAAATTTGATTTCCAGCCGACTTCTGTGTCACATCACCAACTCCTTTTGAAACATGCTTCAGTTTCAAAAGCATTTTGCTATGTGGCTCTAGGTGGGGCATGTCTGAAGTCCTGGTCCAACTACTTCCCTGGTTCCTCGGGTGGTTGTCACTATTCTTGTTTTTAATTTAACCATTGGCAAATGCTTTGCTGTTTCAGAATAGCAAGATGATGTGCATCCCATAGTTCCCCTCAGGAGCTGGGAGTGATAAATTAGACTCAAAAGTATCCTTGTGGGCTTGTCATATGTACCATTTCTCGTCCATTTACTGTGGTTATATTTTAGGATTCTGTACTCTCAACCACTTTTACATGTAAATTACTAGCAGCCTTAATTTCAATGCTAACTGGGGTTTGCTGTTAATTAGGATTTAATCACTCCAAGCTTTGCTTTCAAATCCTGTTTAAAAATGAACTCTGGTTAATATTAACCATAGTTAGTGTTGATTATGGTCAGTGTTGGTTATGAGATGAACTTCAACACTTTTGTTAGGCCTGGAACAGAGCGTACATGGAAATACTTATTGAAGTGCAATAGAGTATTATTAATTTTTATTTAGCCAAATAGCTAATGGTTCTCTGGACAGTTTACAAAAGTTAAAAGTTAAACATGTAACAAGGAAAACAGACAACATATAAACAACACAATAAAGCAATAAAACCTCAGCAGCTGCAAATCAAATCAGCACAGAGATACAGCAGCAATATAGAATAAAATGCAGAATTAAAAACTAAGTTTAAAATTTAAATATCAAACACAAGGAGAACAAAAAGATTTTCACCTGGTACTGAAAAGAATAGAGAGTTTATGCCAGGCGCACTTCTTTGATGAGCCTATTCCATTGACAGGGTGCCACAACCAAAGAGACCGTTCTCCAGATAGTCAATCCCTTTACTTCCTTTGGAGAGGGCTCCAGAGAAGGACCTCAGGAGATGAACTTAGGCCCTATGTGGGTACATAATGGACAAGGTATTGCTTCAAATAACCTGGATCCAATCCACTTAGGACTTTAAATGTAATGTTAGCACTTTGAATTGGGCCCAGATTTCAACAGGAAGCCAGTGCAGCTGAAAGAAGACTGGCATAATGAGTTGTCATGGGGCATTCCCCATTAACAACCCTGCTGCCCGGTCTTGAATAAGTTGAAGTAAGGGGTTATATGATCCCAGAGCCACAGTTAATAAATGAAGCTATCAATCCCTCTGAAATAGGATGGGCTTCTATGGAAACTGTGGAAGGTGAAGAATTAGTTTCATTAAGTGGTACTGTTTTTTGTTACATAACCATTTATTCCTTGTATCCTTTTCTAGAAGTATAGTATAAACTTTAGGTCCCCTAGACAGAGCATGCTTTGTTTTGTAAACCTGGAAAGCAGAAAAGGAACCCAGGTTTTACCAAACTAATAACATAATTTTAATGTTTTGTACTTGAATCTAACAGCTCACAGGGCTGACTTTTTAAAGTTCTCCTCCAGCCTCTTGTAAAGCATGTTTTCAAGGCGTGTCTATCAAATGTACTTTTTTTGTATAGTGATATTATACTTGCACATAGGTTTGAAGGCATATTTGAAGAGAGAGGCATCATCCTAAATAAGCTTTGCTTAGAAGGTGGATTTTTTAAAACTGTCAGTTGCAGTGGGAATGATACGCTGCTGGGGGCAGTACAGGCTTGGCTCCTTTCCTGTTCTTCTTTTATTAGAAAGAAGACTGAGGCTAAAGAAATGGTTGTTTATCAAAATGCTTCCTGTAAGTGTGTTTGTGTGTGTTTACAGCTCATGAATGTTAGGAGGGTTTTGTCTTTTTTTTTTTAAACAAAAAGCATTTTGTATAAGAGTGGAATTGGGCATTTTATGTCAAGCTATTTTTCCTTCTTGAATAAAAAGCCCCTTTCAATTTATAATGCTATTAACAAAATAGTGCTTGGGTCTTCTCAAAATTTGAAAAGAAAATGCCGTCTCTGCTGTGATTTAAGAAACACCACTACTTAATTTAGATTTGTGTTTACATTTTAATTTTTTCATGCGTTGGGGTCCAATACTTGAATGAATTTGGAAAGAAATAGTACAACAATCAAAATGTTTGGAAGAATGCATGCACAGAAGTGGCACTTGTATTTGATAGTTGGATTTTTCTATCCCCCTGTACCAAAACTATAGGGGTACTTGCATAGTATTGTGGCATGATGACCATCTCAGTTTAATAGAAGAAGCCCTTCATTGTGTCCCTTCTCTTAGAAGAGGGGGCCCATTTGCACCCTGCTTTGGATAAACTGGCAGCTGCTAATTTTCAGTATACATTTTTCAACATATTGTATATGCCCTGCATTTAAAAATATTGTTGCAACTTCTCTTAATTGCTGGAAGAGTAAGATAGAAATATTTTATTTCTGCTGTGTATTGCTTATTTTTTAAAATTTGTATTCCTATCCTGTCATTTTTCTTAAGGGAACCAAAGGCATTTTACAAAATCATCCTCTTTTTCTTCTCTCGCTATGTATAAATTCTTGTTACTACAGTGAACAAATTCTCCTGGATACAAATGCAAACTCAGAGGTAGCACATAGTAATATAGTAAAGATTCTGGTGGAGTAGTTTGATGACATTGATTTTAAAAGTTTAAAGTAAATCAGTGGCCCATTGCAACCTGTCCATTTGCTGGAATTGGTCTCCTCACTCTCAGCATGAATAGATTAGTTTGGGCAGTGATGCCATTAAGGAATGGAAATTGAGGTCATCCACTGGAGGAAGCAGCCACTTATGTGCAGCTCTCTTATTCATTAACCAGATGTAACTGACACTGGTGACTACTTTAATTAGGACAGTATGTCTTATGTGAACTGTTCTCCAAATCGTATTAGAGAAAATCCTGTTTTGCAATGTGGCTATTATTCTTTTTTCAACTATTAAAGTGTTCTCTGTATTGATAACACGAAGATAGATTTTGCTGTTGGAATATCAAAGGGTGTGCAGGATATGAAGTTCACCACTGGTGCATTTTCACATTTGGAAATCAGCACTTCTACCTGAAACATTGCCCAAGGCTCCCTCGAGAGTTTTCTGAAAGATTCTTGTTTGTATGTAGAGATTGTGTATTGGAGCAACTTAAAATCACTATTTGGGCCATTTTTTTGACTTACTTTTTTGCAAGATTGTAAAGTAGTGATCTTGTTGTTGTTGTTAGTCATGAAGCCATGTCCGACCCATCGCAACCCCATAGACAACATTCCTCCAGGCCTTCCTGTCTTCCACCATCTCCTGGAGTCCACTTAAGCTCACACCAACTGCTTCAGTGACTCCATCTAGCCACCTCATCCTCTGCCGTCCCCTTCTCCTTTTGCCCTCAGTTGTTCCCAGCATTAGGCTCTTCTTCAGGGAGTCCTTCCTTCTCATTAGGTGGCCAAAGTATTTGAGTTTCATCTTCCGGATCTGGCCTTCTAAAGAGCAGTCAGGGTTGATCTCCTCTAGGACTGACCGGTTTGATTGCCTTGCGGTCCAAGGGACTCGCAGGCGTCTCCTCCAGTACCACAATTCAAAGGCCTCAATCCTTTTGCGTTCAGCCTTCCTTATGGTCCAGCTTTCACAGTCACACATTGCAACTGGGAAAACCATAGCCTTGACTATATGCACTTTTGTTGGCAGGGTGGTGTCTCTGTTTTTTAGTATGCTGTCTAGATTTGCCATAGCTTTCCTCTCCAGGAGGAAGTGTCTTTTAATTTCTTGGCTGTCCCCATCTGCGGTGATCTTGGAGCCCAGGAAAATAAAATCTGTCACTACCTCCATTTCTTCCCCATTCGTTTGCCAGGAAGTGAGAGGACCGGATGCCATTATCTTAGTTTTCTTAATGTTGAGTTTCAAGCCAACTTTTGCGCTCTCCTCCTTCACCCACATCAGGAGGCTCTTTAGTTCCTCATCACTTTCTGCCATGGGAGTGGTATCATTTGCATATCTGAAGTTGTTGATATTTCTCCCAGCAATCTTAATTCCAACTGGTGATTCATCTAACCCCACCTTTCTCATAATGTGCTCTGCATATAAGTTAAATAGGCAGGGCGACAGTATACAGCCTTGCTGAACTCCTTTCTCAATTTTGAACCAATCAGTGGTTCCGTGTCCAGTTCTCACTGTTGCTTCTTGACCCGCATATAGGTTTCTCAAGAGACCAATAAGATGGTCTGGTACTCCCATCTCTTTAAGAACTTGCCACAATTTGTTGTGATCCACACAATCAAAGGCTTTAGCATAGTCAATGAAGCAGAAGTAGATGTGTTTCTGGAACTCCCTAGCTTTCTCCATGATCCAGCGTATGTTGACAATTTGATCTCTAGTTCCTCTCCCTCTTCGAAATCCTGCCTGTACTTCTGGTAGTTCTCAGTCCACATACTGCTGGAGCCTAGCTTGTAGAATTTTGAGCATAACTTTGCTAGCATGTGAAATGAGTGTAATGGTGCGGTAGTTTGAACATTCTTTGGCATTGCCCTTGTTTGGGATTGGAATGTAAACTGACCTTTTCCAATCCTGTGGCCACTGTTGAGTTTTCCAAATTTGCTGGCATATTGAGTGTAGCAGTTTTACTGCATCGTCTTTTAGGATTTTGAATAGCTCAACTGGAATATTGTCGCCTCCACTAGCTTTGTTGTTGCTCAGACTTCCTAAGGCCCATTTGACTTCACATTCCAGGATGTCTGGCTCGAGGTCAGTGGTTGTCAGGGACGTTAAGCTCTTTCTTGTATAGTTCTTCTGTGTAATCTTGCCACCTTTTCTGCCTCTGTTAGGTCCCTGCCATTTTGGTCCTTTATCATGCCCATCTTTACATGAAATGTTCCCTTCACATCTCCAATTTTCTTGAAGAGATCTCTGGTCCTCCCTATTCTATTGTTTTCTTCAATTCCTTTGCACTGTTCATTTAAGAAGGCATTCTTATCTCTTCTAGCTATTCTCTGGAATTCTGCATTCAATTGTTTGTATTTTTCTCTTTCTCCATTGCCTTTCGCTTCCCTTCTTTCCTCAGCTATTTGTAAAGCTTCCTCAGACAGCCATTTTGCTTTCTTGCATTTCTTTTTCTTTGGGATGGTTTTAGTTGCTGCCTCTTGTACAATGTTGTGAACCTCCATCCATAGTTCTTCAGGCACTGTCTATCAGATCTAATTCCTTAAATCTATTTGTCACCTCTACTGTATATTCATCAGGGATATGATTTAGGTCATACCTGAGTGGCCTAGTGCTTTTCCCTACTTTCTTCAACTTAAGCCTAAATTTTGCAACCAGAAGCTCATGATCTGAGCCACAGTCAGCTCCTGGTCTAGTTTTTACTGACTGTATAGAGCAGGGGTCTCAAACTCACGGCCCACGGGCCAATTGCAGCCCGTGGGATGATATTTTGTGGCCCCCACTTGATATCAAAGTTTAGTGATAGTGCGGTCTGCGCATTTTTCTCACACACACCTGTGTGAGTTGTTACCCTGGGCGCAATGTTTCCTCTAAGCTTGTGTTATGGAAAGCCCAGCTTTCTCAGACAAACTTCTGCCATTTCCCAGCATGCAAGGCACTCATGTATTCTGGCACACCATTCAGCAGTGAGAAGTATGCTGATGCCATTGTAAAGCTACAGGAAGAATTTGATCACAGGTTTGCAGATTTCAAGACACACAGAGCCAGTTTTCAAATTTTTGCTGACCCCTTCTCCTTCGATGTGGAGGATGCCCCCACCCCCCCGTGTTTCAAATGGAGCTAATTGACCTGCAGTGCAATTCTGAACTCAAAGCTCAGGGAAGTGAGTGGAAAAGCAGACAAGCTTGGACAATTTTTGAGAGAATTGCCCCTTACCTTCCCTGAGCTTTCCAGGATGTTCAAGCGGACCATGTGCCTTTTTGGGAGCACCTATCTGTGTGAAAAGCTCTTCTCCACCATGAACTTTACTAAGTCAAAGTTCAGGTCCAAACTTACTGATGAGCATCTTCAAGCCATACTGAGGGTCTCAGTTGCTTCCTCCCTCAAGCCAAATGTGGCCCAGCTGTGTAAGAGGAAGCACTGTCAGGTCTCTGGCAGCAAGGAGTAGGAAGAAGTAAGAGAAGCCTATGTTTTGAAGAACCGTTCATGTTCTGAATTATTATTAGTAAAGATTGAGAAGATTGGATCAGTTGTACTTTTTTTTTTGGAATACTTGAAATCCTTTTTTTGTGGAATACTTGATGCGGCCCAGCCTCACCCAGACTCTACTTCTAGGTAAGTTGAGTTTGAGACCCCTGGGATAGAGCTTCTCCATCTTTGGCTGCAGAGCACATAGTCAATCTGATTTTTGTGTTGACCATCTGGTGATGTCCATGTGTAGAGTCGTCTCTTGGGTTGTTGGAAAAGAGTGTTTCCTATGACCATCGTATTCTCTTGACAAAATTCTACCAGCCTGTGCCCTGCTTCATTTTGTACTCCAAGGCCAAACTTGCCTGTTATTCCGTTTATCTTTTGGCTTCCTACTTTAGCATTCCAATCCCCCATGATGATAAGGACATCATTTTTTGGAGTTAATTCTAGAAGGTGTTGTAGGCCTTCATAGAACCGGTCAACTTCAGCCTCTTCAGCACCAGTGGTTGGGGCACAGACTTGGACTACTGTGATGTTGAATGGTTTGCCTTGGATTCGAACTGAGATCATTCTGTCATTTTGGAGATTGTATCCCAGTACTGCTTTTCCTATTCTTTTATTGACTATGAAGGCTACTCCATTTCTTCTGAGGGATTCTTGCCCGCAGTAGTATACCTGATGGCCAGCTGAATAAAATTCCCCCATTCCTGTCCATTTTAGTTCACTGATTCCTAAGATGTCGATGTTCAGTCTTGTCATCTCTTGTTTGACCACATCCAGGTTGCCTTGATTCATGGATCTTACGTTCCAGGTTCATAGATCTTTACAGCATTGGACTCTCCTTTCACCACCAGATACATCGGCAACTGAGTGTCCTTTCAGCTTTGACCCAGTCACTTCATTCTTTCTGGCGCTACTAGTACTAGCCCTCTGCTCTTCCCCAGTAGCATATTGGACACCTTCTGACCTGAGGGGCTCATCTTCCGGTGTCATATCTTTTTGCCTTTTGGTGCTGTCCATGGGGTTTTCATGGCAAAGATACTGGAGTGGGTTGCCTTTTCCTTCTCCAGTGGATCACGTTTTGTCAGAGCTCTCTGCTAGGACCTGTCCGTCTTGGGTGGCCCTTCATTGAGCTACGCAAGCCCCTTTGCCACGACAAGGCAATGATCCATGAAGGAGTCTAAACTGATATTAGGTGCTAATCCTGTGGTGGAGAACATGTTCATCTTTGATTACAGTATTGCAATGCAGCGATTATGGCAGCCATTTTAAATTTTTAAATTCCCATTTTCTTGGCATCATAACATTACAGATGGCTGTTTTATACTGAATAACAAACACGTTGTCCAAGTTTACTGCCACTGTCCAGCATATTCTTAGATATGCAGATGCCTTTCAAATCTAACGGAAGTGTTATGATCATTCGACAGGGAAATACAACAAGGAACTCAGGTTCAGAAAACTGCATGTCCATGGTGAAAAACATATTTGATATACCTAATGGCATATGCTATCATGATTAGTAGCCTATTTGCTGTATCATTATTGAGCTTCTTCAAATGTACATTTTACTTGGGAAGAAAATAATTGCCTGATGTTATATAATTGGTTACCATACTAAATAGTGTTCTTTAAGTTTGCTTTAGATAATTGACACCTGATAAGAGGGGTCAAATGGATTTCAAGCTTGCTTATTTTCTCACAAAAGCTGTTCTAAGAAATGCTTCCTTGATTTCCTCCAGTTAGGCTGAGGCTGCTAGTGCTAGGAGTTGTACATTTCTTGCCCTGTTTGAACAGCTTTGAAGTTCACGTGCCAGTGGATCTGCTCAGCCATATCACTTGCTGGGTCAGGAGCAGGTCATGTGTGGTGCTGAGTCTTGGATTGCCACATTCATCTCTTCAAACTGAGCACGTGGTTTCTGTTGCTGGATTGGGAATTACATGCTTGGCATTCTTGATCCTCAGCTTTGACAGGACTACTTATCTGCTTGGAAGATGGAGCAGCAGAGCACAGCTCTGGCCAAAAGAGAATTGCGTTTTAAGAGATGAACTGATTGGCTCACCTATTCAAAGTTAGTTAAAGTCTGTAAGGCCACATATATAGCAGTCCACTACCACTTGCAGGTGAGTGGGACAAGGGCCTTTACAGATCATTTCGTACAAGTTGTGTATCTGACATGACACTTCCAACTTCTAATTTAATGTTCCTGAACAGTATATTAAAATATATGTCCATCTTAAGCAAACCTTGGGAGTTCTTTTTTGCTTGGCTTTTATTTCATCTTGTATGATAGTCTTTTAAGAAAGGTTCATCTTGAAAGTCTGGACAATCATATTTCTGTCTGTTGTGTCTTAAGAAAATCCATCAGGCTTGCATTGATTTTTTTTCAGAGCCAAATATATTTTAAAACAACATTTTGATTAAGGGAAAATAAGGCCACTTTTCTCTCTACCCAAATGTGAGTATGAGCACTGGAAATCAAAACAGCCTTGTGAATATAACCATGAATTTTGTCTGTTGGTCTGTCAGTATCGCTATATTTAATCCTGAGGTAGCCTTTGTAGGAACTCAAGACAAAACAATTTATTTAGAAAAGGTTATTTTGTTTTTCTCAGAGTAGCAAAATGCTTATTTGCTTAACGCACCATGATGCAAATGAAGAATTTCTACTATAAATGGGTTCTTTATATTCCATGCGAAGCACTGCATATTCACATGAAATCTTGGCAAACAATCCTAGTGTGCTGCTGCTGTCCATTATAGTTATTGCTAACTTGTGTAACTACTTCAGCATTTCAAATTTGGCTTTTAAATTCTGTACTGTAATTTTATTATATTTATATATTTTTATTGTTTTATGTGCCACTGTAAACTGTTCAGGGAGCTTCAGCTGTTGGGTGGTACAGAACAGTAATAATAATGATAACACTACCACCAACTGCCAGAGACTGGCATTTCAGTTTTTCCCCTTTTATGGTAACATCAGTTTGTTGGGAGTTAAGCATGTAGAAACAGAATCACTATTACTAAATGGATGAAATACATATCCTTACAAATATCCTCTAAAGAGGATATTCACATGAATTGATCTGTGTTTCCATTGCAGGGAGCTTCCTAGGTTACCATGAAAAATATGCATGTTGTCTGCTCCCATTGATTTAGTTCTACCTCCCAGCGCATATGGTTAACCAAACCAAAAATTGAAAAGTTACCTTGATGTCAAAGTCTGAGTCCTGGTTTATCCCTTTCAAGCAAGCTAGCATTTGTTAGCCAAGAATAACCCTAATTTACAATTCTAGTTTGTAAAGAGGAAAAAAACTGGATTCCAAGTTCAGCCATCATACGTTTTCAAATTCTGGTTTGATTAGTTGTTAGTTCAAGTAGGAGGAACCTGGCAGGGGCACACAAGCCGAGTCTACTTGTGATGCGGGATCTCCAGAAAAAATCCTATGTAAAGTATCATAAGAAATATTCAGCAGTTTAGGACCTTGGAAAGTTTTCTTATATAGAGTGACCTTTCCCAGCCTGGTGTCCCCCAGTTGGTTTCAACTATACCTGCAAGAATTTTTGGATATTGATCTTACTAGCTGGGACTGATGGGAGTTGTAGTCCAGCACATCTGGAGGACACTAGGTTAGGGTAGGCTATGCTAGAGTTAACTAATTTAGCATGCTTATTTGTATTTAATAAACACTAAAATGTTAACTGTTATTAAAATATGCTGCAAATATTTAACTTGAAATTTATGAGGAACAGAGTTAATATAAAACTTTGTAGTTTTTTATTATAATACATGCAAAAATGTAAAAACAATAAATGTGCTATAAATTGTTTACCTATATTGTTTACATTTAAGAAAATAGAGAAGGTTCTAGAATCTATTTTGGAAAACTTCCCACCCCACGTTACTTGATGTGTAGCTTATTTATGACAAGGAGGATTCACGAGAGTCCTGCCATACAGTTCCATTGTGTGAAAGCAACCACCCACAAGGTTCTCTTTGGCCAGCATGGAACTAGGCTGGATTGAGTAGCAGAGTAGACCAAATCGGAGTAGCTGTTCACGTTCCTGGTAGCTTGGAGAACTTTGGTGAACTCATCTTCTCTAGCCTACATGCTCTGTTAGTTTAAACATCCAGCAGTTATAGGAAAAAAATCTAACGTACTTTTACGCAGATAGTAGCATATGTATGTTTACTGTATGTTTACTGATGCTCTTGGTAAGCTGCTCTGGGAGTCTTTTTTAGCAAAAGAGTGGGATAAAAATGCTTTAAGCAATTGTGTGTTCTGACACACAGGTGTGCATTTGTGTATGCTCTGAGAACTGTAAAATATTTAAGGCATTTCGGAGAACAGAAAGATTGTTTACCCAATGGACTGTGAATGGTACAATAGGCTAAATTATAGGGTGGTCAGTTCTAGCACTTGCACAGCAAAATCTATTTAAAGCTTAAGGAAACTTTCTCAGAGGTTTTAAAGAAAAAAATATGCAGGCATTTAAAAGTGAAACTTTAGCTAAGGGGTTGACAGATTTTAGGCTTTTGGGATCTGGTTTTTGTTTTGTTTGAACTGTTTTGTTTTTGTTATTACAACCCCTATGGGCAACATTCCTCCAGGTTCTCCTGCCCTCCACCATCCCTCGGAGTCCACCAAGGCCCACACCCACTGCCCCAGTGACTCCATCTAGCCACCTCATCTTCTGCATTTAGAATGAAAGAAATCTGAGTGCAGGAATTTTTGAGTAGAAGAACAGAGTTCATAGTCCTTCTATGCATAACTGCTTCTGGTCTACCTTAAGCCTTCTTCCTTTCCATGGTATAATGTAAAGGGGGTGGAGAGAGTAATCCTGTTGCTTTTGTTAAAAAAAAAGATGTCAGAAATCTTTGCTAATCTACTACAACTCATCTAGAGATTTATGACTTGTTCCTGATTTACCTTCTGTCCCCCACCCCCTCCCCAGCTTTTACCTGAGGATCAGTGTGTTAGGTTGGAGTGGGTAAGATTTACCAGCTCTAATTAGTTTGATTCAAGGTCTGTCTTTCTGTGGTCAGAAGGACTCCTGTCATAGAATGTGCTTCTTTCTGAATTTTGGGACCCTCCTGTACCACTGGTAGCCCCATTAATTTATTACATTTATATCCCACCTTTTTTTTCCTGCAAGAAGCCTAAGTTGGCTTATGATTTTCTTCCCCCTTTCCATTTTATTCTCCCAATAACCCATGTGAGCTATATTAGACTCAAAAGATCTTCATGACCAACTGGGATCAAGAACCCAGATCTTTTGAGTCCCAGTCCAACACTCCAAGCACTATAACATATGACCACCTATGTAGCAACTTCAGAGGCCTTAGAGGGAATGCTGTGCGGAGGAGGAGGTGAGGAAGTCAGCCTAAATCTGGATCCAAGCAGTTCTGTTTTCCATTTCTTCAATGTGCAATAACACTCATTGTATACACAAGCCTTAATGTGAAAATTCATTCTCTTGAGCATGCGCAGAAATCTTTATTTAAAGGAGACTTTGCTCCTTTCCCCCAGACAAGCGGAAGGAAGAGACACCCTTGCTTCTGCACTTCTTAGCTCCTCTTGCAGTTTCATTTTTAAGAAACGTTTAACTGGCTGCTGAAGTATGCTTTGGTGTTGGGGTCTGCCTTGACAACAGGGCCAATTTAGCAGCTCTCTGACTTCCCCAACTAGTTTTGGATTGAATGTTTATAGCAAGTCCATTCCAGTTTCTTCACCAGTGCCCACTCTTTCTGAAGATGGGAACACAATATTCTTGATCATCTAAATTTGTTTCTGTAAGAGGCAGGCTACTTCAAACTCTGACCCTTCTCAATGCCTTCTAATTTCTCTATGAAGTTCCCCACTCCTATACTTAAGGTGCCGATGCTGAAGGTTAGGTGGGTGGATGTGAAAATAGCTGTCAGGAGTTTTTCCTGGCTGAGTGGGTAGGCCTTTCCTCTATCACAAAGACCTCACTGGCTGAGACTTTCCTCCATGGCAGGATCACAGTTGTCTAACCTGTCTCCCTGTCCAGGTTCCCAATTCTGTCATCTTGCAGTTTTGTGTATGTGTGTATCTGATGCTGAGTGTCCAGGGCAGAATAGGGATTCTGTCTGATTACTTTTTGCCTGATACTCTCCATTCCTAACTAGGCGGAATTGTCTCTGCGGTGGTGTTGGAGCTTCCCTAGATTGTTGCTGAGGCCACCTTGTCAGATGTGACCATGGTCTTCATGGCTTCCATGGCAGCCATTGGTCTGTCCCCATTTATTGGGTCTTGCTTTTTGAGTTAGATGGAATGGTGGAACTTCCTATACTTCCACTGTCATGGGCATATCATAGCTTGATGAGGTTTAAACTCAGTGAACTTTGGGTGGTCTGACCCAGGCAGCTGATGGACACACAAGGTTTTCTGGCAGCTCTTGGAGACTCTTTTACCACCTCAGTAGGTGCTTCCGTGGAAGCCTTGGTTGAGCTCTAGAATGAAGAAGTAGCTCAGGCAGTTGCCATATTTTTCCCGAGCATTTTCTTCCACTTACTAGAGCCCAACCAACTCCCTTGTTGTTGTCGTCGTTGTTTTTTTAAAGGGAGTATGGGTTAGAGTTAAGGTAAGGAAAAATAACTCCCCTTGCTGTTGTAGGCGTTCACATCTGTTTTGGACCTGTGGGCCCATTTGGGAATTTGAGAAACTGCTGTGGGCACCATTGCAAAATAACTTACATGGAGAATGTATCAAGTCACATAATGGTTGCTGTGGGAATCTCACTAGACAAAAGTGAGCTAGAGAAGTGTGCTGGGGGAGAGAAATAGCAAATTAGATGCTAGAAAGGGAAAGAAATGAGTCAGAGAACAGACAGCTTTATGGGCTCCTGTGGAGCATGTTAGTGATGTGTTGGGGGTTCCTGCCCTAAACAGTTTGGGGCCAGGCTACCTGAAAGTCCAGATTCTCCTATAGGAGTTTGTCTGAGTTTTAACAATCTTTAGGGGAGGCCCTCTTTTGAAGTCCTGCTTCCACTGGAGGTGTGTGTAATAGGGATACCCAAGTGGACCTTCATGGTGGCCACTCCCAGGCTCTGGAACTCCCTGCCAAGAGAAGTTAGGATTGCTCCCTCAGTTGTCCTTCCTCTGACATACAAAGAGGCCAGTTATTCGAACAAACCTTTAGCTTGTAAGCCGGTCTGTTGCCAAAGGGGTTTTGGGTACTGTCTATTCTTGACAATTTTGTGTTTAACGGTTTTATGAGCCTGTTTTATTATTACATTATAATTAGGATAATTCAGAAATTGTTTTAATTTGCATTTTACTATAAGCTGCCTTGAGCACCATATTTAGTTAAAAGGTAGGATATAAAGTAATAAACTTACGATATTGTTGTAAATCACAGGATATTTCCAGACTGATAGTGTACTGTGCTGCATTGTGACCCTTGTAAGGCAGCCCTCCCTGCACTGTCTGCTGAGCTTGACGGTCAAAGCAGGAAAGGATGAACTGTGTGACACTGATCTTGGTGCTTGTTTTCTGCTGGCCAAATGTATGCATTCATCTCTTCTCCTTTCAAGTGGAGTCTATTGAGGAAGTGGAGTTACAGAAACTTCAGTTGTTTCCTAGCTGGCAAAGAAGCATTAGAATCTAAACCTTCTTGGTTCAGAGGCAAGGCGTTCCCATAGAGCTTATCCTTGCCTTTGAATGTTCTCTTGTGAGTATGCTGGTGTCACCTATTGTCAGTGGATTTTTTGATTTTTACAGTTTTGGGTATGGAGGATATAATACTGATTTTTAAGCACACCAAAGAAACCTGTACTTAGGTAGCTGGACAGCATTGATTTACTGATTGTGAAAACATATTGAGAGAAATCCTATCTCTGTTTAGCAGGCAAAATTGTCCATACCATTTTAAGAGTATGCTCAGTTATTGGCACCTCTTTCTGCAGAGCATGTGTGATGGAAAATCAGTACTCCACTGGGTGGAGCAGGAGCTATAGTTGTTGGGTGGCTCGATAGGAGCAGTTGCATTACATGACTGGAGACTAAAATTAAATGAACTGGAAAAATTAGTTTGTGAACATGGGCATATATTTGCACTTGCAAACGTGTGTTACCCAATGCTGTTTTAAGATCCTTATTAAATTATAGGGTTCTTATTGCTATTTATCTAAAAGAGTATAGTTTTTGATTAAAAGTTGTCACAGGAGATATAGGCAGATACAGTTGTTGTAGTAAAGGCAAGAATAGCATATTATGTTACGATTCCTCATGGGGGTGTGATTGGCTAGCTGGATTTTTTCCTGAATACTACTGCAGAGTTGCATGGATGTTTGGAGTCTAATTTTGATTTAGCAAAACAATGCTTCTGCAGTTGGTGTAATACATTTTTCAAATTAAGGGGGACATAATAGTGGTGACATAATAGTAGACAATTATGTCTTGGTTTAATCCATTCTCTCTTCTCAACTGTTCATTGCTGATTTTTAATCTATTTCACTGGATTTTTATGGTACCTCCTTGCTTCTTTCTCCCTTCCAGCATTACAAGAGTGCCAGTGGTGAAGTAGTAAGATAAAGCTGTGGGATTTAGATCGTGTTGCATTAGGGTATGCTATCAATAACTTTTTGTTAATGGTTCTCATGCTTCCCTACAGTCCATCGTATATTATTGAAGGCCATGGTGAGGCTCTATTCTCTGTGGGAACTTGGAGCAACTTCAGGAGCAGTAGAGGAATGGACTAGGGATTGAGTGTGGGACTTATACTGGTGCACCCTCAGAATGTTCTGGGGCTCAGCTTGAGCTGCCCACTGTTCAACTGAAAGGAGTGCTTAGAAGATAAAGCAAGAGCATGTGTTCCTCAAACAACCGAATTGGCTTTTGGATGAATAGCTTTGATTTGTGGAAACTGCAGCTGGTGTAAATTGATTCAGTTATTGTTGCTGACAATGCATCTGTTTTGAGTAAATTAATTATCTTTTTCAGTTAGCAGACTGGAAGAGAGGGAAGCAGAACTGAAGAAGGAATACAATGCTCTTCATTCAAGACACACAGAGGTAACAAACTAGTTATTCTTTTGAGTATTTGAGACTACAGATGTGTAGACCAACTTTCCACATCTAGTATCTTCCCAGTGGTCCTGATCATTGGCTGTGCTGACTGGGACTAGTTGGAATTGGAGCCCCAAATATTTTGAGGGTGCCAGTTTGGAGAAGGCTGGTATAGACAGATATGCTTCAGGGAGTAGAAGAATAAGGAAATTAAAATAACTTCTGTACTGATTTTTGCAGAAGGTCCTTTTGGACTTTTTTGTCCTGGTCTTGTGGAAGTTTATTGTTGTGTCCCAGGTTTATTTTTAAATCCTTTATATTAATTGATGTGGTAAGAAGTAATAATAATTTTATATAATCTATTATGTGTTTTATATTGCTATTTTGATTAGCTAGTCCTTCACAAATATGGAAGGGGACTGGTCAGAAGCAAAAGGTACTTAAAGAGAAATATTGTCTGAAGGACTAGCTATGGCAGGAATGAGGGGTACTGTGTCCCTCCAGATCTTGCTAGGCTCTAGTTCCCATCATTTTCAACCATCATAACCAGTGCTTAGGGATGATGGAACTTATAGTCCAGTTATACCGGAGGTAGAGGCACAGTTCTTCCACCCCTGACTTTCAGGGAAGATGAAGAAATGCAGAAATGGAAATGCCTAAGTGCTGCCTTGCATACACGGATTCCCCTCTGCAAATGGCTTTCCATTTTTATGTTAATATGCTGAGGGAAACCATGAATTTCCCTTGTCATATATGCTTCTGCCCTTAGAGTTACTTTAGATGGAATTTTACTGTCTTAATAGCTTCAGCTAATAGAGGGTAGACAAATAAAATTTTTATAAGTTACCGTCTGAGTGTGTAGGTGGCTTCATCTGACACACTAAGCAACTCTGCATTTAAGCTATGCCGTGTGAGTTGTTCATGGAGCAACCATAGTGTGCCCAACAGATGATCAGACTCACGGGTTGTTCTTCTGTTCAGTCAACTAACTAGTATACCAGTGTTCTTTGTTATGTCATCATCATGTTTCTTTTCAGCATTGCCCTTTTATGTACTGCGTTGTTTAATTTTCAGAGCCTCAAAAATGTACATTTTTTTCTTATTAGCCCTACAAAATTTCACAGCTGTTTTTGTAATTTTATTATTATTGTCAGTCATTCATAAATGCGCTCTTATGGCTTCCTGATATAGTCTTGCCTATTCAATTTCTTTGTATGTTTCAGCTGTCATAGGGTTCTTAGAATAGAATAGATAACATACATGAAAACTGACGTGGAAAGACTGCATAGAGGCTAATTTGCACCTGTTTGCAGTCGTGTCTTGTTTGAAAGCACCATGTTGGGGATCCCCAATGTAGCATCTGTCGGCACTTCTATTGGTGTACATGAACGGGTCCCCGGTATGGTGCTGGCTTGTTCATTTTATTATTTTTTAAAAAATCAATGTAAATGCATGGTTTTGTATGAAATGCTACAATTTTTAGCAAATATGCATAAGCATCAACAAAAATGGATCAAATACTCAAGTTTCTATTTGAAATTGGCATTTTATATCACCTGTTCATATATCAAAAACCTTGAAGGTCCTCAATCCATTCATTGCATTGTAGGTGGTGAGTGTCTACCCTTCCAGTTTTGTAACAGTCTTCTAGCTGTCAGAAGGACACAAGAATCTATCTCCACTTCCATTTATTAATTTCTGAAACAAGTCAGTAATTTACAAATTTGTGTATCAGTGGAATCGCTATTCCAGTACAAAATTCATTGGTGTAACAGACTCCTTTCCAAAAGAAGCAACTGCTGGGTATTGTAAAAGCATACTTTTAAAAGAAGCGTGTACTGTATTGCCCTGCTAGCAGTTAGCTGAACTGAACAATCTCTTCTTAAGGAGACATTGTGTTATTCAATGGTCAGAAAACATGATTTTGCTGAATAATAAAATTCAGCCTAACACCCATACATGGAACAGCTAGAAGCTGAGGTGGCAGTCCCCTGACCAGGCATTTTGTGGTGGTGTCCAGAGTAGTTTTTCAAATTCTCAGATGTGCCCATGGGTTCAAAAAAGGTTGGAGACCCCTATTTAATGTGCAATATAGGTTAGATGGCACTGTGTCCTGAATCTCTTACCTCCATTATATTGATTGTACTACCTGAAGTTCAGAGCATTGCTGAGGTTCAGATGTGCAGTAAGTTTCTACAGTGTCCAAACATGCACAAGCTTCAAGCTTGCATTCTCCCCTCTCCTGGCTTGTGTATTAAAAGTTGAGAGTGAGAACTCCTGCTTTTCATTTTAAAGATTCCACCATTTCCTGAATTCAAACATCATACAAAAGCCAAAGGCAGAAACATTTAATCTCCTTCTAGGGCATATTAAACAAGGAGTGTAGCAGGAGAAGGATACAGACTTTATGCAGACTCCCCCTCATAATAGAGGGCCTCTGCTGACCTAGGTTATCCTGCACTGAAGCTGGCAAGTGGGTGGGTGGGTGGTGGTGGGGAGCTCTGCAGTGTTGCAAGGCAAGTTGTCACCCAGTGCTGCTCCTGCCGTCACCTTGCTGGGGTCTGACCTTGCCTGTGGGTCTTCTAACTGGCCTTCTTACAGACTCAGGTCCACCAAAGTGTGACCCCATTTCCAGCTGCAACAGCTCTGGGAAAGCTCAGTGGGGGTGGGGCTGCTGCCGAAGGGGCAATGCCAAAAGGGGTCATTCCATCTGGGGGAGCCATCTTGGGGTTTTGAGATGGCTTCTCCCTCTGCTTTCAAAGGAGAGGCTGAAGGGTGGCTTGCAGAGCTGCCCGCTAGAGGTATTGTGAAAAAATAATGGCAGCCTGTGACAGTAAAAATGTGTGTCTCAAAGAAGTAGCACAAGGTTGGAAGTCAGGGACTGTCATCACAGTTACACAGGGCAGAAGGAGACACACGATAGTGATGGAAGGTACAGTAAAAATGTGTTGACTGCCTCCCACATTGTCTCATAATTCAAATAAGCTGGATGGCCCTGGCAACAGACCTCCTGGGTTGAAGCTGCTGCTGCTGCTGAATGCTAAAACTGCTAATCAGCGCTTGGTCCCCGATGATCATGCTGTATCAGAGACCTGGTTGGGTGTAGCTGGGGAGAGGGGTTAGCCTCTCCTAGCTCTGCCTACCAGGGTTTTCTGTCAAGCAACAGGCTGAGGGGCGGGGGAGGCAGGGAGGTGGAGTGGCAGTGATTTGTCAGAATTCTTTCCCCCTGCCCATGTTCCCTGTCCCATAGGCTTCTGACTCAGGTGTATCTATTTGAAGGTGGGTTCCTGGGATAGAGTAGGGATTTTGTTGATGGATACACTATCCTGCTGCTCAACGGTTTTCCATTCTGTGCTAGCTGGGGTAATGTCAGAGTTGGTGTTAGAGACTGCTTGGCTTATCATGCTGAAACATTTGAATATCCATGCCAAAACTTCTGGTCAGGCATGGCTCAGGACTTCATGTCCACCATGATAACTATGGGTCTGTTCCAGATGGTTATTGGTCTCAGCCATTTTACTGGATGCTTGCTGGATCTCATTTTGTGTGCTAGATGGGATAATAGTGATCTGAATGTGAAGGAGCTCTCTGTCGTTCCATTGCCATGCACAGATCGCTGTCTGGTAGGTAGGGTTTAGATTTGCTGGTGTTCAGAACCTGTGGAGGGCTGGTTAAGATGGTCCTTCTGAGGAGGCTGATGGAGCCAAATGGTTTCCTGATGGTTCTTTGGGATTTTCCTTTTGCCTCAGCAGTCAATTCTGCTGAAACCTTGGACAATCTCTGGAATGCGGAGATAACTAGAGTGGTGGACACCTGACTCCTGAGTACCCACTTTGTTTTGGGCTTTGGTGTCGCCAGTATGCTGAAGGCACCCAAGTCTATCTCTCCTTTCCATCTCACTCTGAGGAAGCTGCATTAGTTCTGAATCAATGTCTGTCAGCAATAATGAACTGGATGAAGGTGAACAAATTGAAGCTTAATCCAGACAAGACAGAGGTGCTCCTGGTCAATTGGAAGGTGCATCAAAGTATAGTAATTCAGCCTGTGCTGGATAAGGTTACATTCCTGAAAACACAGGTATGCAGCTTGGATGTACTTCTGAACTCAGCCCTGAGCCTGCATGCCCAGGCTTTGACAGTGGCCAGGAGTACATTTGCACAGGTAAAACTAGTGTGCCATCTGTGCCCATGCTTGGAGCTGTCTGATTTGGCCACAGTGATCCAAGCCTTAGTTACATCCTGTTGGGATTACAGTAATGTGCTCTATGTGGGCTGCCTCTGCAGAGTGTTTAGAAACGTGAGCTGGTGTGAGATTGCTAACTGTAGCTGGCTGCAGGAGGCATGCTTTGTTGAAACAGCTAAACTGGTTCCCAGTCTGAAGTGCTGGTGCTGACTAATAATGCCCTGTATGGCTCAGGTTGAGGCTATCTGAAAGATAGTATTCTCCCTTATGAGCCTGCCCCTGCTTCAAGATCTTCTGAAGAGGCCTTTCTCTTGGTCCCACCATCCTCGCAGGCACACTTGATGCGAGAGCTTTCTGAGCGGCTGTCCCAGTTTCCTTGCTAGGGCTGCTAGGTTGGCACCCTTCCTGCAATGCTGCCACAGTCGGGCAAAATTCTTTTTGTTCCTGCAGGCATTTAGCAATGGTTTGGGCCTGTGAGGTTGTGTTGGACGAGCTGCTATTCTTTTACATTGTTTTAGTGTATTTAATTTGGGTATTTTAAATACACTAAAATTTGATACTCTACTGATTTATTTTTGATACTCTACTGATTTTTTTGATACTCTACTGATTTTTTTGTATTTTTAACTTTTTAATATTTTTGAATGTTCTAATTGTACAAGGTTTTTTCTGATGCTGTGAGCCTCCTTGAGGCCCAGCAGGGTGAATAGGTGGGATATAAATAAATATAACACCAACAGAAACTGCTTTGGTAGAAAGAAGCCATAGTTTCCTGTTACTCTTGAACCTAACCAGAAGTCTCACTCTGTATGCCAGGATTTACAACCATTTTAATTTTTTTTGTTACTTGGCTCTTCCAACAAGTGCAATTGGATTTATTAACCAAAATCTGAATGCTTGTAGTGAGATCTGAGCCTGGGGCTTTCATTTGCTTCTCTCAAACAAGCCAAAATTGTAAATGAAAGCTTATGAACTCTGGCTTGTCTCTTAGCAACAAATCAGGAGCTCAGTGTAATGGTAAGATTTCAACTTTTCATTAGTTTACTTAATAGTACAAAGAACTAAAGTGGCACCAAATTTAATTTTTGGGGTATCATGAAATGGAAACACGCCTGATTTTGTATTTTCTATTTTTGCAAACGTTGACTGGCATTATTCATATTCATATCAACCAGTCTATTTCACAATATTCAGCGAGGCACCTAAGAATAAGCCCTAGCTGGGCAATTTGAAAAGGTTCAGGAGTAAAACCTAAAGAGCTGCCCAGGGAGCTTTGGAGATTAGCTGCTATAGGAATATAATTAATAATAATAACTGCTTTTTAACCCTGCAGCTGAGTCCTGTAGCCATAATTGGGCAGTCCAAAATGACCGTTTGGCACTGAAATTTGTCAAAAAACCACTATGGAAACTTATAAAGCATGAATTTAATTTGATTTCAAGCTCAAGTTGTCTATTTTAAGCATATGTAGTTATTTGGCACTGTAATTTGGCAGTGAATTGCTGATTTTTTTTTGCTGCTGGTGTGCTACCGAATTTCTGCATGGGCTACATGTTGCTCACATATCTTAGAGTATGTTAAGAACTACCAACATGTGCAGTCATACAATCTCTAGTCTAAATTTCTACAGCTTATGTGCAAAAATACATTTAGGACTTGATACAACTATACCTAATGTGTTTCAAGCTGTCAGAATATTTATGAATATTTATGCTTGTCAGGTTCATGCATACTCTGAAACAAAAATAAATCTGTGCCATGTGGACACATATTCTGCTGTGTTGAAACTTACCAAAACAAGCAAGAATCCATATTTGTGTTTGTTAGATTTATATCCCACTTTTTCTTATGAATGTAAAGTGGCTTGCATCATTCTTCTCCTGCAGCCCTTATCCCTTCAACAACAACTGTGAGAGGTAGATTGGGCTAAGAGTCTGTGACTGCCCAAAGTCACTCATTTTGGTTTATATATTTTTATTTTTAGTTTTCGGTATATGTCACATTGATCCTTTTGTCCTTTTAAGGGCTTTTGGTTTGAACAGCTCTTCGATCAGGTCTTGGATCAATATCTTGCTTTCAGCAGTATTCAGACTTCTAGCAGTCATAGACTTCTATGAAGTCAGCATAATTCTTAAATGAAAGAAACACTTGAAAAAAATATAGGATAGTGCCACTTTGTATTCATCTCTTAAAGAGTGTTCCTTAAAAATAGTACTGGATGGTAGGGAAGTACAGTGGTACCTTGGCTCACGAACGCCTTGGTTCATGAACAAATTGGGTCACGAACAAAAATTTCTGAAAAATTTTGGCTTGGGTCGCGAACACCGCTTTGGGTGGCAACCAAGATCGCAGCCATTCCCCCACCCCCACCCCGAGTGGGGAGATGGCCACGATCCCAGTTGCTTTCGTGCAGGAAAGGGGTTTCTGATCAGAGGTGTGCTGCTGCAGGAAAGATGGGAGTAGCAAAGCAGAGCCACGGGGGACATGGCTGAGATTTCACCTGTCTTTCCTGCAGGAGGGCACCTCTGATCAGGCACGCCTTCCCTGCACGAACGGAACTGCAATCGCAGCCATCTCCCCACCCCCAGCGTATCGTTTCGCCCATCTCTCCCCCCCCCAGTGCACCCGCAATCACACCCATCTCTCCCCCCCACCCCCCAGCACACTGGGATGACGGGCGCCTGCAGGGATGACAGGTGCGATCTCGGTCATGCTGGGGGGGGGGGCGGTGCGGGGAGATGGCTGCAATCTTTGTTGTTGTCACTTTGCTTCATATTTTTCTGATTTAAAAATGGTTACAAAACGGATTAACCTTATTTACATTGAATCTTATGGGGAAATTAAACTTGGCTCACAACCAATTTGGGTCACAACCAGAGTCCTGGAATGGATTAAGTTCATGAGCCAAGGTACCACTCTACTTAAATATTAAAAAGTTGTGAAAAATGTTTGTATTCTTTGGTAATAACTGTGGCTCTTTCCTCCTGGGTACCATTAAGTCTTTCTTAAATATGTAATGTTGAACGACCTGAAAACAAATCTTGGAATAATCAGAATGGACATAGGAAAAAATACAAGATACTTGAAGGTAAGTATTAAGCTTGAAAGCTGGAATGAGTGTACATAGATCTTTTGCTTCACACAGTTAAACTAGTAATAAAGATTTGGTTCTGGTCATTTCTTGTTCTGCCTCAAGGAAGTCGTGTGGGAATTTATTTTTATTCCTGCTTAACTTGTAAAGTGGCTCACAAATGGCTCAATATAATTCTGGATGGAGCTGGTAACGGGCACTGTACATTAATAAAAATGAAATATAGGACCTATCCCAAGATTATAAACTAAAAGTCAAGACACATGTGAAAGTGAGTAGAAAGAAATGCATGTGTGAATAAAGAAAATCGTTCACAGCAGTCACTCCCAAAGGAAAATTGTATCTGCCCCTACATACACCATTGTTTAATCATGGCCACAGGGAACTGGAGGGACTTTACAGGAATACATACTGATATACTATTTTCCACATTCTGGCTCCTGTATTATCCCTCATATTAGCTTCTCTGCTCTACCTCCAAAAAGCACCTAAACAGGAAACACTGTTTTCTTAGACAATTTGAAGGGTATTTTTGCCGTTTAAATAAATGAGCTGGGCTTTGGGCATTCAGCTGTTGAAAGGGTGATACATTGAGGATGATGGGTGCCTGATAAATATACTGTCATGTTCTACATACTCAGAACGTGCATTTGTGAATTGGTGTCATGGAAAACTGCTCAGGATTTCCCACTCCCTTAGCCAACTGGGCTAAAAAATCCTGCCCAGCAACTCCCTGGTCCAAGAGACCCAAATCAGACACTGGATTCAGCACACGGCAACCCAAGTGTTGCGGGGAAAATGGATTTATTAAAAGGATAAAGTACATGAGTGGAGGATACTGAAACAGCTAAAAGGGGAACATGCCAAGGAATAAAAGTGAAGGGGAGGGAAAGGGTTAGGGTGAAGTAACAAACTTGAACCATGGGTTGTTAACTCTGAGCAAGCCACAGTTTACAGCCCTGCAACAGACAATGGAGTTTGTGTAGTGTTCTAGATGATTTGTTGCTCAGGGCAACAAGCCACCCTTGCTGTTGGGTAAGCCCTGCTGCTGAGAGTAACTATGTAAATCCTTCTGACATGTGACAAGCCTGGATACTGGGAAGAAATAATAGTTTTCTAGAGTTTCCCACAGGATTCTTGCCTAGCCCTACCTGACAATAACCAGAACTGAACCGGAGACCTTCAGCATGCAAAGTATATGGGCTACCACTGAGCTATAGCCTTCCCCAGTTATGTCTGTTCTTCACATACAGTTATGTGTAACTTCTCCCTGAAAGGTGTTGTAAAGAACACATATGTACACCCTGCCCATCAGAAGTAACCTTGAGAGGCAGGGAGTTTAAATGGAGCTTATTTCTATGCAATGTCCATTCCATCAGTTTCCGTGCCATTGCTCCTTATTTGCTCATTGCTTTAAAAGGCAGCTGAGGAATAATGTTGGGGCTGTGTTCAGAGTGAGGGGGCTGTGGATCAGGCCAGGGATGGTAGTGCTTGCTGTGCATATCAGCCTGGCAGAAAAGTGCCTGCTGTGTTAGATAGCAGCTTGGAATTGGAAGAAGTTGCATTCCAGCTACATGAGGTGAGTCATCCAGGGCCTTCCTGCTTTATAATAATGAGTGGAGATTTTGCAATGGTAGTGATGTCCAGAACACTGATCTGTGGGTCTGTGCTGTGGCTGGTCCTGCTGCAGAAAAATCCAGCCAGAACAAAGACCCAGCAAACACAGTATGTTTAGTTTCTTCACCACGCATAGGATGATATGCAGGTGAAATTGCGTAGGGTAAATACTTTATCAGAATATATTAGCACATTGATTAAAAATGTGCTATATAGCAACATGTCTCTTTTTCCAGTATCTATGGAACACCAGTAAAATTGTATTTGAACTCTGCAGGGTCTTTCTCAGGTCACTGTCTAAAGAAGTTAAATGTCCTTGTGGGGGAAAAACATTTTGTTCAGCTCTGATTAAAGTCAAGTTGAGAGCTTCCTGTTCTTTCTTGTAATAATCAAACATTCTTCCAGATGTCCACATACTTTAAAAAGAGTATATCCATTTTGTGACTATGTATTCTCCTTAATTACGATCATTCCTATATACCCAACATTTACTGATAGAACATCAAATACTTTCATGTTTGAAATGGGCTGTTTCAAAATCCATTCTTTCCACAGCTCAATGACAAACTGAATGCCGCTTCAGTCTGCTCTTCATGTATTGTTTTAGTCACCATTCCAATGCCATCAGTCATTTGCTGTCGGAAACAGACATTATCCCTTATGCCTCTTCTCTGTATAACAGTATAAATAAAATTTGTCATTAAGCCCATGAGGATTTATTATTTGTAAAGGAAAAGCCCAAAGCTTTTCTCAGTGGTGTGTTTTAGGTTTGGCGCTGCTCCAGGTTGTTATGTAGAGGACTACACAAGGACTGGGACTGATGGATTTGGGTCATGACTCAAAAGGACAATTCCGGCACAAACATAAGGGATGCAGGTTGTGCTCCGTCCTGTTGTGTACTTTTCCTGCAGCTTCCATTTTATGCCTCTGAAGAGGAAAAGACTGAGGCATGTCACATTTTCACTAGGCAACTCTACCATGAGTTGTGTTGATATGCACCCTCCCACCCCAATACAGTCCCCAAGAACTGGAAAGTGTAAGGTGTTCCAGGGCTTGGTGGAGGAGGTCACAGCCTCTGGCCAGCCACATCAGGGATGTGTGTGACCTCGGGTCATAGGTATGATGGTGGATTGTTGGAGGAAGACATGACTCAGTGGTTCAGAGTCAGAATTATCTATTACTCTCTGATAACAGGGAGGCAGAAGAAATACAAAATTCTTACTGATGAAAGATAGAAGATTATACATTTACAACACTATTACAAGTTATACAAGATTCTCACTATATTGTTGGGTATCACTTGTGTACTTTATGACAATCCAGCAAGAAAGCAAGAAAGGGCTTGATGGAACTCATCCTAACAATTCCATTTTCTCCTAAGCACCCCCCCACCCCAGTTTTTCACTATGCCTTTTTTTTCCCCCCCCCCCCCCCGAGACTATGGAATAGAATGGATGGCCGAATCTAGACTCTGGAGCCACATGTAGCTCTTTGAATTTATTTTGCGGCTTGCTACCTGTGGGCACCCACTTGCGGTTCTGTGGTTCTCAAGCATCTGACATTTTCCATATGTGACTCTTCTGTTGAACGAGTCTGGCCACCCCTGCTATTGAAGGTATTTGGAAGTCCTCCGTTCTGGTGTTGCTGTTATATATCCTGAAAGGAAAAAACAGTTACCTTGGAAGCTAGACGAGAAAGTTCCTTAGCATGAATTCCTATTCTCCATGATACTTGAACAGCATTTTTTACACTCATACTGTGTGGAGACAACTTTTCTTAAGGCTGCCTCTTATCTCTGTTATGTGAAGCAACGGATGCTTCCTCCCTTACAGAGGAGCTGTTGTAAGATGCATGGCCCTGGTCCTTGTTCCAAAGGAATGTTTTCTGGGTAGGTGGGTCATCTGGACCACATTCTCTGATGTTCAGCCCCCAACTTAATGTCTCAGCACTTTGCCTGGGACCAGCATTGGTGTGGGCTCATTTTTTCTGTCGTGAAAGGGACTTTCATGCCAAACCCTCCCTGACAGAGCCACTAGAGGGGAGGATGCTCTTCTAGTCCATGCTTTGGCAGGGTGGCTTCCTTTTTCCTGCATCTTCTTCCATTGGGAAGGACACAGAATGGGCAAAACAAACATGGAGCATAATTTGAACTCCTTAACCTACTAGTTTAGGGGAATGTGTTCAAGGGAATCTCTGCTATTATCCCTGATTGGAGACATCAGGATAATGGTGATTCTGATTGGCACACAGGCCAGAGGTTTCCAATTCTTTTAACAAATGATGCTAAATTACAGCTTGCCAGCTATGTGGTGTGTGTGAACCGTGTATGTGGAGAGTCAAAACACACACAAAGATACCTTGCTGTATGGAAAAATGTGACTGGATGGGACAATGAGGGTCAGAGGGACCTGAAGAATGGTAAAACCTGACGTGCATGGTTAAAATTTCTTGGGTATGTTAATGTAAGAGCTAGGGTTGGCAGGGGGCATTGAGGTGAAGAGTATTGTGATGAGAATCAACTGTGAAGGCTGGGGGACAGCATATTTGTCACCAACACAAACTTCCTGATCCCGGCTGTGACTTTTTTCTGAAGAGAAAATTAAGGACAGCTATTGTGTTCATTTGCACTTTATTTTTGTTGCTTGAATATTGACGCTTGATGGTTTATAAAAGTTTCATTCAGCTATCATGGCTGCAAAAGGCACAGATTAAGTTGGTCTAGATGGATTTAGCTGAGGCATCAGGAGGTACATTCTGGAAGGTCATTGGAGATACTTATGCTTTTATTGAACTGCATTTCTTTAGGTTTGTCTTGCCTACTCTATGTTTCACAAGGAAATGCAGCATTTGGATATGGAATAATGCCTATGGTAACATGGTTTCAAAAATGGTCCTGGACAGAACAGGCTTAAATAAATGGTGGAAAGCATTGCACATATACAGCAAGGAATTATTGCAGATCACTTGGTTATCACCTGCCAAAATAATGTGTTTATGCACATTATTGTCATGTGCATAAACTTCTGAAATATATTTTTCTTGGTAAAACAATTTCAAGAGTGTTTCGAAGTTCTTCTCCTTTTGAGCCTGATTGAAGGGGGCGGGGTCAGGGGAGAGGGAGATTTCAAATTGCCAACTTGTTTGTGCAGTTGATTGAAAGGCACGGTGGGTGAGATACCACCTTGTAAGTGTGAATTACTGAAAAAAGAGCATTTCTTGCTGTTGAATATTGCACAGTTGCACATTAACACTGCTTGGACAACAGTAACAAATACTTATTTAGGTTAATTGAATTGAGACCAAGACATTCTTAGCATGTTGCTGTTCAAAGTGCTGATCAGATTATGTAAGGAAGAGTACAAGTGGCATCCACTGCAGCCATTCTTACATAGTTCTGTAGTATTACATTTATGCAGCCTGTGCTGTTTTTCATTTGTCTGGACAAAAAAGATACATTTCCAATACTTGTCTGGTGGAAATGAATCTCTGTAATGCTGAATGAGTGGAATGGTACATAGTATGGAGGCAGCATTGTGTTGCTGCATCTGAAGAAGGCAGAAGACCACATTGAAAGCACAGTTTTTCCCTATAACAGAATGCATAGGATTTCAGCAGAGGTTTTTTTGAGGGGAAGATGCAGAAAATTCACTGAAGTAGTATGAATTTTGCTCTTATGGCTTGTATTCTTCCCATGTTGGGGCCATGTGCCATAGCAAGTCAGCATAAGTATTTGGAGAATATAAAATATAATTGGTTGCTTTGAGAAATCAAATCCTAATATGCAGTGTATTTACTCTCAGATGACTGCATATGTCTTGCTAAAAGTGATATGGAAAAGTATATTGTAATTAACTATAAATCCTATGGCTATGCCACAGCTAATCATTTCAGTGCTTGGTGGACAAAAGTGTTCTGGTACATAAGATGATGAAGAATATTAAGTTCCTGTGAATGAAAACATTTTAATAAAGGATGCACTGGATTTTTTAAAAAAGTTACGCTTTCATGAAGAGTACCCCTTGCTCCAATAGATACTTAATAATAGCAATCTTTGAACTGAAATATAATACAGATACCCTTTCAATTGTGATAGTACTTTTTATGATGGTAAGTCATCCTGTGAGCCAATTTGGCAGAAAAGCAAGGTATTAACAAAGTGCAAAGCAAAGTTAGTAACTTCTATTATAACACAAAACAATTAGATGACAACAGCAAGCATCAAACTGTCATCCTCCATAAAAGACTTAAGACCCGGGGTGCATGATCAAATAATCCATGGTTAATAAACCCTGGGTTTGTTCCTGCTTGCTTCCCATTGTTTTAAATGACTCAAGAATGCCCTGTTCTTGGGTTGTTGTTATAAATGGAAACCTTGCACCCTGGATTATTTAGGGTTTGTTGTTAATGAGCATGTGGAGGCAGTGCTCTTAATTTGCCAGGACATGCCTATATCTTGCAGTGAGTTAACCCCTAACTAGCCATTATATGCATATGGAGTCTGCTATTCAGAAACACCTATTTGTGAATACTAATATGAATTGTGAATACCCTACTATTTACAAACACCTATTTCAAAACACCTATTTGAACCCTGCATACCTTGATAAGGCCAATGTGGCTGTCCTAAATGTTTAAGACCAATCCATAAGCACAATTTTGTGAATTAGGATGCTTCATTCACCCAGTTCAACAAAGGAAGGATCTGCTTAGTGTATCCTTGGCCTACAGTGATTGCATATATAATTTATTTTTATAGGAAAGTCTTGAGGTGGCCTTACAATCTTGGTTAAATTCTTTAACCAAGCTGAAGAAAGGATGGTGTAATTAATGCTTGCTTGGCAAAGGGAAAATTAATGCTTTGCTACCGAACTTCAGTGCCAATTGCTGCTTTTTCCGTTTGCCTAGCAAGTGTTGGCACTGGTTTAGGTGATCACAATGACATTAGCACTGGCACGGCAGGAGGTGCATTTGGCACCCTTGTATTGTACTTTTGTCACCAAGAAAAGACATTTTTATTTAACACTTGTTCTTAGTAGTTACCTTGATTTTATTATTTGATATCTGCTGCTTGCTTTGAATGCTATGGGCTTCTGTCCTATATATCATATTAATTTGATTTTATGTCATATATTGGATTTTATAGTTTTATTCTATTTATTGTTTTATCTACTTATGCTAACTGTCTTTACCCTCATTGTGAGCTGCCCAGAGAGCATTGTACGGGGCAGCATACAAATGCGATAAATAATATGCCAATGTAGTTAGTATTTTAATCTTCTAAAGTTTGGTACTATTAACTATATTGTATTTTATGTCTTTGCTTGTAAAGAATATCGAAAAGATTCCTGTTTTTGAAGATAGGATATATAAATGCTATTTTGTCTGTCAGTATGGTGGTGGTATATTGCTTTTTTAAATGAGTAAATGCTGAAAAGTTATTTTTGATGATATGCAGAATATGTTCAAATCATATTGACACTCAGATCAGCTAACTGTGCTTGCAAAACATTCCAGCATCATTGATATAACAACAATCCATGTTTAAGGATGCACATTACAGTTTATGATAAAGGTAAATGTGAGTTGTTCTGATTCCCTCTTAATTTGGCACTAAGACTTTGGGATTAACTTTTCATGTAGCTTAATCTGAAATGACCCTGAAGGCAGGAGAAAGGATCTTTTGGCATATTGAATTACTGTGGTGTGATATAATCTGATGTGATGGTATGTTTATTTGAAAATAGTTTAAACCCTGAAAGATACATTTGCACTGGTTAGTATTCTGTCATTACAGGTTCCTCTGTAGAAGAAGTTGTACTAAAATGCTGTCTATTCAAAATTCATATTTTTAATGTAAAAGTCTTATGTTTCTTCATAGTCAAAGAGGCTGTAATACTTTTTAAGTCTTTCAATATTCATGATATTTTAAGAAATATTGCTCTGTAATTTGCATCTGAGTCCTTTGTTCTTGTCATTCATAAGGTCTAGAAATGTATTTGTTTCTTCATTAACCCTCTTGGGAGAAAGACCAAGTATTTGGAATCTCTTTTCTTCGTCGTGGCCTCTGTGCATCACACATATGGGATGCTGCGCCTGCGCAATACCTAGGCCAGAAGATTAGAAAGCTAACGGTTTTTGGCGGGAAAACTCCACTCCCCTCCCCCTTCGTGGTATAAATAGAGCGGAGTGTCCTCCATTTTACTCAGTCTTTGCGACCGCCATTCGCTGTGCCTTGTGCCTGTTCGTCTCTCGCTATAGATCTGTGCCTCTTCGTTGTTTTTTCTCAAAAACCTTAAACTCCTCTTGCTCCAAGTTTGTCCTTCTTCTTGAATTCTCTTCTCTCTATATATATAAAAAAACAACAAAAATATTATCTTACCCTCTATATTGTCCTCTTTTCTTCATTTTTCTGCAATGGCTCAGCAGGTGGCATTCCGCAAATGTATTGAATGTGGATCTAAAATGTCGCAGGCCGATCCACATGATCTATGCCTCCTCTGCCTCGGCGAGGGGCATAGGACCGACAAATGCGGTCATTGCTTGGCGTTTACCAAGCAGGCGCAGAAGAACAGGGAGAATCATCTCAGGAAGCTCCTATGGGATCAGGCATTAATGCAGTCTGACCAACTGCTCCTACGGCCTGGTTCCTCTTTGTCCGCGCCTCCTCAGCGCTCTTCCTCCACTGTGAGTGCTCCGGCGAAGCGTCCTTCCTCAACTGCTGCCGATCCTCCACAGTGTCCTTCGGACGAAGGCGCTGCTTCTATGGAGGCTCAGTCGCTGCCTTCTCCCCCAGCTAAGAAATGGGAGAAGCGCAAGCATACCGGTCTGGATAAACCTTCCACCCATAAGAAGTTGAGGAAGGAGAAGGTGGATAAGCCCGCTCGCAAGAGCAAGAAACCTGATTGCCCAAAACACCGGGGCTCAGGTTCATCGGGCTTTTCGGTACCAATGGCTGCCACGGTACCAACCCCCTCGGGACCGGCCCTGCAACTCGTTATGCAGGTGACTCCACTGGGATCCCCCAGGCCACCCACTCGGCCTGAGAGCGTGCCTCCCCAGCAACAGGAGGAGCCGCTTCGGGAGTCCATCTCTGATGGTGAGATTAGAGACTCCCTGCCGAGGGACCACTCGCCAACACCCATGCCACCAACTGAACCTCATGTGGCCTCACCATTATCTCCCAGACGTCGCAGCCTTTCATCCGAACATCGAGATGAGAGTTGGTTGATCCCGGGATATGGTGCTCCCCCTGGCTGGGGTGGTTACCAGCCATATCCCTATTTTCCTCGGGATCATAGATCACCATTGGTCCTGAGGGACGTACCATCCACCTCCAGGTGTACGGAGACGAGGCACCCAACCTCCCCTGAAACCTCCTCCTCCTCAAGCGAAAACCGGCTGCGTTACATGGAAGACTCCGAGGATTCGAAGGTCAACTCCACATCCCCTGATGTGGCTGTTGTGTACCAAGGGCCTGCTTCACCCGACGAACCACATGTCTCTTTCACAGAGCTCATGTCCCGCTTAGTTCATTTGCTTGAAATCGAAGCTCATCAACAGCCAGGCCCCTCCACAGATTGGTTTTATGATGTCGTTCGGGGAGAACAGTCCGCATCCATAGCTCTGCCACTTATAACTACACTCCGCCAGGCTATGGTCCAGCCCTGGGACCAACCGGCCCAACCACAAGCTACCTCCCGCAGATATGAGGCCATGTATAGAGTTTGTGATGATGACATTCCCTTCCTGCTCCGTCACCCAAAACTGAACTCTCTTGTGGTTGAATCCTCCCAGGGCAGGGAGTCCAGGGGACATACCGCTCCTTGGGACAAGGAAGGGAGGAAAATCGATATCCTTGCGCGCTGAGTCTATTCGGCCTCTGGACTCAGCGTGCGTATATCTAACTACGAAGCGACACTGGCACGTTACCAGTACTCTATGATGCAGAAGCTGGATAATGTCGCTTCCTCCCTTCCAGACCACCAAGCGGACCTTGCCAGGGTTTTCATTAAGGAGGTGATACAGGTGGCAGTGCAACAGTTGTCTACCGCTCGTCATCATGTAGACACCGATTCAAGGGCCCTCGTCAATGCCATCTCGTTACGCCAACATGCGTGGCTGCACAGTTGTAATTTCCCTGATGAGATGAAGCGCAGAATTGAGGAAATGCCATTTGACGGTACCGGTCTGTTCCACCAGAAGACCGACCACAAATTAAAGGCGATTCACGAATCACGCCTAACTGCACGCCGCATGGAGCTCCCGCAAAAACGTAAGTGGCAGTGGCCTCGGTCTTCCTACCGGAACCAACCATACTATCCGCGCCAGCAAAACTACCCTCGCCAGCAATATCAACAATGGCAGCGTTGGAGACAGCAAACACAACAGCGTTTTTCCCAAGGCTGTGCCGTCGGCGATTCGATACCGATAAATGCCTACGTTGACGACTTGGGCGAACCATCCTCTCTTTCCCAACACCACCTTCCCTTCTCCCTTTTGGGGACCGGCTCCAGGGCCGACTCCCCATTTGGGAGTCCATTACATCTGATAGGTGGATGTTATCTATCATCCAGTTCGGATGTAGGACAGAATTCGATGTTATCCCTCCTTCGAGCCCGATCCGCTTCACACCTTCTTCATCGGTGCTATGCGATGAGGTTTTGCAGCTACTTCTCAAGGGAGCGATTCGACAATTGTCCTGCTCGGAAGGATTGCATGGATTCTATTCCAGATATTTTACGGTCCCGAAAAGGGACGGTGTTCTTCTTCCGATCCTGGACTTACGAACTCTTAATAAGTACATCAAACCAAGGAAGTTCCGGATGACCTCTTTGCAAAATATTCTTCCGTTATTGAAAAGAGAGGATTGGTTCGCCTCACTGGATTTAAAGGATGCTTATTTTCATATTTCCATGCATCCTTCACACAGACACTTTCTACGTTTTACTGTCAGATCCGACCTGTTAGAGTTTAACATCCTACCTTTTGGCTTGGCCACAGCCCCTCGAGTCTTTACGAAGGGTATGGCACTGGTATGTGCACACTTGAGGACACGGGGAATACAGATATACCCATACTTAGATGACTGGCTAATCGTCTCGCAATCCGAGCAAGCTCTCCTGTCTGATATACAAATGAGCTGCACTCTACTCAGTGCTCTCGGTCTCTGCATTAACTGTGACAAATCGTCCCTTATTCCCACGCAGGTCATTGATTTCATCGGGGCATGGCTCGACTCGATGCAGGAAAAAGCCTTCCTCCCACCGGAACGTCAGAATGCCTTATGCAGCCATATTCATCGGATTCGGCTACATGGAACGGTCCCAGCCTTATCTGTTCAGAGACTACTGGGGCATATGGCTGCTGGAATTGCCATTGTCCCATATGCCAGATTACGTATGCGACCCATACAACTGTTTTTCAGCACTGCTTTTCAACCGCAACAAGATCCTGCCACCAAGCCGATTCGGATTCCGTCTGCAATCCGTCACACTTTAACGTGGTGGACCATCACAGAAAACCTGTCGATCGGCGCCCCGTTTCGACCACCTCGGCCAACGACAACTCTGTACACCGATGCATCCCTCTTTGGATGGGGTGCGGCATGTTTGGGACTTTGGGTCCAAGGTACTTGGAACCGACGAGAGGCGAGGAAACATATCAACTTCCTGGAACTTATGGCGATTTTCAATGCCCTCAAGGCTTTCGAGACTGTGTTATGCCGTCAAGTTGTCCAAATTGCATCAGACAACATAGCGGCAGTTTTCTACATCAACAAGCAGGGGGGCACAAAATCCCCAGCCTTAGCACGCCTATCGATGGACATTTGGGACTGGTGCATACTGAGGAACATCGTGCTTATGGCAGTTCACCTGGCTGGAACCGACAATGTCGAAGCAGATACATTAAGCAGACAGATGTCAACAACCCACGAATGGGAGTTGGACAAACAAATTTGCGAGAAACTCTTCCACTTGTGGGGTTATCCGGACGTGGACCTGTTTGCCACTGGAGAGAACAGCCTGTGTGCCCTATACTGTTCCAGAGCGGGCGTCGGGCCGGGATTGATGGGGGACGCTCTTATGGTCCCTTGGAGCAACATGACTTTTTATGCGTTTCCTCCGATCCCACTCCTGACAAGAGTGGTTGTGAAAATAGCCCAGGACAATGCCACGGGGATACTGGTGACTCCGTGGTGGCCGAGACAACCATGGTTTGCCACTCTTTTGCTGCTGTCCAGAGGAACGTTCCTTCATCTACCAACTCTTCCACATGTGTTAACAAGGAGGAGCAATCCGTCATCTGGATATACTCTCTCTGAAGCTGACGGCATGGCGGATCACCTGATTCACGCCACTGAGTCGGTACCGGGGACACCTCACCCTACGGGTGACCTTACTCAACAGATGGTATATGCGGCCCCGACTTCGGATTCAACAGCAACTGCCACGGTACCGATGCCTACGGACAGAGAAATTCAGGCGATTCTCGAATCTGCATTGAGACCGTCCACTCGTTCCTATATGGCTAAATGGAAAAGATTCTCCTCTTTTGTAGAGTGCCATTCTTTTTCCCCTGGAACGGCTTCATTCACCAATATCTTACAATTTCTCTTGCATTTGCATCATGAGGGACTTAAACCATCATCCATCAAAGTTTATGCAGCCGCTATATCCCATTATCGTGGCACTATCCACGATTCATTAAGGGACTACAAAATTTACATCCATCTATTCGCCCTGCCATGCCAATGTGGAGTCTTTCTGTAGTGCTCCAAGCGCTTACCAAACCACCATTCAAACCCTTAGCAACTGTGGACTTAACGCCTGGTGTCGTGGAAAACTGCCTTTCTTGTAGCAGTTACATCAGCACAGAGAGCTAGCGAAATTTATGCTCTCCGCATAGACCCACCATTTCTGAATTTCCATAAGGAAAAAGTCATCCTTCGGATGGATTTCTCCTTTTTACCCAAGTTGGCCACACCGTTCCACCTGAATCAGGACATCGTTCTGCCGGCATTCTTTCCATCGCCGTCAACCCCGATAGAACGTGCTCTACACACGCTTGATGTTCGCCGTTGCTTGGCCTTTTACAGATCCTGCACTGAAACTTTTTGTGCTACTAACAGACTTTTTGTTAAATACTCTGAGCGTGAAAAGGGATCACCGATATCATCTCAGAGACTCTCTAATTGGATCGTCCAGACTGTTGTCCTGGCTTATCAGCTATCGAAAATAGACTTACCTGTCTTTCCAAGTGGCCACTCTACACGAGCAGTAGCGACCTCGTCCGCTTTTGCTGCAGGGGTTTCGGTGCAAGACATCTGCAGAGCTGCGATCTGGGCTGGTCCATGTACTTTCGCCAAGCACTATCGGCTTGATGTACGTGCCAGACAACACTGCTCTTTTGGTAGAGCTGTTCTCTCATCCATTCTTCGCTGACGACACCTCCCTCCTCCGACTGTGGTAAGCTTGCGAATCACCCATATGTGTGATGCACAGAGGCCACGACGAAGAAAAGCAGGTTGCTTATCTGTAACTGATGTTCTTTGAGTGACCATCTGTGCATTCACACAACCCACCCGCCGGCCCCACTCGGTGTCGGTGAGTGGATATCGTTTTTCTTGGTACCGTACTATAATTTGCATCAGTACCATTTGGGTTATGTCGCTGGGTGGTTACTGTTTTTCGGTACCGAAATATAATTTGCATCAGTACCATTTGGGTTATGTCGCTGGGTGGTTATTGTTTTTCGGTACTGAAATATAATTTGCATTGGTACCGTTGAGTTATATCGCTGACTAGATATTGTTCTCGGTACCGTACTATAATTCACATCGGTACCGTTGGGATACAATTGTGTTTTCTCATTACCTTTAGTCTTAACCTCTAGAGGGCGAACGTGCGGTCTTCAAGACTGAGTAAAATGGCGGACTCTCTGCTCTATTTATACCACGAAGGGGGAGGGGAGCGGAGTTTTTCCGCCAAAAACTGTTAGCTTTCTAATCTTCCAGCCTAGGCACTGTGCAGGCGCAGCAACCCATATGTGTGAATGCACAGATGGCCACTCGAAGAACATAAGTTACAGGTAAGCAACCTGCTTTTCTGAGAAAAAGAGAAATCCCCTGTCAGCAGCCTTTATGCAAGTTATCATACCTGAAATTTGGATAGATCGTTCATAGCTTTTAGCAATTTGTAGAGAGGTCTTGGTATGTATTTCAAACTAGATTTTTGAGCTACTGCTGTGACCAAAACTTGTTATCTTTTATTTACTGAAGTTAAAAAGTAGTCATCTTAAGAGTGCTTGCTTTTGTGCTGAACAAAATTGAACTTCACAGAGTACTTTAATGTGAGACTGGTTTGGAAGCTGAATAGCATGACTCCCATAATGACGCCCAAAATCAGGTGATGGGAAGCTTTCCAAATTAGTTGGGAATAAAATAGCTTTTGAACAAACAACCATTTCTTTCCCACTTCCCTCACCAACTCCATTACAGTTCAACGGGCCTGGTCAGATGTTCATTTTTACATGGAATGGTTTCAGGTTCATAAATTCCCTGCCCATTGTAGATAGGAAAAAAAAATCTGCCCTACCACAATTCTCAATGTAAGAGCCCTGCTTGATCAGGTCAGAGGTCCAGTCTTCTTTTTAGCCACAATAGCCAATAAGATGTGTTGCAAAAGTTCACAAGCATGTCCTGAAGCCAATAGCTTACCCATGCTCCCCAGCAAATGCTGATGTATTTAGTTGATATCCTGTAAAAGACATCATTGCAGGCCTTTTAATAATCTAATTGTAGAGGAAGACCAGGATGTAAGTGTGATACAAATAAGAGCATGGGATCATGCCCAGTTCAGAGGTAATGGAAAACCATTTCATGTCTTTCTTTCATATCCCAGAGGAGGAGATTGGAATCACCAGTCTGATTTAAAATGATCCCAATTTCTCCATAATGTCTAAACAGGTAACTGAACCATAACTGAAACCATAATTAGTTCCTGGTTTATTTACATTACAAATAAATTAAGCAAACCACAGCCCTCCAAGGTTCACAGGAGCTGAGGCATATTTATGATGGGAAGTAAACAGTTTTGATCTCATTGCAGACATAGAGGGATGAGGAGACGTACCTAAGACTCACTACAACTTAGTCATCTAGTAGAGGATCATGGTTTCCTGTTATGCCTGAACTGGTCTCTGTGTGCAGAGATGTAAAGTATGGGTTTCATGTTTTCTCTGTTTACTGTGACATCTCTTCCACTCAGTCACTGGGCTTCTGCTAATTCTCTTCATTTGCACTTGTGTGGTGATCTGTTTCTCTGTATTTGTATTGTACTGTTGAAACACTATTGATTTGGGGGCAGTATTTTGGGACTGTTTGCACTAGAAGGGTGACCTTGAAGTCATTAAGATTGCTTTCACGTAAATGACCAATACATTACTAGTTAAGATGTGCTTCCTATATATACTGGAAGGGGAAAATACTATAGGAGCTGTAAGAAACATGCAACTTCAATGGTAACATCTTTTGATTCTTGGGATAGTTCATAAACTGGATTAAGTTAATAAACCATAACACTAAATGCCTGTAATAAATTGAAAAGAAGGTTTTTCCATGGGTCTGAGTTGGGAGAGTAGCATATATTTCATTTTTGCAATGTATAAATAGGTATGGAATAGAAATAATTCTTAGTTTTATTTTTCCTTGTTGATAACAGATGATTCATAATTACATGGAGCACTTGGAAAGAGCCAAACTTCATCAGCTGACGGGGGGTGATCAGCTAGAGCCCATCATGCACGGTAGAATTAGGTAAGCTTAACTAAACCTTCCCTGAAGATAACTTCTTAGTTTCTAGACTTTTTTCTTTGTCTCTTCACCAAGGATTAGGCTGAATTGGGGGGAAAATACTGAACTTCAGAAGGGGGTATATTGAGCCTAGTGGATAGGTGCAAATGGCTTTCCTGTCAGCATAGTTCAAGGCCTCAATTTGAGTATCTGTCACTTGCTTTATGTGTTCATGCAGGTCTGGTATGGCAAGATTTTTCCTTTTATTTTTAAAGCTCACACCTAAGTAACAACAGAAGGACTAGCAATGAAAGGATTTGGAGGAATTAATTCACATTGGCATGATTTGTACTTCTGTGCACATGTTTGTGAGAGAGCGTCTCAGGCTAAAGCTTTGTGACCATATTATGTAGATACTAGAGACTGTCATCCAATGAAATACAGCCAAGCTACAAAGGTTTGAAGTAGTGGGGAGGAGAAAGCGGCTAACAAGCTTGCTTGTATCTTTAGGTTGCTGCATAGATGCTTGGGAGAAGAGAAGCCGTTCTGGTGGTTTTTTTCTCTCCTCCTTTTTAGGTGGGGGAGGAGAGTGAGGTGATGTCATTTTGCTTTGGAGCTGCTGCAGAAGAGAGTGAAAAGCTGCTGCCGATGGCATTGTTTTTGTGGCAGCAGCTGAATGACAGACTCTCACTACAAAGATACTCCCTTGTCCCCTGTGTAGCCTTGGTTCTTGCATTTCACCATGCCAGCGCAGCGCCATGAGTCCTGGATGCATGCTGCTATTTGTGTTTGGCTTCGTTGGCGGGGCGGTGGTCATTAATTCTGCTATTTTAGTGTCTCTTTCTGTTTTGCTGCTTGTGCACTTTTCTATATCCACTGGCGTGCCAGCTCTGACGCAGAACTTATCAAGGATTCTCAGGTACTCTGACCATGGAATCTCTGCTGTTTTTGTATTCTTTGTTCTTGCCTTCTCCATTATTTCTCTCCTCTAGGGTTGTGGAGGGGAAAGGAGGGAGACAATGAAATGATGCTGACCTCAGATGTTGTTCCAGAATTTGAATTGGACAAATGTAGGATGTCTTAAACCATAAAGCTGGCCATTTAAACAAAATGAAATGTTTCATTGTGTGTTCTCCAAGGCTACAAAGTCAGTTGTGTTCTTGAGAAAGCAGTTGACCTTTCTTTTTAATACTGTACATTGTAAATAGTATAAAAGTGCTATGTAAAAACATCGTGGACAAAGCTTGTATTCACTCTATGGTCAGGTGCTTCACTAATTTTGGACAGGCTTGCTTCTGTGGTAGCTTAGGCCTTTCTTTTATTCAGTCTGCCTTACTCCAGAGAATTCTGCAGAATCTGCTGGCTGGTAGCCTCTCAAATGCAAACTATTCCAATTGTGTGTTTGCATCTTTTTTGTAAATGGATTGCTGACATACTAGCTCATTTTAAGCATACTAGAGTGGAAAATGAGATTTAAATACAACATTATAAACCTCCAAGTTTCCACGCACATGATAAATAAATAAATGGATATGTATATATATAGGTTTATTTATTTTGTGTGGAACAAGTTAATAATAAGCAAATTATGTACTGTGTGTTTTAGAACAGGGAGATTGTCTTCATACTAAGTTGTATTATATCCAATAATATAGCTTTCTGAAAACTTCAGTTAGGTTGGGCTTTTTTTAAGTTTCAAGTTCAATACATTGGACAGTTCACTGTCACATGCTATTTTAGGGTAGAACTTGCATATGCTCATTAAATCTGTTCTCACTGGAACACCTCCATTGCATGTTGCTTAGAACTAATCTTTTAATAATGGATATTATAACTGGGGGCATCCATGCAGCCTATGAAAGTGAGCTGTGGGCATACTTTTTAAAGCATTCCTGTGACCTGATAAGAATGTTTCATAAATTCGTCCTGCCCCTTGACTGTAGATTCTTAGGTTAATGCTGGTGTTAAGCACGTTATGAACTCCTCCCATATAGTACCAGACATTTCATGTTATCTTGGAAGTGCAGAGTGGAGTGGTGGGTTAGCACTGCCCAGTGAATCTAAGAAATCGATCTGGTTTGCTATATTCCAACAGAAGAAAATGCCAAGCTTGAAGCTAATAATTTAGCTTTATTATAATAATGCTATGTATTTTGTTATAATTGCTCACAACTTATGCTACCTTCTTAACATGTAACCCTTGGGTAAACTTTTAATATTTGAAATATGTGTGTATAAGCGTTTGCCCATATTTTACATATTGATACAAAATGCAAGCCTTTTTTTAAAGAAAGGTTTTGTATTATGAGAATAAGAATTCAAATTGCAGATGTCTATCTAAAATACAGGGAATTAGCTCTGTGTCTCCATAGCTGTAATATTTCAGTAGCTGACAGTTACTTAGTTTAGTGGATCAACAATCGGTGTGTGACATTTTGTGTGGAATCAATAGTGTATTTTCAGATTCACAGTATGAAAGGAGCTTTTTGGATTGTCACACTATATCCATATATAGAAACATGCACATTTATCTTCCCTTCCCTACTCCCATTTGGGGGAGGGGTAGCATTTAAGGGAAACCTCACATACTTCCAGTTCTGGCTCCTTTGCAGTCAGAGGAGAGTGTGGACTGACCTGAATGTGATTTAAGTGACATTACTGTCTGTATGCCCCCACCCAAGGTTGGAGTTTCCCTGACTTCAAACAGGAGTGTTCAGCTGCTGGAGAAATACACACTCCCTCAATAAATAACTAATTATCTAACTCAGTAAACCCTGGGTTTACATGGCAACCTCCTTACGGGTGTTATATGCTCAAAATGGTGGCTTCATGCACCCCACATGTGTTGCCGGCTCACTTGATTGGTGACCTGTGCAGTATGAGTGCTGAAAAAAGACCTGACAAACGTTACGATCCTGTTGGTAGTGTTTTAAATAGGGTTGGTCACATTCACACACACACAAATCTGTTTAGGGGGCATATAATTTATATAATGTAGGGGTTTTTTTACATTTGCTTCCTTGAAACATTAAATATTAAATATTAATATTATATGTTTGTCAAATTGAGAATATTTATAAAAGGACTGAAGTAGTGAAGCTAGTAATTAGTTATGGCAAAGGGCAAAGCTGTATGGGGTTCAGTTAAACAGTCCTTCCAAGGTCATTCTGCTTTATACAGATTTGTACAGATGTAATTCTACATCTTGAACCTTTTTCAGTAACAAACCTGGAAATTCATTTTTAAATTCTTTTTATTGTAATTTTCCAAAATCAAAACAAATTCAGAGACAAAAATAAAAAATAGAAAAACTAGAATTCATTTTAAAGTAATCTGACAGACTTCCTTAACCCCTCATTTTCTTTTAAAGTTTCATATTTGGATATGTACAGTATGAAAAACCTTAATAAAATTAAGTGGAGTCAAATTTAGCAATATATGCCCTAATTCTTTTAAAAAATATGAGCCCACTTTGTTAAAGTATGATTTTCATAAGAAAAATCTTTACCTTGACTTTAAAACCCCAAGCAACAATTTAGTTTTTTATGCCCTGCTATAAATGTGTTGGCTCTGTTTTGTGCCCAAAGGATGTGGGAGAGTCTTCAACTTGAGACTCTAGAGTAACCTTAATAAATCTTATTAACCTTTTAGTGCAAGCTTAAGTGGAGCTCGGTTCTCTTTCCATGCTGCTCCCACATTTTACAATTGTGAGAATACTAAATAAATTGCTTGAAGGGATGCGTATGATCTCCAACACTTGTAGTAAAACTTCGGTTCAGATATGTTATCTACTCCTGCAAAATGGTTACTACTAGTTTATACACAAGCTTTGTATTCCAGTGACTTTTACAGTTGTGGTGAATTGGTTCTTGATTTGGCATCATTCCTGTTGGGATAATTGGTGCCCTTTAAATGAAGTAACTTTTGTTCCAGTAGTTATACTTAATGGCTCCTGTGAATGGCTATTTTCCTTTATGTTGGCTTGTTCTAAAGATGAGATTTGGCCCACTATAACTTTCCTTGCTGTACTTGACATAGGCTACCCAATTGCTTGAGTGTAGATTCAAGTGTGAACAGTCTGCAGTAGTATGTGGTGAGCATTAATTTGTTACATGTGCATGAACAATGTCTTCCCAAGGAAGAACCTTGCATTATCATGGGATTCATGATTTTTTTTAGCTTTTATGAAGAAAAGAAAGACTATAAGGGTTAAGTAGCCCTTGTAGCAGTTCCTGCTGCTTGAAATAATAGCAGTAATGGCAGCCTGGATTGTAGATGTGTGGAAGTGCCAGTTTGTAACCAAATCTCTGTGGAGAGGCAATGCAGGAAGGATCAGGACAACTATTCTTTCTCTGGTTATTCCACTTGGCTTGGCCCTATCTATGAGAAACTTGACTGGTGATTCAGACTCACTGAAACCTTTCTGGAGTGCAGAGCATGTTTGGTGACCAATATGGCTGGGATGCTAATCAGTTCATTAGGTATCAGTTCACTGGTTGGTTAGTTGTCTATGTTAACTATAGTTAATACTTTTCGAATATTCCATTAAACCATGAATATCCTTGCGTGGCAATTAACCTTTTTATTGCAGTATTGTACCATGTGGTAGTAATCACAGTAAGGAACCTCTTCCTCCCTAACATGTGATGAACCATATGGATCTTCTGTTAAAGAGTTATTGATTGGATTCACATGACACAACAAGTCCAGGGGTAGCACAAACCACTATCAAGCATTTAGCAAGTAGGGCAAAGGGACTTGTTGCTCTAGCCAGGAGGCACCAGGCAAGGGCTGATAACTGCTGCCCCAGGGTGCCCAAGCTGCACTTGGGGGCAACTGTCAGAGGTGCTGTGCACAGTTGCCCCACACAGCTTCTGTGGCAACAGAGCAGGTGAACCTGTGACAGTGGCAGCAGCGTGGGCTGGCTGCTCCCAGTCCTGGCAAAGCAGGTGGGCTTGCGATGTTGGCAGTGAGCTTGGCAGCAGCTGGCTACATCCCTTCCAGCTGCTTGGGGCTGGTGGGGAAGAAGAGGTCACTCAAACCTGATATGGCAGGATGGTACAGTGGGGAAGAGGTTGTGGAAAGTGGAGAAACCTAGTGCTCCTGAGATACCTGTGGGAGGCCTGAGCAGGGAGGAGGTACCTCTGGATCCCCTCTGTGTCCGATCATTTGTCAGGCAGCTCGGGGGGCCCAGGCTAAACAGCCACATGTGGTAGTTTATAAGCCATCTTGGGCTTCTTGTGCTGTGTGAACTCATTCCCTCCCCATAGGGAAGGGGCCTTCCATATCTGGAAAATATTAATTTATAACTAAACAGGTAATATTTACACTGTTTCGTTATTGCAAAGGCTGATTTTCTCTCTTTGTTACACAGTGTATTTATTACATAATTTTATTTGTTTTGCCTCTAGGAGGAATGTTTTTAAACATTCCCATAGGGTCTTATGATCAGCACTCATTTCAATTTGTATGTATGGGAAGATAGGAACCTGGATTCAGGTTAGTTAATTCTCTTCTGCTGTTCCATTCTGGTTCCCTCTGCCTTGGCCTAGCTGCGTTCTCACTCAAATAAAATAGTGCACAGTACATGAAATGCCTATGACTGATAGGTGGAGGTAAGGACTGATAGTTATTGAGTGAACTAAGTTTGTTTTCATCAGGTGAGAATGCGATATCTCTGTTTGGTAAGTAATGAAAATATTCATTTGAAAAGTGATGAAATTAGTTCCTTAAATACATGAAAAGCATCCCTTAACTCAGTATATGTGTATGTAGTACAAGCATTGCTTCAGAGATTTAAGACTAACAGTGCTTATATCTTGATTTTTTAATTATTATTCTAATTGTTATTTAAGAGAAACTTAAAACTTAAGGGAGTCCCCCCCCCCCTTTCTTAATGATCAGATGCTTGGTTTTTAGCCACCCTCTGTGATTGATTGGCTGAGATCTTTGATTTTTATCCACCCTGTTTAAGAGTTACAAAGGAGGGCAGCTTGTATCATGCTACAGACATATGAGTATGGCTAGAGGAATCCAGAGGAAGAGGGCCATGGGAAGGCCCACTGGTGCAGACAGAGAATAAGTATGGCCATATCATCAAAATAAATTGGATGTGATGTTATTAAATTCTTATGATATGTCCATTGTAGAAATAAAGTAAGAAAATCTGGTTCACTTTAGCAGCTCTTAGAAGCTGCTGTCTGAAAGTACCCGTATTTGCTCCATTATTGGTTTAAAACAGACTGAGCAATCAGTCGGAAAGAATAGAGCAGGGCTATCCAACTTTTTGTTCCTTGTGGGCCCACATGAGGACTTCAACACAGAACCCAAGGACTGCACAATGAATTACATTTCCATTTTGTAAATTAGAGTGTTCACAATATGTTTATTTAATGTAACATACACTATTAATATATTTCATCAACTGTTATGCACAGGAGAATTAATTTTAAGATGATCTTCAGACCAGTTGAATGAAAAAACTCTCCCCAGCATGCACTGCCCACTCCTACTGATGAGTTCAGAAGCGCTCAGCTCCTGAGCACCTTTGTGCTTGTCAGCTGAAATGAGCTCTTGTAAGGCTGCCAGCCTGACAAGCTGTTTTCCTGAGGCAGGATGGGATGACAGCCTCAGGAGAGCTTGCCACAGTCATGGCCATGCCATCGCTGGGATCTAGACTGGGGGACAGAACAGTGGGCCTCTGAGTGGCAAGAGGGCCACGGAGCAAGGCCACAGGGGCTGCATGCAGCCTGTGGGCCACATGTTGGACCACCTGAGTTCAAGTCTTAGAACCTCTACAGAATTCAAAAGATTGGTTAGGCTATAAGCCACTGTCTTGTAAACAGAGAACAGACGTGTGATCAGATTTCACATTTAAACACATCTACTGTTTTTTTCTCCTGTTAGGAGTTTTTCTACCTTGCTTCATTATGCACTCTGAGCTAAAGCTATTTATCCCATAAATTGCCTATTTTCAAGCGTGGCACCTCTGTTTTCTACTTCCTTCTGTATATTTCAAATATGATTTTGCCCTGATTTCTTTATGCTTGCAAATTTATTCCCCACGTGTTGTTTAAGTAAAAGTTTACTATTCATAGTTGAGAGTCTATGAAAGTCCATTTAGTCACAAAAATGGTTACCAAAAAATCCAGAAAATGGGAGGATATATTCTGTGTAATATGTTATTTACGTGCATGAACATGCAAGGAAGCAGTTTTATATGGACATATTTTTTGATAAAAATTGGCCTTTCCTATTATCCAGAGATTTAAAACTTTATGCAATGTAAGAATCATAAAGCAAAAAACTTATGCTTCCTTTCCCTGCAGAAAGGAACCTCCATTATCACTGGGCATCTTCCCACTACCTCCAGGAGATGCACTTCTGACGCCTGATACTCAGAGAGGAACAGTGGAAACTCCAGGGTCTGATAGTTGGAAGTTCCGTGAACTAAGTCAGCCACGCTCCCGCACCAGCCTAAAGGTGAGCTAACTGTTTAACTTTTCATGTGAAGAGTTGGTAATAGTATGTTTCTTACAGTTTATTATGTGTGATTGTAACCTAAATGCCAAACTGTCTTTCTTTAGTTCCTAAACTTCTAAGTGAGAGTTCTGGCAGGTAAGTTGAAGGTGAGTCTTTTGCTATTACATATTTTGATGGGTCTTGGTTTGCACTTGGGATTAAGGGAAACCCTGCACCTCAATGCTGGTTTTCCAGGTACACTGTTCCTCTTACTATTGGCTTTCTAACTGGGTAGAGTGCTTTAGAACACCTGTATTTGTGAATTAACTAGTATTTTAAGTTGCATTTTTCCTATTGAATTATACGTACGATCACTGTTCTCTTTTAGATGTTATGTATGGGTAGGACTCTTAAGAAAATAAGAAAAATGTATGGTTGAAGATAAGGTCTGTGTTGCAAGCTTAACCTTTTCATCTAGAATAAATAATGTTGATGTTTTGATAACTCATGTGGAATTATATTTGCATCTGAAAGTTATATTCTATATTGGTTCAAGAGTATAAATGCTGTAGCAGCCAGTGATAGGCCTTGTAGAGCTTGACTATTCAAACTGTAAGCACTGTATCTCTTAGAGGCATTTAAGGTTTGCTTTTTTGTTCTAGATTGTACACCATCCACTTAGCAGACATGGAGTTTGAGAAATTAGTCAAAATCAATTTATTTTGACTTATTTAAAAACAACTGCTTAATTATTTCTACTGTATTTTATGTTATAAATTGTTGAAAATTGTTGTGAACTGATGAGAGAATTTTGGCTACTGGGTAATACAAACTATAACAAATCTGTAACATTCTTTAGGCAGTTCACAACTGAAAACTTGCAACAATCTTTACAGCTTGGAGTTAAGTATCCATGAGTGAAAATGAAATGGTGATATTCTTTAGCAGTTCCTCCATAACTCTGTGTATTGCTATGTGAATTGTGTGTGAGTCACACGGTTGGAGGGACATCTTTCTAGGACACCATGTAGCTGAACACTGAAATTCAACTCAGATTAAGAACACTGCAAAGTAAACGGAGAAAAGCAACATCTCCATTAGGAGCAGGGGCAGCATATAAATGCATAAACAAACAAACAGACAGACATCTCTGAACATATGCTGGGTTTTTATTTTTTGATTACTGTGTGCCTTTTGACACAGATCTAAAGCCGCCAGTTGCTGTACGGCCAGGGTAGGCTTGTGCGCTAATTTATATAATACAAATTTTCAGCCCCATGTAATGTCACCCATGATCATTAGATTTTAGGCAAATGCTCATACTCTGACTTCCCTATAGAGCAAGGCTGGGGAACATGTTCTCCAGATTATGCTGGACTTCAGCTCCTATCAGCCTGAGCTAGCAGTAGTCTGGTGCCATCCGAAGAGCCACATCCTCCTCACCTTTACTATGGAGTGTTTTTCTATCACCTTTCATAATGCAAAAGTGGATAGGATTTCTGAGAAAAAGTCTGATTGCAAAACAAAGTAGATTGCACAATTAGCCCAGGTTAGATAAACATCTGTAATACAAAAGGGAGCTGTTCCTTATTTTTAGAGCACTTACTAATTTTTGTCATAATAAGATCCCCCAAATCAGTGTCTGTTTGGTTCTTCCTGTGCCCCATGTTATTCCAACAGCTACCTTGTGAGCTTAGACAGAAGCTGGTTCAAAGTCCCCCTGCGAGCTACATGCCGAATAGGGATCTGAACTTAGATTTTCCACTGTTCTAGTCTGACACTTTACCTGCTACATCACATCTCTTGTTTAGCCATACTATATGGCAGTTCCCTCTGTCCCATAAGAAAGGGCTAGAGTATAAGAGAAGGGAAAGAACAGATCTTGAATATAGGGGTCCACAATAAATGTTAAGTTAAAATTATTCTTAGTAACTTTCTCTGTAAGACCCATAATCAGTTTTGGATGAAGCATTATTTAATATTTGCTTAGACATGCCAAGTGCAGGAGGAGAAATGCAACAATTGCAGTGGATCACTAGAATTCTAATCATGAAATTGAGCAGGTTTGCTCTTTGTTAAACTGTTCAGACCAATCTCCAAAGCTTTCCTTGGCACTTTTCTGTTTTCAGTCAGGCCATTTGTCGTGAGCGTTTTGTTTGCTAAGGTCAGTGGTCTGTGTACTGCATTCTTTCATGGATGCAGTTAGAATACAGAAGCTGAGAAATGTTTCAGCAAAGCTGTCTTATTTCTGTATGGGGAGGAGCTCTGCATTCTCTTGATAAGACTGCAGTTTCCTCAACTTGTGAATGTTTGGATAAATTATTAACTAGAGTAAGAATGGCATTGTTGGGTGTATGTTTTTTGGAAGGTTGGGGTTGGATTAGAGAAATAATAATCAAGCTGGCAGTAATGTGAGGAGGAGGTCAGCTGCCCCTTTAAGCAGTGTAGCTAAACTTGTTTTAAAACAAGTTTCTGGTTGAGACAGCCTGGCTGGGAATCTGCATTACTGATTGATAATGGGCAATCATAATGTGTCCCAGAGAGGCCCAGAATGCAACCTCATAGGGTGGTATACTTCCAATGTAAAGTGAATATTCTTTCTGCAATCTTTCCTGGCATGTTTGTACATTTGAAAACCTGTTTTGACTAGGATAATTTATTTTTGTACTGGTTTCTGTACTTTGAACTCTGATTTTAATATAATATTTTATTATTTAACTTTGGCTTTTAAATGGTGTTCATCATATCCTTGAGATAAGATGGAAAATCAATGCAAGTGTTATCCATTTATTCAAAAGCCATTTCCCTGGAGGTAGCATTTAATGATGTTTAATGCTGAGAATAGTCAGATGGTGCAATCCTGTGTATGTTTAGACAGACAAAAGACCTATAGTTGTTGGCTTACTGTCTGCTCATGCAGTGCATGGTGCCTTAAGAAACCCAGTGTGCATGTTACTGTGGGAGTTCCTGGGTTGTTTAAACTAGTTATTGTGAGGACAGGCAGTGTGTGTGAACAGTGAACTTGCTTAATTGGGAATCAAGGAATGTCTCTTAGTTTCATAATAAGCAAACCTAGAAACTCCAGGTTGTTTGTGGGTTAAGCCAGAGTTAACCCAAGGAGAAAGCCATGGGCAATTTTGAACAACCCAGAATTCCAGGTTCAGTGTCACAAAACAACACAACAAAAGGGCATTAAATTAAATGGAAATAAGTTCATAGGTCACACACGCTCCTTGTTCACCCAGGAATTGTTGCTATGACATGTAAAAAAGGTTCCTGTTTCTTCCTATTCCTCTGGGTTTAATCCTAAATACACCTATTAGGCAGTAAGCTATAAACCCCATTGTAGATTAGTTTGTACATACTGACAGCCCATGGATTATCAGGAAGAAGTGGAAGAAAGCAGGTGCATCACCTGCAAGAGGCCTGCTACCTTTGCTTTTGTTCAGCAGCCAATGAGCAACTCCTCTGTAGGTTAAAAAGGTAAAGGTTTCCCCATGACATTAAAGTCCAGTCATGCCTGACTCTAGGGGGCGGTGCTCATCTCCATTTCCTAGCCGAGGGAGCCAGTGTTTGTCTGCAGACAGTCTCCGTGGCCACGTGGCCGGCATGACTAAACACCAAAGTGCACGGAATGCTGTTACCTTCTCACCGAAGTGGTACCTTTTTATCTACTTGCATTTGCATGCTTTCGAACTGCAAGGTTGGCCGGAGCTGGGACAAGCAACGAGAGCTCACCCCATTGTGCGGATTCAAACTATCAACCTTTCGATCAACCAGCCCAACAGCTCAGCAGTTTAACCCACTGCACCACCCGCATCCCTCCTTTCTAGGTTACTGCAGACCTAAGCCTGGACTGCTGGATTCTTCGGGAGCTAAGCAGCCCAGTGTTTAACCCAACTGCAAATGCTGTTTAAGATAGATGCATGAAGTATAAGCTTCTCTTTTGAATGGGCCCATAACAGTCTGGGCAAAGGAAGGTGCTTGATGATAAAAGGATATAAATGAGGAAGAATAGTTCCTCACTGCCAGTGGAATTGTTATTGGATGGGTGAAGCATTTCAGTAAAGGAGCTGAAATAAGCCCCTTTCATAAAGCCAAAACCAGGGGATGCACTGCTATGTTAGGAAGGCAAGTCATCAAGAGTCAAGGCACTTCAAGGATTGGAACCAGTGAAGCTGAGCTACTGATATTAGCAAAGGAAGACACAGATGGAACTGAAAGAACAAGATGATGTGGTAGCTGTTGGACTGAGGAGGAGTGAAATAGCATGCTTGGATATGAATTAGGACTGGCCAATCCGGTACTTGTGGGCAGAGCCCAGGAGCTACAATAAAATAGCTGATCAGGTCCAGAAGCTTCCCTGATATTCCAGGTTCATTGCTGGCAAAGGTGCTTCAATATGCAGAATCATGCTTCGGGGCACCAACATTTGCATGCAAGAGATGCAATATCTTTGAAGAATCTGCTACCACTGAAATTCTTGGCAGAAACTGGTACTCAAATTGCACTTCTTAGTGGTGGAGCATTGAAAACCCAGCTTTCATTTTCCTCTAAGTTTGCTTTGGTGTTTTTGTGTGGTGTGATTTATAAGCTGCTGTGTTTGACCAAAGTATATTTATGGCATGGGAGGCCAGTGTCTTTAAGTAAGTGCGTGTGTCTTTCAGGTGTAAAGTAGGAAATTAAATTTAAATCTCAAAAGCTGCACAGACAGAGGCTGTTTGAATCTTCACCATGCATATTTTTGGTGTTGGGGCTCTGCTGGGAGGAAAAATTACCTTGGGACAGAATGTAGAAGTGGTGGGGAACTGGCAGGCAGGGGTGGGGTTCATAACTTCTGACCCTTCTGAGCTTTACATTGCACCTGCCCAGACGTTTCCCATTTTAGATGCAATTGGGACAGACTGACATTTAAAGACATGGTTTGCTGCTGTCAGTTATAAGTTCATATAGCCTGCCTCAAGGCCTTTTCTGGATTGAGTTTGCTTTTGTTTATATATATGATTTCAAGGGTGTGTGTGTGTGTTGTGGAGATGTCTTCAGAGGATTCTTGGCATCCTTTTTTCTCATGCTGTGCCTCAAAGTTGATTTTTTTCTGTTTAATTTGGAAGATAGCAAGTATGAATGGACATATTTTAGAAGTACTGCTTTAATATAGTTTTTAATGTAAATGCACAGTAAGTATTCTAACGCTTTGAAGTGTAGTATTGGAGCATGCAGTGTTATGCTTGTAATGACAATGAAATAATCAGAATGCCACATTAAAGGAAATCTATTCCAGCAATCTGTACTGTCAATATGAAAAGAGCATGAAAAAATGAGCAAATAAGGGTATCACAAGAATTTATTCAGAAAATGCAAAGGAAAACCAGTTTGCATTGTCGTCTTTGCTCTGATTCCCCCTCCTTCCATTTTGGGAAGAAGATACCTCATCAGTTAGTAAATGTCTAGGTGCTGCCTCAAAGCAGCTTTTAACTTCAGTAACATCTTCTGTATGTACTACATTTTCTACTGTGAATCCACCCAAGGAAATCAAGTTATTCTGAGCCATTGTGAATGGCCTTGGACTAACACTTATTTTAAATATTGTACACAAATGTTTTTCTTGCAACGTTCTACACATTACCTGATTTTATATTTAAAGATGCAGTGAAATTTCTGAGGTGAACAAAATGGGAAATTCATTTACTAGAATGTATACCTCACCTTTGCTGCAAGTGACAGCTTGCAACCATAACAAAAACAAACAAAAATGCACTTGAAACAGTTAAACTTTGGGAATGAAAGCAGCAGAGTTAGCAGATAAAACTGCAGATGAGAACCATTAAAATTATATCCTTAAAAGGAGGGGAGAACAGGATGGATTTTGCCTAGAACCAAAAAGGTAATAAGGCAAGAGTGCCAGGCAAAGCTATCTGGGAAGGAATTCTGTAATTTGACTGCCACCATGGGAAAGACCTTCCCTCTAGTAGCCAGACAGATGCTGTGTAAAGGTTTAATTAGAGAAGTGAGTCTAGCCAGTTACTGGATTGTGGGGCTGAATATTGTTTTTTAATTGCTTCATCTGGCCCCAAATCTTAGGCATTGTTGTGAACAGGTCCCATCCCTCTTTTCCTACTGTTTATCAGCCTTTGGTCAGTGAACTCCTGCTTCCTGCCTTCTCCTCTGAAGCAGACAAATCTATATGAGCAGCCTGTAATGAACAAGAGATGGGCCCACGCTCTATAGGCATCTCTTTCTTGTGTGGAGATGTAAGAATGGTTAACATCACTGGTGGCAATTTGGTAGGAGAACAACTTCCCTATTGTGGTCTTTTGGTACCAGGTGAAGCCCCTTTTATTTTCCCAGGCTTTTTAGTCCTATAGTTTGACAAATGTTCTTAGCAGTTTTCTAGATCTTGGTACTTCTGCTGGGTTTTATCTTGGTTACTACTCTGGTGGTTTTCTGTTTTAAACGTAAGATTTTATATTATGTTTTACTGTGTTGCTGTATTTTATGGTTTTAAGGCATGTATTGTAAAACACTAATGGGAGGTATGGAATGTAATACATATGGCTAATGGGAGGTATGGAATGTAATACATTCACAAACAACAGGATTAAGCATTTGTTGAGCAAGCAACATTCTCTGTGCCTACAGTTTGTCTAGTATTTCAGTCACCAATGAGCTTACCTATTCACTGTGTAGATGGTTTATGCTCTCTGGTGAGCAGGGTGGCATGTAATGAAATTCAATGCTGTTAATTGGCCTTACATAAAAGCCTGCTTCTTCATTTCAATGGAACTTTCAAAAGCTGCACTTGAAAAATTAAATGGAGGATATGTGAATTTATTGTACTCTGCTCATTTAACCCTCAGTAACCTTCAATGTATTCTAAGTTCCATTTTGCAATCAGCTGAGATGACGCTAAGGAACATAGAGAACTTCCGTGACACTGAATCATGATGAGTGTACATCCTTTGCCATGGTTTGGATTTAATTCAAATGATTATAACTTGAAAAAATTACAGCGCAAATTAATTTAATCTTTATAATTTAAGCATTGTTTTCCAACTTCTAAGATCAAATTTGTTTCCTTAAAGCACTCTATCCTAGGAAATGTAGTTCTGCCTATGTCTTTGATAGGTCAAGCATTTATATTGGTTGTGTGGAGGCACTACCATTACATTACCATCGTTTGTTATCTCTGAACATGGTAGCTCTCTAAAGACCCTCAGATCTTTCTTAGATTTGGAGAGAGAATTTAATAAAATCCATCTTATTGTTTTATTTGTGGAAGGGGCAGATATATGAATAAACAAATGTTCCTCTTCTCATCATGCCCTAGTTTTGCCTTAACATGGATAACCTTTCATATTTGCCCATGATCTCTGGTTTTAGTACTTTGCATGTTTAGCCATTTTTGTGCACATAGTCAATTTAAGTGTGTGAGAGAAGAAGCTTCCAATGTGAACAGAATTTATTATTATTGTCAAGTAGCATGAATAATTGTAAAAGGATAAAAAGTGGAAAGGTACCAATAGCAAGAGAAAGAAAGGAAAAACATTCAGGTGCACAACTTTTTTGAAAAAGGCATCCACTCATTTTGAACTGACTTCTTCCTTAAGGGAACTATAAATATATGCAAGCAATTTGTGCCTATTTTAATAATGAAACATATTAATCTTTGCTCTTGATAAAAAGTTACAGCTGGCCACAGTCCCATTTTTGGTAGAAAATGTGGATATTAAATACATAAATAAACTTGAAACAATACCCTTAATAGTTATGTTTTTATTACATTTCGCACAAATGGCTTGTAAGAGTTTCCTGCTGTTTATATGCATAGTTTCCGTGAGGAAGAATGGGGTGGGGGTGGGGGGGGTCAATCAAACCAGTTTTTCCTGGTGCAACAGGAGGCTCAGAATATATGGCCACTTTTTAAAAAATTCATGTGTAAAATACATGTTATGTATCAGGGTGGCCAAACTGCTGAGGCTCATGAGCTGCATGTGGCTCTTTGAGTATATTTTGTGGCTTGTTGCTCACGGCGCGCAGGCACCCACTTGCTGCTCACCACCTGCTGTAACTGCCTACAGGCACCCGCGTGCAGCTCTCAAACATCTGATGTTTACCCTATGTGGCTTTACGGTTGAGCAGATCTGGCTATCCCTGTCAAATATGCACCACATTTAATGCCAGTGTGGTGTAGTAGTTAATAGCATGGAACTGGGACTCAGGCAGTCTGGGTCTGAGTCTCCTCTCAGCCCTGTGGCCAACTGGGTGATTTTAGTCCAGTTGCAAATTCTCAGCCCAACCTACCTCACAGGGATAAAGGAATAAGATTGAGAGCAGGCAGAGGAGAATAATGTTAAGCCATTTTGAGTTCTTTGTTAGAAAAAAGGTGGGATATAAATCTAATAACAAACAAACAATATAAATGCAAATAATTTATGCATGAGTAAGATTAGAAAAATTGTAAGCTTGTTAAGCTGCTATAGAAGTGATAGTACTGAATTCACCATAAGCTTTCTTCATGGAAGGGAAAGGAAGGGAAAAATTCAGATACTACCATCTATTTCTTTTTGAAATAGAGTGTGCTTCTGTAGCAGGCAGCTTGTTTTTCCCCACGTTCTTCCTGTCTTACAGCCTTTGCATTGTGATGTTTCAGTATTGGCAGTCACTGATCAATAAGAACCCAGAACACTGTGTTGGAGCAAGTGGGGGTATAGTTCATGAGGAGTTACAGTCTTTGATATTGTGACAGAGGTTTCCCATGGGGAAGGCCTTGCTCACCGTGAGAGCTGGAGCTTCCAGGGAGGAGGGGTGCATGGCTCTAGACTGGCTAAGTAAAAGCAGTTAAACTCCTGACGAGCCCTTGATTATTACTGGCCTCAAGAATTATCTCCTTATGTGAGTAGTGCAATGCCAAGGTAAGTAGCTTGCATACAAGTGCAGCAGATGCTAAAATAAGAATAACAGTCTCCAGTTAAATTGTGTTGGCATCAGTAATATGCATATATTGGCTAAGACAAGATAGTAAATGATCTGGTTCCAGCAACATTGCTATCCATCCAGGTATTGAAATATGTTGAATGAATTCTGTAATTACTGCAAACTTCTTTACACTTTAGGATGAAATTTCTGACGTTAGCCAAGCAGGTTCTAAATCTACTACACCAATCTTAACTGCTGCTTCAGATGTGCTTGCACCTGCTGGATTTCCCTTAAATGAAGACAAGGAAGGGCTTGTGAAGAACGTGGACACAGAAGATAAAAAATTGGATATAAGTAAGCACATTGAAGTTCAGGTAGCTCAAGAAACCCGAAGTGTATCCATTGGTAAGTTGTTATAATAGGTTGTAGACTGAAAATTATATTTTGAGCAATTTAAAACCCAAGTTTATCTAATCTTAAATATTAAGAAATCAAAATGTGTGTATGTGCACAGTGTGTTCCAGAAGAGTAGTTACCTGTTAATGTTTAGAAAAATGTACATATTATACACAGGGAACAGCTTCACATAGGAAACAGCATAAAAGTCATGTGTACATGGGTTTGTGTGATTGGACAGAAGCTTATTTCAGTGTCTTTGCAAACTCTGAGAAGACAAAATCATTCACAGCTTCCAAATCTAGTGAAGTCCAAATGTTTAAATATGTCATACTTAAAGATCCATGTATTCCATGACCTTCCCTCAGTGATAGATGGGTTCTGATGACAAAATAACCAGCACCTGGCTTGAACAATTAATGGAAATAAGACATGTTGCAATCAAGTTTTCTTTTAATTGTCACATTGCTTTTAACAAAATATTTACTACTTGCATCCTAAGGTTCTAATGAAAATGAAGACAAATCTGAAGTTCAGGCAATCATTGAATCCACTCCAGAGTTGGATATGGATAAAGACCTTAGTGGATATAAAGGTTCAAGGTATCTTGCTGAGAACTTTTAGTTAATGAAGAGCTTAGGAAAAATGCCAAAGCTACATCAGAGTCCTCTGGTGATGTGTGGGTTTGATCAAATGCCAGAGTCATCAGGGACTCTAGGGCCCATCCTGTTATTATTCAGGGTGCCTGGGAAAGTTGGAAGCAGGCCTAATAAGGTGTCAAGTTCTGCCTAAGGTCTTTACTTGCATGCCTCACTGCATACAGCCCTGAGCTGCCAAGAAGGTCAAAGCAGTGTGTTGTTCAGCTGATAGTAATACTGTATTCAGACTCTCCCAGGACAATATGGGCAGTGGGGTAGAGATTATCATGCAATTTCTGATCTTAAAGTGTGCAGCAGAGGGGGAATGGCTGTATTTCCTAGCATTCTCTCCATTGTGTGGATAGCTGTAGAGGAGTGGGAAAACAAAGAAGATGAAGTTAAAACAGGCACAATGGGGAGACAAGTGTGAACTTATAGTTGATAGGAGGCACCTAGAACCATGTGAGTATGTTGTGCTGGAAGGGAAGCATTATCTTGAGATCCCCTGCCTTTTTCCAGTTAAGGGGCCCATCTCTGGTACATTCGTGCCTCATCATACTGTAGTCACGACTGTTTGTAAGACTTTGAGGAATGAGCAGGTTACGTTGGCATAACTGTTTATGGGCTCACATTGTTGAATACATTAAGTGGTTTAGAAAGAGACATCCCCCCCCCCACACTGTATGTGTCTCCAGATTGGGGAGATCTTCTAACAACTCTTTTCTCCTAACCTTTAAATTCCAATTCTTTTGTGCAGCACTCCTACCAAAGGCATAGAGAACAAAGCATTTGATCGTAATACAGAATCGCTGTTTGAAGAATTGTCTTCTGCTGGCTCTGGTCTGATTGGGGATGTGGATGAAGGGGCAGACTTGCTGGGTAAGTGGGCATTTGAAAAAACTCAGCTGATTGAATTTTCATTTGTTTTTTCAGTTTAAGAAACATGAAGCTTACAGGTTAAGATGTAAATTGTGGAAAGAAGTACTCAAATAATTAAATTCATCTGTGTTTCTTTTATATACTTGCAAGAATAGTCAGGGCCTTATTTCTTCAGTAGGGTTACTCTCCAATCTCTTAAGCCCAGATGTAAAGCCTAGAGTCCTCTAATGCCCCCCCCCGCCCCGCCCGTTGTATCTGCTTCAGACTGCCTTGCTCTTCAGACCTCCAAACTGAACTTCTGCAGTTACAAGGAAAAGAGACAAGCCCAAGTCTCTTGTCTGAAGTATTTATAAACATAAATCATAAATGTGTCCACTGTTGCCTAAACTCAGTAGATTCTATTTTGATATAAATCAAGCCAGTGGCAGTTCATTGGCTTGCAGGCTGTCTGCCAATATTATCAGCAAGAAGTAGGGCAGGCAGTGCACGAAATCTGAAGGTCAGGAGCCTCTGTAGTAGCACGTGGCTCTGTTCTTGGGTGCATCTCTGAATGATGGATTTTTAAAATGTGAGCTGTTTCCAAACACCATATTTTCTTCCTTTGGTCACCCTCTAAAATATTAGAACAAATGGAAAAATCAATCCCATTGTTAAATATTCTTTTAAGATTCTAGTTGGAAAATGACAAGGGTTTAGATTGTGAAAACTGCAAGTGTAAGAAAAGGAGCAATCACTTGCCTGTCTCTTCTCCTGTTCAATTTGAAAAAAGTGCTTCATTGGAGGACCCTCCTCAGCAGAATGGAATGGTCTCTGTGTGCGGGTGGGCAGTGGGGGGTGCAGCTGGAAGGAGGAATCCCCCAGTCAGAGGGGGGCAAGGATTGTAAAATCTCATATTTGCAGTTACAAGTAAATTACAGATTTGATTTTAGCCAAAAGAAGGTCCTTATTTATAAACACAAGATTCTATATGTACTATTATAAGGAAGCTGTTTTCAATTATGTTTCCAGCTGGTAAGGAGGATAACAAAAGCCTGCTTGTGTTGACTCTCAAACTGGGTACCAGAATTCTGCTTGTAAGAGTTAGAATTTTGGGATGATGGCAGCTCAACTATAATTGTAACTTTTCAAGTTAAATGAGCACCCTTCTTTTCACTTCATCCAGACATCTGAAACTGCCTCTCCTGTGTGCCCATATGTGTGCATGCAGAACCATCTTGTAAGGTGAAGATATTTTTGAAAATCTGCCATGGCTGGTGTTGTGGAGGCTTGATTGAGGTTTCGGATAAAACATTACTGATGTTAGCTCTAAACCTTCATATAAGCCTTTGCTAAAATTATATTTTCTTAGCAGATCCTTGCTTTTGAGCAGGTAGTATGACCTTCACTTATCCACTTCATACTCCATTTTTATTTGAGTTTTTGTATTTAAAAACAGACTCTTCTTACTTAGCTTTTGGGTGGGTGTTCCTGTAAATGCTAATTGAGCCAGGAACATACATATACATTCAGTTTTCTTTTCCTGGTTCTCTGAAATTCATTTGGCTGCTCGAATAAAGATGGGTTTCTACCAAGAAGCATTACCAGCTGAAAGAGAGGCAACTGGCCCTTGCAGTGTCCTTTCCATGGGTTTCTTAGCAGGTTGCTCTTTAAGCTTAAGAATGTCCCTGGCAAGAGACAGAAGAAATACAACTAGGATGGCATAGATGAGCTTTTTCAAACCCGGTGCCCTCCAGAGGTCTTAGACTCAGACTTTCATCACCCCTTGCAGGCATATGCTAGCTGGCTATGATAGGAGTTGCTGTCCAATATGTTAGGCTTGGCAAAAGCGTTAATGTATAGTGCTGGTATTTCCCATCCTGCTGAACATCTTTTGATTAGCTTATTATGGGAGTGCCAGTTGTGCTAGTGATTTCATTAAAGCTAAATTTTCTTAATTTCTGTAAGATTAGAAAATACAGTGCATTATATGCTTGATAGTTTAAGTGGTATTAATATACACTTGGTATCTTCTTCAGCGATATTCTGTGGCTCTACAAATGTGCCTTTCTGTCTGCTTTCTTCCTTTTGACCTGTTTTGCTTGTGCGGGTGAGATGAATAATCTGAAACCTAAGCAGAAGATGAAGGTAGTAAACTATGAGGCCTTTCTCACAATTGAATGGCCCTGGTGGGCTGCAGCATCTCCTGGCAATCAGTTTGATTATTCCACCCTTTCCTGTGGCTTGTCATGTTGTATGAACTTGGGACTGTGGTTTGTGTGAAGGCTTTTAACTTTCACAAAACCCATGTCTCCCATGTTTGCACCAACCATGACTGTGTCTTGTATACCCATGTTGCATTGATTGTGCAAGTCAGGTCCATATTTGGGAAGCCTGGAACCTTTTCATTTGGGAGAGAGCTTTCCAGATGTTCCTTCCCCTAGAAGTTGGATGAGGTAATGACACTATTTCCCCTTGCTTTATGTGGAAAGCAGTACCTTTGGGCCCTGAACAGTGATTATACCGTTCTGAAGAGGCATCAGGAGATAGAGTTAGAGGTCTTGCAGTTAAGGCATGGGCTCAGATAATAGCTGGAATGGTAATATTCTCTGGTTTTTCCCTGCTACCTTTAAGCATGCAGCCATGGTGGACATCTTATTAACATGCCCATCATGGTTGCATGCCTTATTATTATTGAGGGATGTCTTACAGTTGTTAGGAACTGAAGGAAACAGGGCCAAAAGGGCCTACAGTGGACAGAGGTAACAAAAATGAAAAGATGAGCAAAGCTCTTTGGGAAAGAATGTAGCCAGCAGTGGCCACATTCCCTACACTTTCATGATCAACCACAGGCTTTATGAGTGCAGGTCTAAATCTATGTTAATGTTTGAGTGGATCCAGCAACATTCCACCCTATCATGCAAGGTGCTACGACTTGAGTAGGACTTTGTCTCCTCTTTGCCCCATAGGTCCTCCATAGATGCTTTCATTCCTTTAGTGGCAGCCTTCCACATGTAGAAGGACATTTTGACTTTTTTTTATGCATAGCTAATGTGGCATTTTATAGGAGTAAGCATTTAGTGTAATATTGCTTAATCTTAAACCATTCTAGAGAATACCATTTTTTGTCATATGTCTTGTGTAAATAGAAGTAAAAGTGCAACCCCATCTTGTTTATACAGAAGCTCTACTGAATTCAATGGACTTAATGTGAAGCAAGTGCGCATTTTATAAAAATGCTTTGTATTAGTTGTTTGATATGCTATGTGTCAGCTATTTGACTTACAGTTCACAGTTCCACAAAATTAGTTAAATGGGATTCTCCAATCTGTTTTCTCTTGGGCTGCATACCCAGGGGAATATTCTGGTGTGTATGCTTTTAATATATTCAGGAATAATTGCTTTGAAGTTCAGTATTCTTGGCTGCTGCTCTCATAATGTGTGTTATGCGTTCTGTTTCATTTTTACCTTGCTTGGTGTCCTTACCCCGCTTCCCTTCTTTTAAAATTTGCCTGATACTTGTTTTTCTGTTAGGGATACCAGCAGTTAAAAGTGTAGTGCAAATAAGAGAGGGAGATTTTTTTTGGAGTGGGGTATGAAAAAGATCTAAAACCTTGCAGCCATTAATGAAGAAAAGTTCTTTTTTGCATACATTGGTTCCAGCTCAAATTCTGTTATGTGAAAACTGTGCATTGTGAAGAGATAGAAATGAGCATAATTCCTGGAGGAATCCTTTTGTAATGTCCACTATTTCTGGATCACTTAGTACAGGACAAAGGGCTCCTCCTCTTATCTTAAACACAAGCATGTAGCAGACACATTGTAAGATGCAAGTTAAAGTGCTGGGGAGTTGGAGGATGAACATAATAGAATGCAGTACTGTTACACTGAGCAAACGAGAGCAGGGAATTTCTGCTGCCCACATACTGAGAACAAAAGTATGACATGGTGTATCCTTGCGGCTGGGTTGTTGTTTGTGGGTCTGATGCAGCTTTTTAGTAACCTTGAATGGTAATTTAAAACAACATTCCCTTGGCTTTAATCAAGGTGCTATCAGCTTTAGTGTTAGGGAATATGGTACTTACCTCTCAAGGGCTGAGAAATGCTTGGTATGCATAAAAAGTTCAGAAGCAAGGTTTTGCTTTGCTCTGGTAATGTCCCACACAACTTTACTGTGCACACAGATGTTCCGTGCACATTCCAGTACAGATGTGTGGTTTCTGTGTAAGCAGAGGTGTCTCTCTCCCCCCCACCCCCAGCTTCATAGAAAATCTCATTTACTCTGGAACTCCATGTGTGCTTTGAAGCTTATGTGAGGCTCTGAATAAGAATACTAGCCCTGTTTTCTTAAGGCACCTGCTTATTCTCATTCACTCAATTTGCAAATATGTATCTGTTTCAATTATATCTTTTAATGGGTGCTAACTTTCCTTTACTGTAGAACGCTTGAGAGTGATCCTTTGGCCCCTAAAGAGTGCCTAGGCGACCGTAGGATACTTTGGATTTTCACTGCCAAGCTTGCAATAAGAGCCCAAGTCTCAGAGCCAGGAATCCATACCTTGATCCAACTCCTGTAGCTGACATGGAAAGAACATAGAAACATAGAAACAGAGCGAGGCAGAAAGAGCCTCCCAGGCCATCTAGTCTGACCCCTGGCTCTAGTCAGCTCCACTCAGGGCATGCCCACCATGTCTAACCTATCCTTGAACACCCTCACCAATGAGGCCTCAACCACCTCCCATGGAAGTCCATTCCATGCCCTTGGGGTCCTAACTGTCAGGAAGTACCTCCTGGCATCCAAGTTGAACCTTGGTTCCCTGAGCTTGGCTCCGTTGGAGCATGTCCTGCCCTCTGCAGGGGAGAACTGGTCTCTACCCACCTCCATGTGACACCCCCTCACGTACCTGTATGTCGCCAACAGATCCCCTCTGAGTCTCCTCCAGGCTGAAAAGACCCAGTTCCCTCAGTCTCGCCTCATACGGCTTCCCCTGCAAACCGGCCACCAACCTTGTGGCCCTACGCTGCACTGAATCATGGGGACTGCTTTTCAGAGGTTGGAACTGCACTGATTCATGGGGCCTGCTTTTCAAAGGTTGGAAAATTGACCTTGAGGAAGGAGAAAGGGAGGCAACTGCCAGGATACGAGGTATCCTGATGGCATTCCAGGCTCCTTCCCCTCCAAAATACTGCCATTAGATGACTGAAATTGTGAGGCATTTCAGAGGGGAAGGAAGCTGGTGTGCCAACAAGACACTTCATACCCTGGTGGCTCCAGGCTCCTCCCTTACCTGCTGAACCACCCCCTTTAGCTCTTTTCCAAGGTCAGTATTCCTCAGAGAAACAGCTACTGCTTTCTTTCAGTGCTGGTTGTGAGGGCCAGCTGTGAAATCAGCTGTCCGGCTCAGTTGCATAGTGGGAGGAGCAGGGTGGTGAGGAATGCCTCCGCCATTTCCTCCACTCTGCACTGGATGCAGAGGCCAGGGTGCAGTTGACAGGACTTGCGCAACCTTGGGTGTGAGTTGGCATGCTGTGGAAACCCGGTTGTTTGAAATGCTATACTCTTTCAAAGACCTGTAAAGTTATAACCCGTGAATATGTCCTTTCTCTCTTTAATGAAGTAGCAAAAATCATTGTTTGGAATGAACATCATTATAGGCATCTGTGTACAGTTTTGGTTGTCACTTCTCAAAAAAGAGATTGTAGAGGTAGAAGAAATACAGAACAAAACTACTATAATAGTTAAGAATGTGTCATTTTGAACTTTTTAGTTTAGAAAAAGAAAAAAGTATGATGCAATGCAAATTTACTAAGCAAAGCATGATAAGGAAATAGTGGATAGACTTCTTTTGGCCTTCTATTTGGGAAACAGATGAATCCATGCTGTTTTATTTATGGAATTTATATCATATCATTTATGAACAAATTGTAAGAATTGATTCAAGGCAAACATAGTAAAGATGTCACCTGGTTGACTTACTGAAGCTAAAGGGCCAAGCTTTTGTGCCCTGCTTATAGACTTTTGGGAGATATCTGGCTAGTCATGGCTAGAGGTGGTTTGCTGACCTAGAGAGATCTTTGGCTGCTCTTAGGTTCTCAACAATATTTTTGACACTGCTCTCTTTTAACTGTTTGTCTTGCTGTTGGCCTGCTTAAATTCAAAACATATTTGGCTTCAAACATTTAGTACTTGCTTTGCTGTGAAATCATACGTATCTCTCAAATCTTTCATCTTGTACTGTGCCTCACCTATGCTGCTCTCCTTACATGAAATATTTCTTCTTCTTTTTGCTCTTCATGGGATGCATGGGCTTTAAAGACCATAATTTCTTTGGTAAGGTATCATCTCATTTGGGGAACATGTGCAAGGGCTTTGCATTGTCTTTGAGCTTCTCATATTCAGCATCTCTTCTCTGTGATGTAAGTGACATATTTGAGGGTTAAACATGTGCAGTAGTCAATATGCAGCAGTTTAATACAATTAATTCCCCCTTTTTAAAAAGTTAGGGCATTCAAAATATTTGACAAGTAAACTGGCAATATTTTGCATTATACATCTAGGATTCAGAAAGTGTGCGCACTGAATGCTTTAAAAACTTTGCAGCAAAATGTAATAATGTTTGCAAACTAATCTGTTTAGCAGTTATGAGCACGCAGGTTTCTCTGAAACACATGGAACATATCTGTGCAGGCCTTGCTTTCATTTCAGTGGAAGAAGCTAATATGCATGCACAGTCCCTTGTGTGTATATAGGCCAGTATCCTCCACTGAAATGAGGACAGGTCCTGTTTGTGTACTGGCTCCACATGAACCTTGGAGCTCACATTGAATTCTGAATCACAACATGTAAGGTGACATTTAATGTTCACAGTGGTGATTTCAGTATTTCTGAATTATTTGCTCTGTTCTTTCTTTGAAAGGAATGGGTCGTGAAGTTGAAAACCTTATCTTAGAAAACACACAACTGCTGGAAACCAAGTGAGTAATAATTTTTCTGCTTTTAACTTCAGAATTAATTCAGCATGCCTATTACTTGAATTAATCAAGGTGCTCTATGTGATTGTTAACTGATAATGGTTACCTATTCCGCAAAGCCACTTTTGATCTTTATGAACATTTTAGCAGAGAGATGCAGCCTAATTGGTGCAGTACTTTGATCCTTAATGCAGAATGAATAGACTAGCTTGTCTTGATTTTTTTACATGGATTCCTCTAACATAAGAATTACTGGAAAGGTGCAGTGAATCTTTGCACACCAGAAGTTGGGTTCATGAAGTTCATCTGACTGGCAGTATCTTTAGGACAATCAGAAGGAATTTTCATGTATTAGTATTTATATGCTACTTCATGTAATGGTGGTATTCTCTGTAAGGATCAGTGGCTTTAAAAAGGGATTAGACATATTCAAGGAAGTTAAAGTTGAAGGGTACCAATAATAATTAAAAGGTCATTAGCTATGCTTGCAAAGAATTGAGCCTCCAACTCAGCAGTGTAGATGTATGATTATCATATGCTGTAGACAAACAGTAGGAGGTGAATATCACATATTTTACGGTGTTTGAGTGCTAGATTAGACAGACTTTTGCCTGTCTAGTATGGTGAATATTAGATAGGCAAATTAGTTGCCATGCCTCATTTTCTATGAGATGCTGACTCTGTCCTTTGTGAAGAGAAATGGGAAGCATGATCTTCATACAGCCCTAAAGGAAAAAAGGAAAAACTAATTAGTTGAACAACGAGGCAACAAATGACCTAGATTGGCTGAGTTCAGACACCATGGCAATCTATGGTGGTTTTCTGCCACTGTTGATTTGTCATGTTGTCTGAACCCAGTAATGGTATTTCACCCCAGTAAACTTATTTTGTTTAGAAACCATGATAAGAAATTATGGCTTGTTCTATAGTTTCTCCATACCACCATGACTTTCTGTATTGTCTGAACCCAGGATCATGGTTTTAATGGTCCTGGTATGCAACTACCACAGAGTCTCCTGGAAGGAGCAGAAACTGCAGCAGCCACTCCAACCATCCAGCCTTCATGTGTCAACCAGTGACGAAGAGGCGGGCAACATAGGCCAGAAGCAATGCACTTAGGCGGGCAACATAGGCAGGAAGCGGTGAAATTAGATTGAATTTCCGCAGTGTCTAATGGGATGCTTGCCAACAGTGGGAGGGACTGAGTGGGGAGAATGGAAACCACAATAAAGTCGAAACCCACAATAAAGTCGAAACCAATTGATCATGTGTTGGTTAGGCTATGGAAAAAAAAGTGAACCATGGTAATCATGTGGGGTTGCTTGTCATGTCATTTGAAAGCAGCCATTATCTACTCTCTTACAGTTTGGTCTGAGAGATGCTATCTTGCCTAAAATCACCCAAACATTTCACGAGTGTAGTAAGTTTTAAATTTACATGACACCAGGTTTCTGGTTAAGTATAGTGGTACCTCAGCTCATGAACTTAACCCATTCCACGACTCTGATAGCTACCTGAGATAGCTACCTGAATTGGTCGCGAGCCAAGTCAAATTTCTCCATAAGGTTCAATGTAAATAAGGTTAATCCATTCTCTAAATATTTTTTTTTTAATCACAGGGAAGACGGGCGCGATCACGGGCGCACTCGGGGAAGATGGCCATCTCCCCCCCAAGCACAATTGCGGCCATCTCCCCCCCCACTTCCCAGGCACCACCATGATCACACCTGTCCTCCCTGCACAAGTGCGACCACAACCGCGATCACAACCATCTCCACCTCCCCCGAGCATGACCACGATCGCGCCTGTGCAGGGAAGCCTGGCATGATCGCGATTGTCACCAATACGGAGTTTGTGACCTGAGTCAACATTTTTCTGAAATTTCTGTTCGCAACCCAATTTGGTCGTGAACTGAGGTGTTTGTGAGCTGAGGTACCACTATGCTTGCTTAAATTACATTAACTTCCCTTAGCAAAACAATTACAAGAAATTAACATTAAAATATCATCTGTTGAAGTATCATTGCAGAGCATGTGCATTTAAAGTGATTTTTGTAAGGGAGGGCAGAACTTTTAATTGCTTGAATTCCTATGATAGGGAATGCTTATTTATTGTACCGCTTTGATGCTGCTTAAAACAACGTAATTACAAACCTTTTTTTCTTTTTCATAGAAATGCCTTGAATGTAGTGAAGAATGACTTAATAGCAAAAGTAGATGAACTAACCTGTGAGAAGGATGTGCTGAAAGGAGAGCTGGAAGCTATAAAACTAGCCAAGCAGAAGCTTGAAGAGAAAAATAAGGAATTGGAAGAAGAACTTAGAAAGTAAGTGCAGTTTATTCTTTCTCCCTCTCCCTCTCTCTCGGTGTGTGTATGTGTCACAGAGGAACCCTAAAAGAGCTTCTCTAATTTCTTTGATACTTCATGCATTTTGTTTAGAGCTCGAGCAGACGCAGAAGAAGCAAGGCAGAAAGCAAAAGAGGAGGATGATGTAAGTAACTGTGTTTACAACTTTTTCTTAAGCCTTTTATTTGTGCAATACTACACTGAATTACTCTGTTCTAAAAGCTAACTATTCTGATGTTTTTGTGGAGCTGTTGAGGAGAGGGGCCCATTTCCCCATCCTTTTTTGTGTGTGGCAGTCCTGGAACTTGTCATGCAGTTGGAGAGTGGGTTACAATGGGGCACAGAGATTCTTCTGCTTTTCTCTTCTTCTTTCCAGACACAAAGGAGCCACAAAGGGCTCCTGCTGCTGTTCCTTCCCATCCATTACTGCCCATTGTGCTTGGCATTAAAGGCCCCTGATTCTTTTTTGCAATAGCCATCTGAATTAGCCCTTTTGTGTAGTTCATTGGTAATGGAAGAAGGAAACTCTTCTATAAGCTTTCCTATAATACTTTCTTATCTGATACATGAAGCATGCTTGGCCTTTTCCTTACTTTTAATATGCAGAGTGATATTCCTACTGCCCAAAGGAAGCGATTTACTCGAGTTGAGATGGCTCGTGTTCTCATGGAACGAAATCAGTATAAAGAGAGGCTGATGGAGCTCCAGGAAGCAGTACGATGGACTGAGATGATACGGCAAGTGGAATTTTGGCTCCATATTAGCATTACTATGCCTGATAGAAAAAATCCTTGGCCTAGCCATTTTTCTGTCTAATGTATCATGTGACTTTGAATATATTATTTACTGTTAACATGTTAAAATTCTGGATAGCCGAGAAACAAGCCATACATTTTTATTGCCTAAACCTGAGACTATGCCAGATAAATTCTTTACTTTCATAACTAAAAAAATCTATGACGTGAAAAAACCTAACTTTTTTTTAGTGATAACTTTATTTTTCTAAATAAATTTTAGAGAGGTAGCAGTTTCAAAGTCACCTTTGAAAAAACAAAAACGCCTTCTGTCACCTTAAAGACTAACACCAGCTATTATGATATGAACTTTTGTGGACTTCTACAGCTTTTTAATGTATCTCTTGAGAATCTCGCATCCCTGGAGGTGTACTGTCAAATGATTTGAGCTTAATGCAGCTAGAGAAGTGTGGGAGGTTTATTAAAAAGCTTTTAAATAACTGAACGCTTTTTAATGTTATTCACTGGAAGAGCAATGGATAAGGCTCTGGGCAGAGGGGCAGGTGGAATCTTCCATTGTTTGCTTTGGCTTATATCTGCCTGAGAGATCACTTTGCTTCTTAGGATTCCTTAGCTTTCTAAAAGTGGGCTCCAACTGGATGGAGGGAGTTCCTTTAGGAGTGTGACTTGAGCAGTCCTCTATCTTGTGTGAGATTTGGCTTGTAAATATATGTCATGGCTCTATGGGGGGGGGGGGGGGGTGAGGGGGGACATTATACAATAATATCAATTGTAGAGTGCTGACCGAATCGATCTTTGTTCTTTTCTAAATTCATGTTTATGCTTTCTGTCCTAGCCCTGGAGAGCACCCCAGAGTGGGGCTGTGTGTGACGTGCAGGGAAGCATGTAGCTAGGCAATGGGTGGAAATTACAGGTCAAAGACAGATGAAAGATCAGGAAAGCTACACATCTTCCTTACAATAATAAAATTAAATATTTATACAATGTGTTTTTAATTTGCAAAGTAAGAGCTGGAAGTAAAAAGTAATTCTATAAGCTATAAAAAAGCTAAAGCATAAGAAATAGTAAAACATTGCTAAAATTGGACATTATTAGCTACAGAAAAAGTCAGTTTTTGAATCAACTACTAATATGAATTGCAAGGGCAGGCATTGTAGTATGTTTTATTTGCACCTTTTGCTGTGCAGTTTTAAGCTATGTTTTATAAGTGTTAAAGTATTTGATAAATCTTGTTATCTTATTACTTGTTTGTAGGATTTTCACTTTCATTATTACTTTCTGCTTTATCTTTTTTTGTTTAACCCTTGGAAATTCAAAGCCAGCCTAGATAGCACTGTGGTGAGAATACTGCTCAAAGTGCTGGATGGCTGGTTGGAGGTCCCTCAGATTAGTCCCCTGGTCACTGTTAGCTTTGAAGGGTGGCTTCGGCTTGGTGCGGAGGGGCATGCATGTGTGTGTAAAGTCCCTGCCTGCATGCTTGTGCGTTGGCATGTCTCTTGAGTCTTCCTTCCTCTTTGCTGGAGCATGTGTGGGAGGCTTGCTGTGTGTCAAAGTGCTGGCCCTGTTTTACGTGGTAGTGTCACTGATGTGCCACAAACCTCACTGGGGTCAAATGTGTGAGCCACAGTTGTACATCGTATTTTCTCTAGCAAAGATCCAAATATGTTGAGTGTATATTCTTGCAATGGCTGTGATATAGAATTAACTTCCAGGTCCATTCCCATGTGCCTAAATGTTAGAATAATTCAGGCCCAAAATAAACATGATGGTGGCAGACTTCCATGTAACAGATGAACCTCATCATGTACAGTATATCACAGAAGTGAGTACACCCCTCACATTTTGTAAATATTTTATTATATCTTTTCATGTGACAGCCCTGAAGAAATGGCACTTTGCTACAATGTAAAGTAGTGAGTATACAGCTTGTATAACAGTGTAATTTGCTGTCCCCTCAAAATAACTCAACACACAGCCATCAATGTCTAAACCGCTGGCAACAAAAGTGAGTACACCCCTCAGTGAAACTGACCAAATTGGGCCCAGAGTGTCAATATTTTGTGTGGCCACCATTATTTTCCAGCACTGCCTTAACCCTCTTGGGCATGGAGTTCACCAGAGCTTCACAGGTTGCCACTGGAGTCCTCTTCCACTCCTCTATGATGACATCACGGAGCTGGTGGATGTTAGAGACCTTGCGCTCCTTCATCTTCTGTTTCAGGATGCCCCAGAGATGCTCGATAGGGTTTAGGTCTGGAGACATGCTTGGCTAGTCCATCACCTTTACCCTCAGCTTCTTTAGCAAGACAGCGGTCGTCTTGGAGGTGTGTTTGGGGTCGTTATCATGTTGGAATACTGCCCTGCGGCCCAGTCTCTGAAGGGAGGGGATCATGCTCTGCCTCAGTATGTCACAGTACATGTTGGCATTCATGGTTCCCTCAATGAACTGTAGCTCCCCAGTGCAGGCAGCACTCATGCAGCCCCAGACCATGACACTCCCACCACCATGCTTGACTGTAGGCAAGACACCCTTGTCTTTGTACTCCTCACCTGGTTGTCGCCACACATGCTTGACACCATCTGAACCAAATAAGTTTATCTTGGTCTCATCAGACCCCACAGGACACGGTTCTACTAATCCATGTCCTTAATCTGCTTGTCTTCAGCAAACTGTTTGCGGGCTTTCTTGTGCACCATCTTTAGAAGAGGCTTCCTTCTGGGACGACAGCCCTGCAGACTAATTTGATGCAGTGCGCGGCATATGGTCTGAGCACTGACGGGCTGACCCACCATCCCTTCAACCTCTGCAGCAATGCTGGCAGCACTCATACATCTATTTCCCAAAGCCAACCTCTGGATATGACGCTGAGCATGTGCACTCAACTTCTTTGGTCGACCATGGCAAGGCCTGTTCTGAGTGGAACCTGTCCTGTTAAACCACTGTATGGTCTTGGCCACCGGGCTGCAGCTCAGTTTCAGGCTCTTGGCAATCTTTTTATAGCCTAGGCCATCTTTATGTAGAGCAACAGTTCTTTTTTTCAGATCCTCAGAGAGTTCTTTGCCATGAGGTGCCATGTTGAACTTCCAGTGACCAGTATGAGAGAGTGAGAGTGATAACACCAAATTTAACACACCTGCTCCCCATTCACACCTGAGACCTTGTAACACTAACGAGTCACATGATACCGGGGAGGGAAAATGGCTAATAATGCCCAATTTGGACAGTTTCACTGAGGGGTGTACTCACTTTTGTTGCCAGCAGTTTAGACATTGATGGCTGTGTGTTGAGTTATTTTGAGGGGACAACAAATTTACACTGTTATACAAGCTGTATAGTCACTACTTTACATTGTAGCAAAGTGCCATTTCTTCAGGGTTGTCACATGAAAAGATGTAATAAAATATTTACAAAATGTGAGGGGTGTACTCACTTCTGTGATATACTGTAGGTCCACCTTCCTCAACCTAATGACCAAGAGATATTTTGAGCTACAACTCCCAGCATTCCTGACCATTGGCCATGCTGGCTAGGGCTGATGGGAGTTGGAGTCCAAACATCCGAAGGCTGAAAAAGACTGACATAGGGTGTGTGCATATGCTTGTGTATACATCTATTTGCTGCTGCTGCTGCTTACAGCAAAAGGGTCAGATTTCTTCTCCCTGCCAAACGGTTGCTTAGCTCTGCACAATGCTTCCCTATGTACTTTCCTTCAAATCAGGAGAAAACACACTGCGGGGTACTTCCTGGGTGGTAATCTGCAAGTGATGCATGGATGGGTGCTAGACTTGTTCATGTGGTGTTTTACTTTTTCAAACCAGGATCTGTCCCTCCTGCTCCATCAGCTTGGTTTGACCCTTGTTTTTAATTTCTTCTTGGGGCACTACTATACATAGCATCACATTTTGCTGCCATCTAATGGTATGATGTAATTACTACACCTTAGTTGTTACTAGCCAAATCTAAATGCCAAGTGTGTCTAGTGGAAGAAAACCAAAGTGGGAATACTGAATGTTTTAGAAATTTGAACTTTTCCTGTCCCTCATAGCTTCCCCCAAGTGTTTATTCTTATTGTAAGTTTTCTAGCAATTTAAAAAGTAGCACACTATACAAAAATGTTCTTTATGACTCTGCTGAATTTTGTCCAATGTTTTGCATCTGCCCTAATGGGAGATGAAAAAAATAATGGGTAGATATTCATAGGTATACCTGAACACTGGTTTTGCTAAATGTATCATCATGTGCAAGTATAATGAAATTCTATTTTAAATGCAGATCTCTATTTAGAGTCCATAATTTAGAAATTTATGGAACCTTTAGTTATGCAATCAATTATTGAGTTACACAACCCCCCAAAATTTTATTTTATGGTATTTTGCAATCATGAGTTATTTGTTACTTTGATGTGTAGTGCAGAGCATTCTAGGTCATTTGTTGCCTTGTTGTTCAACTAATTAGTTTTTGCTTTTTTTTTCTTTAGGGCATCAAGAGAAAATCCAGCCATGCAAGAGAAGAAGAGATCAAGCCTTTGGCAGTTGTAAGTACTGAAATGTAACTTAAAAAGGAATATACTGTTTGTCTTTTAGTTTCTTTGGTATCAAGGGGACTAATGACTGCAACCTGTTTTCTTTTTGCTATTTAGTATGCCAACTGGGTAAGAAAGATCTTAAAGATGAAGTGTAGTGTAAGATGCATCTTGCAATGTTGGTTATGCACTTGGCAAAGAAAGATAATTGCTTTAACCTAACTGTAGCATTTAAAAAATAGGAACCAGAATCATAATGAAGCAATTCAGAGCATGGCATAGGAGCTGTCATATGAAATTTAAACAAATTGAAAATTGGAGGTCTTTTGGTGTGGTTTGTGTACAATTTCATTACATGAAACGTTTCCATGTGAGAATTTGTGAACTGCTAATCTGTATTTAACATTTGGTGCTTACTTAAGCTGAATGTGAAAATTACTAAAATGAGAGCCTGTGTTTGATAGTTCTCTGTGTTTTCAGAGCTTTTATCTTTTTTATTTTGCTTTATTTTCTGCAGCAAGTGATACAGGAATATTTTGGCATCTCTCCAGTTGATGAAAGTTCATTGGGCTGGTAGATTTGCAGGGCTATGTTTCTGAGTTGCTGAATTTGGATTCCTCCAGGACTATGTTTCTTTTAACTTAATTGCAGCTGACACACAGAACCCAAATAATTTTTTCCATCCTTACCATGCACTCTGGGGAAACTGAATTTGTTGAGGTTATGAATCTCCCATGTTTGGACTCCCATGTCGAGCCTCCATATTATAGTCATGGTTTCATAGTATAGTAAGATTACATTTTGGTATATATACACATGATATTTAGATTAATGCAAAGATGTGTTGAACCAACTATCTTTGTTATAAAGATTCTATCTTGTAAGGCAAACAATTGTTACCCACATACTATAAATGGGGGTGAGACGAAGAGCCTGTCTTGCTCATATGCTTACTGCTCCCTATGATATGTATGACTTGCAATGTATTGGTCAAAACAACTGCAGTGCACCAACTTGTATGTTTATCTGAGGGTGTGCACATATACACCTTAGAAAAATAGAGATGGATTAGCCTTGCAGAGTGGAAGTCTCCAAATTACGATAGCATTAAATACTTCTGTGCTTATGAAAACCATTTCAAATTCACGGGAGCTGCAGTCTAATTCCTAGAAGCTAGTATCGGCTTTTGATGCCAGCCCTGCAGTCATATAGAAACCTGTCAGCATCACTTTTGCCAATCTCCAGTCTCTTTTTCTACATTCTTGGCTTGGAAGTGCATGAAATAATTGTAATGAGTGCTGCAAATCTATGTGAGTGTTCTGGTGGTGTAGCTGTGCTAGACAGTTAATGGCTGATGTGTTTGGGCCCCTTTCTTGTTACTCATTGTTGTGCCGCTGCTTTGAGTAGGGCAGCGTGTGAAGTGCCATGTGTTCATATGAAGCTATGACAGTCCAGTTTGGTGTGCTTATGTACTTCTGCCTTCCCTCCCCCCCACTCCAGTTTTAGCAGGCTGTTCAGCTCATCAGGCAACACTGTTAAGAAGCCAGAGCCACCAGTTAATGTTAAGTACAATGCACCAACCTCACACATTACTCCATCAGTCAAGAAAAGAAGCAGCACTTTATCTCAGCTACCAAGTGACAAATCAAAAGCCTTTGATTTCCTCAGTGAAGAGTAAGTCTTCTTTTGCTGAAGGTATAAAAAACGTGAACAGATAGTTAGAAAATAGATTAAATATGTCAGGATCAGTATTTTTACTGATGGAATATAGAAGCCATAGTATCAAAATTGGCTCTCGAGTGATTCAACTTTGTAGCAGAGGAGCATCAAAGTTATAGTTGGTGGTCAGATGTTGGCTGCTAGACTTTGCCATTTTTGCTGTATAGTTAATGAAAGACTGTGGCAAAAATCTCTCCTGCCGAAATCCCTCTTCTTGTAAGATTAAGCACTGCTCTTGCCTCTTTTATGACAAGGTAAAACACCCCCCGACAGTCATACCACATAAAATGTAATGCCCTCTGCTGTGCTACATAAACCTGAATTTTTATTTTTTTTAGCATTTCTTTGCAGTCTTCATTTTCTTTAAGAGTATTTTTATTCTGCATGTGTTTTGCCTAGATAACTCATTTGTTGAAGGGAGCAGCCAGAGCATTTTACTTTGTAAATGGGGAATGTCTGGTGCAGTCCTAAGTAACTCAGCATTTAGCAATTACAGTGCTAATTGTGTTGACAAAGATTGATTTTTGTTTATATCTTTTGTGATAATAATGTAGCCTAAATAACATAGCCACTTGCTATGTAGCTGTGTAGCCACAAGATATGCCTTTATTTCTGAGTTTTACGAAGTTGCTTGGAGGTAGTACACTTCCTTGCAAACTTCCAAATGTCCCCACTCAATTTTTCTCCCAGCTCACTTCTCCTAATGCAGTCTCAAGGTTTGCAATGGGGAATGTGAGAATTGATGGGTTGCTCAGGCACTCTGGACCAGTTAGAACAGTATAGGTTATAACCAAAACCTGGAATAGTGTTTAGAAAGGCACAGGGAGCCAGTGCAGATATATTGGAGCACTAAAGTAACGTGTTTCTGTTGGCCCATCTACTGTATTCTGTGCTAACTGAAACATGTGCACAGTTTTGGGTGTCAGTCTCCTGTAGAAAACATTAAGGTCTAATCTTTAAGTAGTACAAGCCCAAGAGATGTATCCAGTTGTTTGTATCCAATGATGTTCTAATTTACATTTCATTCATTTCAATGGATCTGCCCTAAGTAGGATGAACATTGGATGAAACCAGAATCATTACACCAGGCCTTAACAGACAATGTCACTGTCTTCTCTCCAGGGAAGGATAGAAGCTGCCCTGACAACCGTCACATCCTGGACTTTCCAGCATTACTGAAGGTCCAGGAACAGTTTGGGGGCTATGAATATGAGAGGCTGAGGGGCAGAGGGGGAAATTCTGTTTGTGATTAGGATTCCAGCTCCTTCAGGTTATATGACCTGCTTATGGTCATTTTATAAAACATTGTATTGGAAACATCCCCTTCATTTAGACTGCAGAACAGGGGTATTTTAAAAAGAGAGTCCAAGTAAAGCGAATAGAGGTGGAGTTGTATTTGAACAAATAGGAACTGGAACGAGATACAGTGACTTGTAATGAGAGAGAATGACTTAGATGACAAGACCATCTTTCTCTTCTGCCCAGGTCTGAGGCAAGTCTTGCCTCACGCAGAGAGCAAAAAAGAGAACAGTACCGCCAAGTGAAAGCACATGTTCAGAAGGAGGATGGTAGAGTGCAAGCTTTTGGTTGGAGTCTTCCTCAGAAATATAAACAGGTAATTAGTTTCAAACAAGCTGATTGAAAATGTACTTCAGACCTTTTGGTAAAGCAGAGGTATTGTGTGTTGTCACCCATTCTTTACAGCTTAGCTCTCCTTGTAGCATTTTCATTTACAGAACTGAACATGGAAAGTATGACTAAAGGTTTCTGTGGAGTATTGTTATGGCCCTAAATAGTATCACACACATCACTCTACAGACTCACAGAACGTTCCTGTAGCCTCTCTGGAGGCATAGGATTGTTCCAATCCCCTGCTCAAAGGCTAGAAAGGAGCTCTGACCTTCGCACTGGGGATCCTCATTGGATCACCGTTCCCCTCACAGCTGCTGTGGAGAGAACTGCACTAGCTTCTCCAAGGTTGGAAGAACCTCAGAGAAGTGGCTTGGGGGTGTTCTAGGGAGGGGAAAAGGTTGGTGTTACATCATACCTTGGCAGTGCCTCAACTCCCCTCTCTTCTGAAGTGGCACAGCTAGTTAACTGGAATCAAATGACAGCTGCTTTTGTAGGGCTGGAACAGCATAGAAGCAGTCTTTGCTTCTTCAGCCTGCCCTGCATATAAGATGCCTGTGACCGCCTGAACTTGGAGGATGGCTGTCATCCAACTGAGCATGGGATGGCAGTCACATTCCCATCACCTTGCAGGCCATCTCTTTTTTCCCTGCTCTATGGAAGGATGGTCTGGGGCACCACCAGGGTTCCAGTAGAGTCTGCATCTTCTTCCCACTCCCCAGAACACCCTCCTAGTGCCAGAGTGGTACTTGCCACTCCAGAGCCACAGTGGGTGTGAAAGGAACCATTCAAGCTTTACGGGGAGGGTGATCCACAGTTGGGGTCCCAGCTACATGAAATGCATTCCAAGGCAGGAGCCGGGACTCTGACCTGGTATTTAGCTGTTTAGACAGTGTCTAGCAGCCATAAGAGTGTGCTCTAAGACACAAAGCTAATTAAAGTGCATGACTGAAACCAAGTGTTACATGAAGCCAATAGGAATGAAAAATTAAAATGCCACTGAAGAGGTTACAAATTATTTTAAAAGCCATGGCAAAATTAAGAAACTTAATATTATGCCCTTAAGAATGCAAGGCTGTATTTTATCATTCTGAAGTTACGGCTGAAAAAACTTTTCTGAGGGTCTGTTAGGGTTTTCTCCTTTTGTGGCAAGGGAATCTGGAGCAGGGCCCCATGTACATGTCTTAATGGACAGGAAAGCATATTTAGGAGAGAGTTGTTAGATTTTTGCAGGATGCAGAGTTAAGAACTGAAGATAGTTCCTAAGGTATGCAAGGAACAGTGGTTACAGAGTGATTTTCTTGTACCTGTTGCATTTGTTTTACTATGGAACACAGAAATAATTTAAGTGGGGAACTCGATCTTTGAAAAACCACCATTTTCCCTGTTTAAACACAAATGACGTGTTTAACACTGAACCGTAGAAAGAGTGGGCAAGCCTCATGTTCAGTCAACCTTATCATGGAATGTTCTTAATGTGCATTTTTGCCGTTTGAAAACACTTGAGCTATCTTGAATATTTTTATATAAAATGTTTGAGAACTGTACAGATTATAGATTATACCTTAGCTCTGGCCTTAAACCCATCACTTTCCACCAGGAAGCATCAGCAGTCTCCTCCATCCTATCCAAGATAGGCCTCCAACTACTCAGTAAATATCTGCTGTAGGTAGAAGGACAATCCATAGCCCACCAGTTGCCCACAGGTTCTCCTCATGGAGCTTTCAGATAGTCCTTGAGGCCTCCATTTGAACTCAGCTGCATCACTCAGGGTTCTCACTTCCTCATGCCAATTGTGGTCAGTTGTACGGTTACCAGCACTGAATGGGCTCTTCACCAAGGGCCCCCTTTGTGCATTCCATAAAGTCAGAGTACCCCTCTACGTGAATCCTTCCTTTGTACCAGGAGTACACACTGTCACAGGCCTCAGGAATTACCTTGCCCTCGTAATGCCACAATCCCTCCCTCTTCTCTGAGAGGCTCTGGCATAAGCTGGATGTATGATGTACAAGGCTTACACTCTTTGTGCACAGTCTTCCAGGCAGGCTGACAACTGACTCAGTTCCCTTCATCTTGCCTCCTTGTGGTGGGAAGTCCTAGTGTTGTCGGGCACTGCAGTGGCGTATCAGACACAATGCTTCCTTCCACTGCTCCAAGTTGCAGCTCATTCTGCCAGGGCAGTAGCCACAGACACAGAGTTCTTTGACAACATACTCCTCTCAGAAACATGTGAGGCTGCTACATGGACCCTGCCCAAATTTTATTAAACGTGACAGTGTACATCTTCACCTCGGCAGAATATCTCTTCCCTCTGCCCCAACCTTTTGGAGTAAGAGGACTCCAGTGTGTTCTTCCTCCCTTATGGTCCCAGCCACTCTTAACCTAACTCTGTGGACTAGATTAGCTTCTGAACATCCCATGGTTTGAATGCCTCCTCATGCCAAATGGAGAATAGAACATTTGGGAACTGCCATGAATGTTTCTTTCAGCTTGTGTGACTGAGCCATCTGAATGGTAGGCTAAGTAATCAAACAGCTCACATTCAGTGTATAGGTAGATGCTATACCTAAATGACACCTTCTTCCTTGTGCTCCAGCTTGTGGAGATCTTACCTTTTTTAACTTCCTGTTTTTCTGTCTAATGAATTCCTTGAGTTTTATTCCTGAAAGTCTGATAGCACCAAGCCTAGTATTCAAATCTAAATCACATGAGCCCTAGCTGGGGGTTTGTGTGCCTTTGTCAGACTAAAAATCAAAAGGACCTTCACTGTAACTGTTCAAGTTTCCATCATCTCCCTCCTTTTAGGTTGTAAATGGTGGTGGTCAGAGTGATAACAAGATGAAAAACTTACCTGTGCCTGTTTACCTGAGACCACTAGATGAAAAGGATACATCCATGAAGGTAGATCTGTTTTCCTTTTCTCTGTCTCCCTCTTAAAAAAAAAACAAAACAAGGAAGTTACTAGAGCTGTACATTTTAAATTAGCCAAACTTTCTGCGTGGAGAGATTATGTTCCCTTTATTGGAAGATCTTACTGGTTCTGAGCAGTGCCTGATTTAGTTTAACTTGCAGGTGAATTTTTTAAAGGAATGTCTAATTCTTAAATATAGATACATGTATTACTCTAAAGGTCTTTGCAACATAGCATTGGTGTCTTAGTTTTTTGTGTCCCCTGAACAGTTAATTTCATTATTACCCTGGTTTTACCAAACATGTATTTTATAAAGATCCCTTGTCTTTTAAGCTGTGGTGTGCTGTAGGAGTGAACTTATCTGGTGGAAAGACAAGAGATGGTGGATCGGTGGTTGGTGCTAGTGTGTTCTACAATGATGTGACCTCTGTAGATGCAGACAGCAGCAAACAGAGGAGTGCATCTCAGAGTAGTTTGGACAGATTAGATCAAGAACTCAAGGTAAGGCTAAAGATTATACTTCAGTTAGATGGAAGGATTCAGTATTGCATTCATAATTTAAAATAAAAGTATTTAGTGTATGGTCATAAATTTAAAAAATACTGGTACCTGCTCGGCCGTTCTCACAGTGATGAATTGATGAATTCTAGATATTGATGTTCTGTCATCAAAATGTGTTGTGTAGGATTCCAATCTTTAATCCATTATTTAGCAGCCCCCCTTTCTGGGTGCCACAATTACTTGGCTGAAGGAGATGGAGCATGTTTGGTAGCCAGAAGATAAAAAGTGTCATTGCTGTGCTGTCCACCCTCAGTGCAACCAAAAAAGGATCAACAACTAGCTGACACTCTGGGAACATAGGCCTTGGCTAAAAGTTTTGAGCAGTTAATGTGCTGTGGCACAGTCAGTCATGCTAGTTTGCTGTCAGGTCTAGAACCACTTTCTGTGCTGCCTGCTTGAACCAGAGATTCATTTGCCCACCTTCACAGCATGTCATTGCATTGGGTCACCCCAGTCAGTTTCTAGGTTCCACAAGAAATGTTTGTTGATCAGTCTTTTATTTGGATAAGAAAACAACTCTCTCTATGTGTAAAATTGTGAAGGTGTGATCCATTTTTCCCCAGAAAGATCATGTCTGTTCAGGTTAGTTGTGTAGTGGGTAGAGTGTTGGACTGAGTTTTGGGAGACTCAGGTTCTGGTCCCCACTTGGCCATGAAGCTCACTGGATGACTTTGGGCCTGTCAGTCATTCTCGGCTAACCTACCTCACTGGATAGTTGTTGCAAGGATAAAGTGGAGAAGAAGAGGAACCTGTAAGCTTTCTTGAGTTTTTTGCAAGTGGAACAAAGGCAGGAAGGGAACACAGCATCATTAATATTAATATTATTTCTGAAAGCATGTTTGGATTGAGGTTTTGGCTGGTTGTGAAATCATGTGGGCAATATTACACATGAAAACAGCCTGCTGCCTGTGCAGCAGGGGTACTTTCCATCTGGGTTTGCGTTCCTAGTGAACATATCTGGTAATTCTAAAGGTGATCCATATCACAAAGCAGAGTTGAATTTAGCATGCTTTAATATGACACAGAGTGTAATGCGGCACTAAATTTATGTGGTTGGTCTTGGTTTTCCTTATACAGGACCAGCAGAAAGAGCTGAAAAGCCAGGAAGAGCTATCAAGCCTCGTTTGGATCTGTACTAGCACCCACTCTGCTACAAAAGTTATCATTGTAGATGCTAACCAGCCAGGAAACATCCTAGACAGTTTCATTGTTTGCAATTCTCATGTACTTTGTATAGCTAGCGTGCCAGGTAAGAGATGCAGAGAAGCAATTACCTGTGTCATCACAGATTTGTTTCTACCTGTTATGGGGATGCTGCACAGCTCCTCAGCTACTACCAGATTCAACTGGCCAGGATGTTTAAAATGTAAAATTCTTGCATTTACTGGCTGCATTTTAAAAAAGTCAGCAGTTGTCCTCCTAGCTCAGAAGAAATCATTGACAGCATTGACATTGTCTTTGCAGGCCTTGGTGTTGCTACATTATTTTTACATAGAGACAGTTCTCTGATGGCAGAAGCCTTAACACTGTTAAAGCAGTGCTATAAATTATTGTATCATCACCACTTTAATATTTTGCTGTTACATATCTACTTTACAGGCCAATCCTATACGTATCCATTTGGAATTAAGATGAAAGGGGATGTAATATACTGAGTATTGGAAATAAGAAAGTGAAAAAAAAAATCAAAATTAGATGTAGTGCTTACTTTTTCTCTAATGCCCCCACTTTTCAAATTCACATTTGTTTTTTTTAATATCTCACTGAAAGTTCTGTTGGGCAAGCTGTGTGAAATCATGCTTGATTTCTCATAACTTTTATTTGGTTCATATAGTGCAAATTGTAAGTGGTTTGCAATGGCCCCCAGTCCCAAAAGAGCACTGAGATGCTAGTTACATCTCAGATACTGAACTGGAATCTAATATTTGTTTTGTTTCAGGGGCTCGGGAAACAGATTATCCAACTGGAGAAGAAAGCTCCCAAGAACCCGACTCGGGTGTGGTGGACAAGTCATCCTTGTCTGGCAGTATGAATAGCAACAGCTCAGCAGAAACAGACAGTCTGTTAGGAGGAATCACAGTAGTTGGCTGTACGGCAGAGGGTATTACAGGACCTTTTACTCACAGTGCCAATGGTGCCTCCCCTGAGACAAACAAACAGCCAGGTACTGAAGCTGTTCACTGTTCCTCCCCCTCCCCACAACATAGGCTGGTTTCAGCATACCAAACTGCTAGGTCATTGCTAACACCGTATTCAGTGTATTAGCCAGGAGCGTGTATGACCTGCATTCCTCAAGTATTATCATGCTCCTGGCTGCCACTAGAATTCTCCCCTTCTCCAGCCTGAGGACTGGAGTGTGGGAGAAACTCCATCAGAGGCAGGGAATTTCTAGCGAGGAAATACAGGACTGCTGTGGCCCCATTCTTCCTTTGTGGCATTAGCTATTGGATGTGGTGACCAAGAAATGGGGAAAGGGAGGACAGGGCAAGCACACTGTGGCTCGCTCTCTCACTCTCTCATGCTCAGGCACACACCCATGTGCTCATGCACACACCCAAGTGGTTCCCACTTGAAAAATAAGGAAGACCCTGCTTTATGAGTTTAGAGCATCTACAGAGAGCATTATAGATTTTGTCAGTCAAGGCTGTTCTTTCCTATACATGTAGAGCACGGAAAAGTACCCCACTAACAGCAGATAGCAACTTGCATTTAGCCTACTTGAATTCAACAATGAAGTATGTGGATTTGTTACAGAAAGCTGCCTTATTTGCAGCAAGGATGGAGCAGGCATACAGAGGAACTGCATAGCAAACACAGAACTGCTGTTTGTATCCTCTGTCAGTTTAAGCAGGGTTTCTTAATAAAGAAAAGAGAATGGAAAGTTATAGGAAAGTTATAGGACTGACTAATCAGCATACATGCTTCATTCAAGTTCTCCTGTTACTGAAAAATGTGCTTCAGATGCTGCAACTGAAAACGATGCAGTGGATGAGAACGTTCAGACAGCAGAAGAAGCAACTGAGGCAACAGAAGTCAATGCTGGCTCAGGAGAAGAAACAGCAGATACGACCCAGACTGGCGTTTACACAGAGCATGTCTTCACAGACCCTTTGGGAGTCCAAGATACGGTGGAGGGTTCGCCAGCATTCCCGCCGAGGTATGCCTGATTTTGCATCAACAAGGCAAAGTGCTTTTTCATGACAGAAGTAGATTACAACTCATTTTTAATAGAAATGTATTTATATTGTATTGATGCAGTATTTTGTGCTTTCATTTTTTAAGGATACATTGCATAGCATGTTTATGAATGTATGAACTATTTGATACAAGTCATATTCCAATAACACATTTCAACACATTTTACTGGTTAATGACTTAAGTAATTCCCTTCAAGTTTATCAGATTGTAATGCAGTCTTTATAGGGAAATCTTTGTGTAATTATTGGGTAAACAAGGGTTTATTTGATATTCCAGTTTTGCTGGTGATTGTAATGCATTAAGGCAGTAGATTGTTTTAAGAGAGAATATTCAGTTACCTTCAGGTGGATTAAATTGTTGCAGAAAGACTAGAATGCAAACAAGGTGATAAATTTCATACACAGCATTTCGTGGTAAAATGGCTGCAGCCAAAACTAGAGAAGGTGGAGTGTGGTAGTGTGAGCATTACAGCTAAAGCATCCCACATGTGTACATGCATCTAAGCTGTTGATTTTCCTGTTGCATTAAAATCTAGTTAGGGAGGATGAGCTTCATAGCAGAGAAGCTGTGGAGAGATGGGACGCTTGTTCTTTTCCTGTCTGCGGTTTTCTCTTTTCAAAACATACCTTTAAGCAACTTTACTCTTTGCCAGCTTTCAAATGCATTTTAAATCTTTGTGAAGGACTACTTTAGGATGTATTTTTCCTTCCCTCCTTTTTACTATCGATTGTGCATGCTCAAAGAGGCTTTGATACAGGGATGAGCAACTTGTAGTCAGTCAGGTTTTTTGTCTTACAGCCATAGCCAGCATAGCTATTGATGATGGATAATGGGAACTGTAGGCCAAAACATCTTGATGTCCAGAAGTTGTCCACCTTTGCTTTAAAAGAAGAGAGAGGCAGAATAGAGTTCTTCTGCTTTTTTTTTTTTTTAATATTCAGCTTGGCTCTTAGAAAGCACACCTGTCTGAGTCAACAAATTAGTTTGGCTGGACTGTGAAAGCTGTCTTTTGTTTCGTTCAATTGCTAGATTCTTATTTACATTTAATTTCCTTTCTCTGTTATTTGAGGCTCATCCATCTTTTCCCTGATTGTGGAAGAAAGATTGATCGATTGACTTCATTTCTATACCACCCGTTAGCCAAAACTCTCTGGTGATTACAATCAACATAAACTGCAAAAACTTAGTGAAACATAATATAAAATGTTAAGTTTAAAAAGTGTAATACTAGAGTAATAACCAAAGTACAGTCCAGCAGCAGTACCAAGATTCAGAAAATCACCAATACAATTTGTACAACGGAAGGACTTGTTTTAAATGCACACATGTGGTCTGCAAAAAGATAAATGCTCCCCACCCCATGTTTTCCAGCCAAACCTACCTTGCAGGCTGGTTGTGAAGATACTCATATTTGGTAAAGGGTGGAATATACCACTGTTATTTCGTTTGAGGAAGGGTAGGATGCAGATAAAATACATTTTTATTCTAATCTTCAGTCCTAGAGTTAAAAGTCTTTACAGATTCTTGTTGTGGGGTGGGGAACTTTGGTGTGGTAGCCTGGAATATTACTTAGTCTGGAATAGTTTAGGATGTGAAGACTAAAGGGTAATTGAACATTATTTGCTTTTACAGTAGAAAATTACTTGATTTCTCCTCTTCTCTCAGCAATGAATCAGACTTGTATAAAGATGTTGCTGTATTGCCAAATGAGCAGGATCTCGTAAGAGAAGAAGCACAGAAAATGAGCAGCCTTTTACCTACTATGTGGCTTGGAGCACAGAATGGATGGTAAATCCAAGAGTTTTAATTCTAAGCTATTTTGCTAGCAGAAATATTTTAACTATTAGTGCACTTTCTCCTTTACCAAGACTGTTAAATTAAAAATGAAATGTCAACGTTGGAATCTGCTCTAAACTATAACTTCAAATTAGGGTTGGGATGAACCCTTTTGGCATTCATCCCTCTGGCATTTGTGGGCTTTCTGTTGTGCTCAGCCCAGTTCTGCAGAGCAAAGCAAGCCAAGGGGAAGTCCGTGAACAGCTGTGCAAACAACGACCTTCCCCATCACATGCAGCTGCCCAAAGAGCGGCTGTAGGACACGGAATAGGGCCATTCCCAGTGGCCAGCCTTCTCCCCACCCAGTGAAGACAGTGGCAGCAGTGCTGGGCACAGGAGAGGGGTGCTGCTTGCACAAACACTGGGAGCTCTCCTAGGTACCCAGACTCCAGGGAGCTGAGCACAGGGAACCTGGTGGACTCTCACCCCCAAACAGATTCCTCCCACATCACTACTTCAGATGGGGGTTTCAGTTGTTTAACATTAACTGGGGCTTGTCAATAGTCAGTGTTCAGTTCTGGCACCCAGTGCTTTGCTTATGCAGTTGATGATGTGAGATACAACTAAGTACAGCTGGTATTTGAGAGTGAGATTTTGGTATGCTGTGAGTGAAAGTACTCTTGATTTGGCATACTACTTGAACTTTGTTTTGATAGTGAGAAAAGAAATGAAATAATGGAATAAAATGGAGTAATACAATTCTGGATCTGGTGTGAAGAAGGAATCCAACAGTAAGATGACTGCCTCCCTTGTCTAGGGAAGGAATGTCCCATGAGACCTAGATTTCAGTGCTAGGATTGGAACCGCAAGGCTTTCCTTTGTTCTTCCTGCCTTTTGCGCAGGACTGAGCATACTACTTCAGCTCCTCTGTTCTCGAGCACAACCTTTAACACTGTTGTCCTGTCACTTCCAGCTCCTCTTCACATTCTTTCCATTTTCTCTGTCTCCTGTTGCTATTTAAACAACAAACGTTTTTCTCTCATGGTTGTCATTTCATCCTGCTTTTGAGCCATGGGGAAATATGCTACTTCCAGTCTGTCGAAGGAAAGAGGGTTTCCTTTGAAGCCCCATCTGCTACAGGGTCTCCTTCCATGAGTGCTCACTGCATACATCCACCCGTGGCTTGAGCAGAGACCTCTTGCCCATGCAGCTTGGGGGCCATACAGTGCATGCCAGCTGTTGCTGCCTCGCAAGCCGTTCTTGCAGAGAGCAGCTCCAGGGGCTGCATCTGCACTCAGAACCTTCCACTGGTGAAACAGGGAGAGAGCGCAGCAGTGGGAGGGCGGGAACCAGAGCGTTCGTAACCGGATTCCATAGTCTCCACACCAAAACAGCAGCACCATCTTCCGAGGATGATACTTGTTGCATTTCAGGCTTGGGCCATCAGATGGCAGCACAAAGTAGGGCATGGAGAATTAACCTTATTTATGACTTTAACAGGGAATCCTCTCCAATTTTCCATTTCTCTCATGCTCAGACACCGGAATCTTCTGGGCTACCTTCCTCTAATGGGTACCCAGGGTTTTCCTAAATTTATTCTGGACAATTTGTTTCCACAAAAAAGAAACCAAGCTGTAATCCTTTATTTAAGGGAGCAGCTCCTCCAACAAAATCAGATCAGTCATTCTTAAACAGAGCAGGGAAGGATTCTTCATCTTCTCCTCGTTCAGGGTAAATGGAACAAAAGAATTAAATGCAAGACTTCATCTCAATGTAAGTCTTCAGCCAAGCAGGCTGGCAGTCCTTATCCATTCTTCCCAGGAGTCTGCCATTGTGTCTCCTGACCCTTGTCTGTGATGAGCACACAGGTGGCTTATTCATCATAACAGCTTGTGAAGTAGGGAAGACGAGGAGGATAATTAGTCCAATCCCTTATGGCTCGCAATTTCTACCTAAGAAACCCATCTGTTCCAGAAGGAAAACAGAGTAGTCAGATCATGGCCTGCTAGATGAAGTATCTAATTCCTGATTTGATAAGTAACAATGGTTTTCTGCTTTTACTTTCAAAGGCCATTTCTGCTTTAGGCCTATAGTCAGTGGTGCAGGAGATCACATTGAAAAGTGTATCTGTTTTCCATGAAACTAAAGCCTTCATCAGAGAATTGACATTTCTGTCCCCTTTTGACGAGTTAGTTCAGTCATTGTGGGCTAAATGCCACCAGTATTGCCCAGAATTTTTAATCCTTTGGCAAGAATTTGAAGGTACTCCTTGTAGATACTCTTGCAGTACTTTTTTTAGGAGTCATTATTCCTAAAGATGTCAACACCCTACTCATTCAGTTTCTGCAGCATAGCCATGTGAAAGAGATATTTTCTGGAACTTAGGCATCCAGCAGAAATAGTCCAGAATGTGTTGTCTTCTAAAACACTCTACTGTATGTTTACACAAAACAACAGAGAAGGGCTGTGTGAAATGGTGTAAAACAGTCAACCACAAGATGGTGGGCATTAAAAAAATACAAAACCTAGAACCCTGCCTTAATCTATGCCTTTGGCGCAATACTTGTACAGCTTTTGGAAACAAATGCAATGGCATGCTCTACCTGCTATTATACTCAGTCTCTCCCTAGACATTAAGGTGGTGTGTTATTGTTATTATATTGCTTTTATACCCCACCTTTTGTGAGGAACCTGACACACCTTACATAGTTCTCCTCCATTCCATTTTATCCTCAGAACAACAAATCTGTGAAACAAGTTAGGCTAAGAGTCCATGACTAGCCGAAAGTCAGCCAGTGAGCTCCATGGCTGAGAGGAGACTGGAATCTGGTTCTCCCTGGTCCCCAGTCCAACATGTCAAGCACCACACCACACTGGTTCTTAAAAGGTTAGCTTGTGTGCTTCCACTGTTGGAAACCTCCTTTATGCCAAATGGAAAGTGGAAGACTGGACATTTTCCATGAAGTTTCCTTCAGATTTGTTGTGATAGAGACCTCCAAACCACAATGAAACCACAATTAACCTAATGAATGACATACACAAAACCTAGATAGCTGCAGATCCTAGTTTACTCTAGTGCTTTCATTTGCCTTTCTTTGACTTGTTCCAAGCTGGGTTGGGGTGGCTCTCTATTTTTGCACATTCTAAGAAACTCTCTCATGTTCAGGCACTGAACAGAACTGGGGAAGAGTCTCACAATTTCAAGCCTAGTACTGTAATCTAGGTCACATGAGCTTTCCTTTTCTTTCAGCTCAACATCTTGCCATAACCCACTTGGACTTCTTCATGCCAAATTAAACAGAAGAAACAAAGCTATAATAAAATATACAGGTGGTTAGAAGAATAGCAAATGAAATCAGTTTCAGGTTACAAAAAAGTCTTGAAAGAATGGAAGTATTCCAGCAGCAGTGCTAAGCTGAGCACCAAAGAGGGTGGGGATGGGGGTTGGAGCCAGGAGAAACCTCCCTGGGGAGGGCACCCCATAAACTGGCACCACAAAGGCCCTCTTCCTAGTTGCTGTCTTTGGCAAGCAGCACCTGGAGTAGGACTTGCAGAGTTAATCTCAGTGCTGCTGTCTACAAGGAGGAGGCAGTCATAGAAGTACGCAGGTCTTCAGCCACGAGGGCAAAGCTGTGAAGAATTAGATGCTGCTGGGAAAACCTGAAACAGACCAAGCAATTTCTTATATTGTTTGTTATGATTGTTATTTTCAAGCTAGGAGCTATACATTTATGTAGGGTGCAAACCTGTGCAGGTTTAGACAGATACACTGACTGGGACATGTTGGGGATTGTAGGTCTTTTATATGCCTAAACTTGTACAGACATGAACATACATGTTCAGTTACCTAATTTACACCGTCACCCTTCTGTCAAAGTTGGCACCCAGATTATCATTTTAAATACCAACATGGGTTTAGAGATGCTGGCTTTTTAATTAATTCTGACTTTGTTGTTGCAGCTTATATGTTCATTCTTCAGTGGCTCAGTGGAGAAAATGTGTTCACGCAATTAAACTTAAAGATTCTATTCTCAGTATCGTGTAAGTTGCTAGAAAATATTTATACTATCATGACATTTACATTAGAGCTAGTTTGAGTGGAAAATGAATTATTCTGAAAGCTATCTTCTGCAAGATGCAGGTATTTTATTTTTGTTAATTTTTTTTAGTTTTTTGAAGAAGAGAATGAGAAGAGCTGGTTTTAAGTCACTGATGAAATAAAAAGGTTGTAGACTTTTCCAGTCATGAATGTGACCTGAAGATTTTTCTAAAAAAAGTTTGTAGCAGAGATTTTATATCTTCTGTAGGTTAAAATTGGTACAAGCAAATTCTCACATGCTCTCAGCAGGAAAGGTCTGCAGACAGAGAGGGACATCCGGGCACCAGTCTCCTCTATCACAGTCATCAAGTGATGTTGAATAGGCCCCAGCCCGGGGGCTGCGCTGAGCAGGCCTTTGTGGCACATGCACTTTGCCTGATTTTGTTTGCTTGAACTCTTGCTTGGTGTAATATAAATCATAGCTTAAGCTATGGAACATGGGAGCCTGTTTATGGTCGAGCATATTTCATATTGCAACACTAGAAGTTAAATTTCTCCCATTGTGAAACAGTGGATTTGGGTTCTTTTGTACTTGCCCAATCAAATAGTTTTAGATACTTGAAATATGAGAGGTACTCTGGAAATAATTGATTCAATAAAGTAATCATGATTTCTGATTATTATATGCAAATAGTAATCACTATTATTATATTCTATTATTTAATGGTAACCATTTTGTTAGACTCCCATTTGCATCTTGGATAGATGGCAGAAACTGCATTCGGGTGATTTGTTACTTAAAGGGGAAGAAGGCACTGGCATGGCTGGGATGTGTGCAGACAAAGAACTGAGAAGACTTAATGTGCACTTTGCGTTCAGGTCCTCACAGTAAAGTATTTGCTTCTTTCTCCTGTCCAGACATGTAAAAGGAATAGTCTTAGTTGCACTGGCAGATGGAACTTTAGCAATATTTCACAGAGGAGTAGGTAAGCATTCTACTTGGACAAGTGGACTACCCATGTATTTTTATTTCTGACCTGCATTTGAAAGAGGTAGACATTGCAGACCTACCTTACTCCCAGAGATTGCCTGTTCCAGGGGAAATTTTATAATTCTTGAGATAATATTGACTTAATAATGAAGGTTTCCCCTTCATTCCACCTGTTTCCTCATGAGGTCTGCTTTTAAATGGACGTTATCAAGAACCAGTTCACCTTTGCGAAAGAGAAGACCTGTTGTAGGCTTTCATACTTAGAGTCCTTTCAGCATCCTGGTGCTGTTTGATGCTCTGATGTGCACTGACGATAGAGCACTGGCGATTCTCACTGGCCTGTGAGGACCCCCCTTTTAGGAGTTGTTGTACCATAGTGCTGAAGAATAACTGAATGGGACAAGATCTTCTTTGTTGTTGCTTTTTTAACATACTTGAATTACTGCCTTACAAGTCATCTTGGTCTTTAAACATGGACATTTAATGCTCTTTAATGCTGGTCCTATTTTGGGATTTATTTTGCTAATCTTAGCAGTTCAGCGACAGTATACAATGCACTACTTAACATTTCTTCAAAGTAAGAAGAAATTTACTTTGACCTTCTTAATGTAATTAAGTAATCACTTTTCTTTTGACCTTCTTAATTGAATTGTCAAAGAAAAATAAACAGTGGTGTCTCCTGGTACTGGACTTATGTGCTGTCAGGGAGATTAACAAGATGACCTTTGATGCACCTTCTACCCCTGCAGTTCTTTGTATCTATGTTATAAGTGAGCCTGCAGGAGCTGAAAACCAAGCAGAAACATAGCCACATATAATTAAGATATAACATGCAAACAAACTAATATTTGCAAATGAGTTTTCCTAACCCCTCAGTTTCTTCATTTTATTTTTTAAAGATGGACAGTGGGATTTGACAAACTATCACCTCCTAGATCTGGGACGACCGCATCATTCAATTCGGTGTATGACTGTGGTACATGATAAAGTCTGGTGTGGCTACAGAAACAAGATCTATGTGGTTCAGCCAAAAGCCATGAAAATAGAGGCAAGTTAAAACAAATATATCATCAGACTTGTTTCCCTAAAATGCTGCTGCTTCATGGTCTCTCTGACTCTCACATGTGGATTTTGTGCCCACATAGAACAGTCATGCAGAACATTCTTGAGCTAAACAGAGTTGTAGGTGGGAGTCCTGCCCACCCTTCAATGCATGTTCCAGGAATGGCGCCTCAGTTCCTTTTCATCCTCCACAGCAACTAACAGCGTTTGGAACGTTCTCCTGCCTAACAGCTTATATTGCAAAAACAAAGGCTTCTTGTCCTTGTTGGGATGCTGAACAGAACTTCTTTCTTCGTTCTTCCTTTCCTTTCTTTTCTGAGATCTCCCCCCACCCCCCACTTTCTAGTCTCAGGAGCATATGGACTCCTAAGGCCATCTTCAGAAAATGGACCGACAAACCTGCACATGGTTTGCTGTTTCTTAGATAGAGCCAGAGGGAGGATTATTAATGCTACTGCAAGGCCTTCATCAAGCAGGCCAGGAGGAACAAGCAGCACTTCTTTGAGCCCTCCTTGCGAGCACAGACTGAAGGCAGCCGACACCGCCACACAAAACCATCCCCTGCATTCCGCCTCGACCACCATTTTATTTGAAGGAAGCCTCTTCAAGTAAAATCTTACATAAAAGCTGAACTCACTTCAGCCCTCATCCAGCCTTCCTTGGCTCGGATGGTGCGACAAATGCTAGTGTATCCATCAGTGCCAAGCCAGGAAGAACTGCACTTTCCATGTGATTATGAGGTCAGACTAGATGGCCCGGGAGGCCCCTTCTGACTCGCTCTGTTTCTATGTTTCTATTATAACTGCCTGGATGATTCCCAAGGCCTCTGTTCAGTATTACAGAAATGGTTCTCATCAGAGCTGTATTATCTGCTTCAAGCTATCCCCTGCAAAGTCTAGATTGCCTCAGTACCATTGCACCACACCGGCATCCTTACCCCCTTTAGGGGATTTCTTCTGTATGTCTGTGACATGCTACAGGACTGCCACAGGTAGTCCTGCTACTGCCAATCTTCTCCACACTGTTACGAGAACCATTCACTGCCTAGAGGGCGTTACTATAATAGGATGCCAACTATCCATTCTGCTATTTATGTCAGCTCTCCCTCTCTCCACACTTCAGAAACCCTAAATCAACCTCTTTGCATGTGATGGCCAAACCAGCAGAAGTTCAGTGTTGCTGTTCTGCCCTGCCAGATTTAATGAGGTTGTTGCTCTACCTCCACTATCCCTTTCTGGTGAATTTCTTTCAGAATATCATTCTGAAAAAGCTACCTGATCCATCACCAACCAAACAATCTGCCCATCAGTTCAGCTTCCTCAACCATCTCTGCCTATCTGTAACAAAATACCAGGCAGTGATCATCATTGGTACACAACAGTTATAGCCGGCTCTTCTTCATCGCCTTCCATCCATGGTGGCAGTAAAAGGAAACAGGTATAATAAGACAGCCGGACTATTGTGATAAGATTGCTGCTTTAGAGGATGGCCAAGATGGGGAGCTCCTATTCCAGTTCTGCCTCCACTCAGGTCCTAGATCTAGGTTTAGGAGAGTTTTGGAAGAGAACTAGTTTAAAGATGGGGCTTTAATGGGAAATTCGGTTTCATGGCATAGAGAGAATATCAGTGAATGCTAAATATCCAGGTATAAAATTATAGGCATGATAACAAGCCTTTCAAAGGTAGCTGTTTCAGAAGGCAGTCAGAACTCTGGGAAGTAGCTAAAATCAGGTCCATTTGAGCAACAACTATAGGGTTTCTAAAATAACTTAAAAATAAAGCGGTTCTTCCCATTCTTATTTATGTATACTGTTCACTCAGCCATTTTGCCTCTCTGAACAGTTTACACTCAATAAAATCCAAACATAATACAATATATTAAAACAGAGTAACAATCAATAAAACATTCACATAATGCAGTAAGTAAAACTGAGCAGAACAATTTACAAAATGACTAAACAAACTGATAAATACAAGATCCCAATAAAAACAAATACAAACAAGAACCAGAACAAAAATAAAACAAATGACCTGACTGAAGATATTTTATGGACTCTTTTTTAACTTGGAGGAAATAAATCTGTAAGTCATGTTATGATGCTTTTTGACACCCCCCCCCCTCCAATGTCTATTGTGAAAAGTATAAACAGAGGCAGGGAGAAGTAATTTATAATGAAGCTCTAATCAAACCATTACTTTTTTTAGAAATCATTCGATGCTCATCCAAGGAAGGAGAGCCAAGTGAGACAGTTGGCTTGGGTGGGAGATGGTGTGTGGGTGTCGATTCGCTTAGATTCCACGCTTCGTCTGTATCACGCACACACTTACCAACATCTCCAAGATGTCGACATTGAGCCCTATGTGAGCAAAATGCTTGGTAAGTCACTGGCCTTGGAGCAGACAAGTTGTCATCTTCTTTTCTTATAGATATGAAGCATTCCATGGGCAAACAGCAGTGCTGTTACCACATAATCAGACTAAATATGGGAATGAGGCACAGTGGTTGTGAGTGGTTCTCTTTAAGGAAAATGTTGGAAGTGGAATCTAAAAGCGGTATTAAGATACAAGAGGGGGAGATGCTAAGAAGGTCACTGGCCATAGTATTATTATTATTATTATTATTATTATTATTATTATTATTATTAGAACATTTCTATAGTATCAATGCAATGAGTAAAGACCTTTACTTTAGAAAGCTCTTTTATAATAAAGAGAAATTCTCATTGAGTGAAGAGACAAAAAGGAAGTCTATACCTTACTTGAATGGGCAAAAGCATACAAACTTGATTTTACTGTTGAAGTTGAGGCTTTCCTTTTATATATCTTTATTACAGCCTTTAAAAGATATGTCCTTTTCTGAATAAAAAATGTTCAGTGATAGTTGCCGATGTGGAGACATTCTTGAATTTAAATTATCACTTCATGAATAGCAGACATGTTTCAGAAATTAGAAGCACATTTTGGGAGATGTGGGTGGGATTCTAGTATGAATTGTAACGAAAGGCAGAGCATGAAGTATGTTATCATGAATATTGAACATCACAAACAAGTGAAGGCAAGCACAGATTCTGATCTGTAATCAACAGATAGACTGTAATCCAGGCAATTGCAAGACCAGTAGTATCCACTTTAGGTAATTCATTTAGTTTTTGCAATTTTCTACAGTTACGTTGGACATTGTGAACATTTGCTGCATCAATTCAGAGTATTTACTAAGCTCCAGGGACTTAAGGGAGTATGCACACCCAACTCCCCAGTTAGACTAGCAGGGAATCTCAAATACAGAGTTTGAGCCTGGGGGACATCCTAGCTTGACAGCAGACTACCTGTCAGCAGAGTTCTGTTGACAGGACTCTTTTTGTGGGAGAAAGGGATGTGCCCTTGGCTGATCCCCCTGCAGCCCTCTCTGCCCCATGAGCATTTTTTGAATGAGGCAGTGCATGAAGCTGCAGGGTGCAAGTGGAAGCAGGCAAAGAACACCCTTCTGCTCCAGTGGGACCTTCCTCTGGATTTATGTTCCATCCATTAACACAATTAACCCTTCTGTGAATATAATGGACACTCTGATTTTATAATGGACATTGTTTCCCCTTGTTTTCGAAATAGCTGGAAAATCATTTGAGGATTTACAGAACTGTATTCTTTAAAATAAGAATGTTCCCCTCGTTTTTGTTTTTTGTATTTGCATTTACCAAACATGGAATTGGGAGTAAAGATATGATAGAAGCTTCCCATAGAAATGTTTGCTCTTAATTTCTTATGTTCCACATTGCATTTTATTTTATTCTTTTAAATAATTGTATTTTTATATTTGTCATTTTATATTTTAACTGCTTGTAATCTGCCTAGGGAACGTAACTTTCTGGGCAGATGATAAATGCAATCAATAAATAAAACAGAATGCTGCTCTGCTTGTTTCAGGTACTGGAAAGTTGGGATTTTCATTTGTGAGAATCACAGCTCTTATGGTATCATGTAATCGACTGTGGGTCGGGACAGGAAATGGAGTCATCATATCCATACCATTAACAGAAAGTAAGTAGAGTAACAACAGATTAGTTATTCTAGAATGTCAGCGTTCTTCTATTAAAAACAAACTCTAGTGCAGGCCATAGTTTGGTGTTCTCCAGGAACTTCATGTTTCTATATGGCCTAAATCTAGAGTTTACTGGGACTGAGTTCAGTGGACTTGCTCCTAGATAAATGTGGCCAGGGTCATGACTGATTGTGCATTACACTTGGAAAAACATACTTTTATTTGGATTTTCTCCTTGTGATCAGTTTTGAGGCTAGTTTCCACTGGTGCAATGGCATTTGTCCTAATTGAAAGATACAGTTGGGTACGGCCCATAATGTTCAATTACAACAATCAAAGCCCATGAAGATTTCCTATTCAAAACACAAGAGGCAGATTACTCAGTGATTCAGGACCAAACTAGACACAACCTTCTAATAATATACAGTGGTGCCTTGGCTCATGAATGCCTTGGTTCAACAAATTGGGTCACGAACAAAAATTTCATGAAAAATTTGACTTGGGTCGCAAACTCCACATTGGGTGGCAACCAAGATTGCGGCCATCTTCCCACCCGCCCAAGTGAGGAGATGCCCACGATCGCAGTTGCGTTCATGCAGGGAAGACATAGAGGAGCTGACAACAGAAGAACTTGCTGAACTTCAGAGTGAGCAGTAGAAGGCACTTGTTGAGGAGGATTCCACTGAGGAAGACGAGGAGGTTAGCAGTGATACAATCCATTACGAAAAAATGGAATGAATGCCAGGATTTCTTTGAGAAGCACCACCACAACATAACTAATGAACTGAGTGTTGAATCTGATGAACAATAACGTGGTCTCTCATTTCCGGAGGGTTATGCAATGCAGGAAAAAACAAGTGACTATAGACAGATTTTTCACCAAAATTGGCCCTGCAGCTAAGAGACAAAGAAGAGAGGAAACCCCTGAAAGAGATCTCCCCAATGTCCTTATGGAGGGGAACTCTCCCTCAAAACAATAACCTCCCCCCCACCTAGGTTAGTGTTCTCCACTGTACTGTACAGTATTTTGTTACTTTGTTGTTCTTTGTCATTTTGTTTAAAATTTTTCTGATTAAAATAATAGTTACAGAACAGATTAACCTTATTTACATTGAATCTTATGGGGAAATTTAACTTGGCTCGCAACCAAAAATCGGCTTACAACCACATTCGGAGGGGCCAAAACAGATTAACTTTATTTACATTGAATCTTATGGAGAAATTTGACTTGGGTCACAACCAATTTGGGTCACAACCAGAGTCGTGGAATGGATTAAGTTCATGAGACAAGGTACCACTGTATTTAACATTATGCCCACTTAAAAAAATACTAATGGGGGTAATTTCCTAACAGTGTTGTGGCCCCTCATCTTTTTTCTACAACCTCCATACTTCTTCCTTAGTAGACCCCAGCTATAATGTGGCTCTTTTTTCCTGTCCCCCTGTCTAGTCTGAAATTCCTCATAGAAAATTTAGGTGACTACTTTCACCTCTGTAGTTTCCACAGTCCCAGCTGGGAAATATGCATAGAGAGTTAAAAACTTATGTTCTGAGCTCAGGAAAGCAAAGGGCAATGTAATATTTTGAAATATTTTCTTGAATTGCATCAAAGGCATGTGTGATTATAAAGTACTGTTTTGTTTAGTTTTCTTCCCACTTCATTCTATAGGTCTTCGCCTCCAAACTCTGTTTGGGACTTCCATATTTGAATAATTTAATCATATTAAGCATACACAAATTTCCTGTCACTAAGCTGAGATAATACATAACATACTAGCAATATTGGCAGCGTGGTGTGGTAGATCATTGCAGAATGTCTCAGTATCTTAAATAACTAGAAGTTTATTAATTTGCTTATGATGAATTTCATATTAATCGCTTTGAACATCACATGCACTGTTATTCATGCTGTGCCATTACATTGATCATCCATTAAATGTCTGATTTTGTGTTGCCTGTGTGCATTCAATAAAGACAAATACTTCAAAACGTACAGCAGGTTTTTAAATAGTGAAAATGCTCTGGAGAATGGGAAAGAGGAGTTGGATTTTGGCATGTGTTTCTACTGGTCTCTGTAAAAATGGGCTGGGCTCTACAGACATGGCTGGCTTGGGCAGGTACACTCCGCCAGCTCTTAGTAGCGGAGCTTGCAGCTCCGCTGAAGATGGGCCACCCGTATGCCCCTAGTGAAAGTGTCCCAGTGTTTGGGGTGATAATGGTGGTGGCGTGATCCTCGCCACCTGGAAAGCATCAATAGCACAGCAGTGCGGGCCTAGGTAAGTATAGGGGCAGTGGTGGAAAGGAGTTCTAAATAGCACCGTTCACCTACCCACGCCCCACCTGCTCCTGTGGTGTGTCACAGCAAACCATCTGAGTTGTTGGGTAGTGCTCATATGGCTGATGGATTTTTCTCCCTCCAGGAAGTGGAGATGACAGCGTCTGTCAACTCCGATAGGGTTCCTTTGAAAACAAAGAAAGGGGAAACACAGCTTGCCAGCATATCACAATATCAAGGTGTTGCTACGATCTTTACCCTCCTAAGCTACAACTTTTTTGCAGGAAAGACACTGTTCAGTTTTGTTTACGTTATTGAATCTTCAGTAATTAGGAGCTAATATAGAGAGCTCTGATCAAATGGCAGAACACAAGTGGTGGGTTCTCATTAACCCTTCTCCTCTGCTGTCACACCTATCCATTTCCCCTTTTCCTCCTTCCTTACTTTAGCTGTAATCCTCCACCAGGGACGTTTACTGGGGCTGAGGGGTAAGTGCTGATCCCAAACCAAAACAATAAAACAAAACAAAACACCAGTTCTGTACTCTCAGGCTTCTCTAATGGCCACTTTAAGGCTGTTCCCCACTGTTCTAAAATTTACTCCCCTGTTTGTATGTTCCTAAACCGTTTTTCCACTTGCAGTTACCTGCATTGCAGTATTTTATGTTTGCTAAATGACCACCAGTCCTGCTCAGCAGTGTAGTGCCTTCATATTTTGTTGCAGCTGAACTTTTCATGCTGGCTTCTGTTTTTCTTCCAGCACCATTTGTGATACCATAACCTTAATTGTCATTAATCCACATCATTTTTCTCTTGTTACAAATCATATTTCTTTCCCTCCTCTGATACCGATTGAAATGGAGATAGTGTTGTGTGTCTAGCATACAAAATCACAAGAAGATGCACACTTTTAAACATCCATTTCTAGAAGTGAATGCAAGGCTTCTGAGACCCATCAAAGACCATTAAACTGTCTCATCCAGCCACTCTTGGTTTTAAGAGAGCTGGTAATCATTGTTGCTGAGAAAGTCTTCCTCTGGAAAGAACAGTCTCATGGCAGATTCCTCTCGCTCTGCAACAACCAATCACACAGTAAGAGTTCATTTGCCCTGCCACTCAGTGATGTTTGTGCCGACCTGGAATCACTCTTTGCAAACAACCCCCCCGCCCCCCCCACACACACCAAAGCATATAAGGGTGTTTTTGATTACTAGTTCATTTCAGTTATTATTTTTAGGACCTGCCCTTATTTGCAAATTTAGTGGGCGGTTTTTTGCCAGAAAAATACACATTTATGCTAGACTAGCAAGCTACTCCATTTTTTCTATGAGAAACTTCAAATAACTAAGCATGCTGTCTTTTATTCCTTTCCAGCTCTGTCTTGAATTGGCATTTTGTTGCCCCTTCTGCTTCATTTCTCTAAGTTGGCTTTAGCTTCTAGATTGGTACCATGAGGTTTCTTAATGAATAAGCATCTTGGCAACTAGCAGTTTCAAGTGGAAAATATTTCCATTCTTTCTGTGTAGCTAACAAAGCCACTGTGGGTTCTGGCAACCGTCCAGGCAGTGTAATACGCGTATATGGTGATGAAAACAGTGACAAAGTGACTCCAGGGACCTTCATACCTTATTGTTCAATGGCACACGCACAGCTCTGTTTCCATGGGCATCGGGATGCAGTCAAGTTCTTCGTTGCAGTACCTGGTAAGTTTTGCCAGTAGCTGTTACCACCCATTTTCAACTTGCTAAGGATGCATGGGGAATTTAGAGTCCTTGGAAGAAGTGGTAGATACTCCTTGCTTGGATGTATTTATGGAGCCCTTTAAGGGAGCCACCCCCAACCTGATGCCTTCCAAATGTGTTGGATTTTCTTGATCCCTGCCCAGCATGATCAATAGTAGGAATGCTGGGAGTTGTAGTCCAACCCATGTGAAGGACACCAGGTTGGAGAAGGTTGACTTAAATGCTTCTTCACGACTCAGTCTAAGAGGAAAAAGCAATCTGATTCTGATGAAGCTGCTTGCTGAAATCAGGAGCATGCATTTTTATGCTTATCCAAAACCAACATGAGCTAATAAAATGAATATATAGAGCAGAGCATGAAGCACATTTTTTTAAAGGGAGATGTTCTGTAGCTACTTTTCCTGAGTGTGTTCCTGACACTTGAATACTGCTTTGAAACCACTCACAGGGCATTCTGGTGATAGAATAATGTGGTTTCTGCACCATCATCCTGAAACTGCAGGGCCTGTGCAGTGTATCTTTATTTCATGCTCCTTCCAGGTTTCCCAGAATCTGTCACAGTAATCCTTTTACTTTTCATCCACTGAGAAGAGAATCTTGAACAATGCTTCTCCAACATGCAGGATTTTCATTCGAGGAACTTCCTTATGGATATTCTTTTGTTATGTTATCAGTACTTCTTCCAAACTCCATATTTATTCATTTTTTTTAAATAATTTTAATTTTCCAATATATACAGTTACATAGAAGAATACAGAACAAAGGAAAAGCTAACATAAAACAGAGTAAAGGGAACAAAATAAACAAAGTTGCTAAGGGAATGGCAAACAACACAGCCCATATATTGCAGCCCCCATATTCATTCATTTTTTAACTGGCACATCAGTGTTTTTTTTAGAGTTCACAGTGTTACACACCGTGAACAAGACACATTTGTGCTTCGTCACTGCCATAACGCACTGGCATTGAAGCCTACATTAGGCAAGACTATAGCTGGGAGGAGAGACTGGGGAAGATCAGGTGGCAGTAGAGGGATTAATAAGGTGACTCGAGGGATTCAGAAAAACCTGTTTTCTGAAGTGCAGTTGGAGAGGCAAGGGATGTGGCCTTCATGTATCCACAGAGGGAAGACACCCCCTGGCTTCGCTCCCATGCAGAGGAGGGTTGGGTGAGCAGCATCTCTGTATGCAGCCGGGTGTCTCAAGTCTCCTTCTTTACCAAGAGCAGCACGGATCTTGACAAATTCCCAGAACTTCAGAAGGGACACCAGATGCAAACGTAGAGCTGCTACCAAGGAAATCTTGGTTGTGTGGGATTAAGCCATTGCGTCTCCGTGATTGTAACCCCTGTGGACATGGTAGAAAGCACCAGATATCTGAGAAGGGGGGTGGGGGCAACAGCGGAATATGGATAACAGGGAGAAGTAGAAAGTAGGAAGGAGAGACAAGGATATGGAAATAGGAAGAGAGCTTTTGGGTAGGAGCTTATAGCTGATGCTTGGAGTATGCACTTGTGCAGACTGATGAGAATAGGAGGACATATATGATCATTGCAGTATGCCGGCTTAATGTAGATAGTCTGAATCAATTCAACAGCCAGCAAAGAGAAGATTACCAAAATTTTGACTGAATTTCCACAATCTGGTGCCCTTTACATATTTAGGATGTTAGGATACCATGGGCATTATTGTTGGAAACCCCTGGTAGGCAGCAAACAAGACCTTCAGTTTAGCCATCTCATATATTAGAACAAGCTGTTGGTTCAACAAAATCCTGGAGATGGATGAATCCATTGTGTCAGCGAGGTGCCAATTCAAAAGCCTTTGGATCTTTGCTCATCCCAAGCATTAATCCTATCCCCGTGTATAAGGAGATACTCCACGAAGAGAGAGAGAATCTGTATCTAATTTTCTGAATCATTCCTTTTTCACACAAATGCCATGGCTTTAATATTAACTGAGATGTCTATACAGTGTATATCTGAGGGACTGTGTCCATGAAGTACCTTTAAATCTCAATAAATTCAGGTCCGAATTAAACTGGCCTTTGAAGCAGGAGCTGCCACTCCTGGTTTAGGTAGGTTGTGTTGGGTTGTGTAGTCTACCTTGTCTTAGCAACATGGAGGTGACCATGGAATTGGTGGCTTCTTCTTGAGTCACTTATCTGGCTGATTTCATTGTTGGTGCAACATTTAAGTTTTGCTGTAGCTCATGCCTCAGGATATACAATTTTCTTTTGTGTATTGTAAGAGGTGGCATTAATTTAGCCAAGCAAGTCAAATACTCCAAGTTGTGAAGTAGGGAATAAAATTCATTATGTTTTTCTGCCATTTGTATTCCAAGATGAAGGCTTATTCTGTGTTTGGGGGGTAGGTGAGGGGGGCATTCAGATTGTCAATATTTTGCAAAAATTTATTTAATCACTCGTGTTGACATATGTACTGTAAATTGTAATGCTGATTCCTTTTCTGCCATGTAGGTCAAGTAATTTGTCCACAAGTGGGAGGAAGCTCAGAGCTACCTGGTGATAAAAGTACCATCTCGGCACAGGAGTCAAACAGTCAGGCACTTTTAAAATCCATGTTGGTCCTAAGTGGAGGAGAAGGTTACATTGACTTCCGGATGGGTAAAGCTTTAAACATCTTTATTAGCTGTATTAACAAATCAGTAAAATACTGCAAGACAAGGATAATCATTTCTTTATTCCTCCCCTTGAATTGCAAGTAAGATTAAAGCTAATTTGATCTGAGAGAGTTTCTTTAAACCTCTTCTATCTATATCTGTTTATTCTTGTTTCTCAGAAAACTGCAAGTGCATTAATGACTATTTAGATAGCATAAATTATCCCCTCAAATCGTTTGCTTTTCTGAAAACAGAAAATCTGCCCCAGGCTGATAGGCTATCAGATATTATCAGCAAGAATTTCCCCCTCTATCTAGCTGGGTCCCATAAGTCTCCTCAAGGGGCCATTAAGAGCTATGCCAATCTCACTAGCACAGACCCCCTTTAGTCTCTGCATACTTTTCTTGTCTCACCTTCCCTTCCCTTCCCTTCCCTTCCCTTCCCTTCCCTTCCCTTCCTGAGGCATACTTGAGTATGGCAGGGATGAAAACCAGAAGTTAAGTTTCTATAACACAGCGATAGAGTACATTCTCTTCTGTCCCATTCCACTACAGTAGCTCATAATGTATAGAAACTTTAGAACACAGTATTCCCACAAGTTTATTCAAGCCTGTGATTATTTGAACATTTTATTTTATTTTATTTTATTAAGTTTGTATATGCTGTCCAATACTAGAGTCTCTGGATGGCTTACAAAAAACAAAACAACAATATACCAACAAACAACACACTGCATCCGACCATTAATGATAAAATCAAAGATAAAACCAATTAAATGTTAAAATATTGGGAAAATAATAATAAATAAATATTAATAATTATTTTAAATTATTTAAAATAAATAATTCACCTCTTCCCTTCAATTTCATGAAATGGATAGTGTTGAATTATACAGGTAATCTGGATTTTTAAAATCCAGGCAACCTGCTCACTCCTTCCTTGGAAGCCTTTTGCTGTAGAGCAGCTTTCCCCAACCTTGTGCCGTCCAGACATGCTTGGACTGCAACACCCAGAATGCCTGGTCGGGACCTGCTGTATGGGAGTTCTGGAAGTTGTGGTCCAAGTGCCTCTGAAGACCTCTAGGTTGGGGAAGGATGCTGTAGAGAGTACTGCCAAGCTTCCCCACAGCCAGAATTCACCTGATCTCAAGGCAGGTGCCTGCTTTCGGAGCGATGACCTGTTTTTTTCCTTGAGGGCAGCAGAAGACCGCATGTTCTAACAGTGCGTGCCATTAGGTACATTAGGTACACCTCTTCCCTGCAATTCAGTATATTTTGAGAACGTTGTGCTTTCAGTAATTGTAGGAGTGGGTGACAGCTTGGTGGCGGGGGGGGGGGGGGGGTGTTGGGCTTTGGTTTTAAGTTGCTCCAGTCTTGAAGGCCTGTTCAGCCAACCGGTTCCGTCTTGCATTCCAGGTGATGAAGTTGGTGAATCAGAACTGCTGGGCGAAGCGTTGCAGCTTGAGCCTTCCGTAGCCAAAGCAGAGAGAAGCCACCTGATAGTGTGGCAAGTTATGTGTGGCAGTGAATGAGATCCCCACCTGCACCCCAGGAAAGCAGCTTAAGACTGCAAAAGTGTTTGCATGTCTTTGGAATTTTGTTTTAATTTTGTGGAATCTCTTTCACGGCATAAAGTTTGAGCATTTCTTTGCCATTTGCCATTATATCACAAACCTCTCAACCCCTTAACTGTACGAGAATTAGCTTGTGCTGTTTTACCGCATCAGTGTTACGTATCAAGAAGAAATATTCCCCCAAATTGACAAATACTGTATTGTGTTTGCTAAAACAATTTAACACTAAGGCCACTGCAATCTGTAATATAATCCTTTCCCCCTCCAACTTCTACCACAAATCATTCTAAATTTTGGACAGACATTTTAGATTCATTTGAACACCATTTCCTGAGTAAAGCAGCAAAGTTATATTCTGGGTAGCATTTAAAAATACAAGAATAATTATCTTTAGGTTATACTCTGTGCATTCCTTGAGGGCTAAAAACAAGTTGTAAGTCTTTAGTTTTTTATTTATAAATTCTACCAGACTTTACACAGATAAATTGAAGGCCTTTTGTTCATATCATATTCTCTGAGATGAAAAGGGGATTTTTTTAGAAATTCACTGATGGTACCATAAGTTTTATGTTTAGTTGCTAATATCACTAAAAATGAAGAGTATTGTCCTTAATAATGAGGATTTTGGTATATTGTGGGAAAAATTTTTTCACAGTTTTCTTACATGAGATGACTGGAGAACAACTTGATTAATCACAAAGGACCTTCTTTGAATGATTTATAAATTTCTTGTCTGCCCTTTTTGCGTACCAGTCAGTAAACACATGGCACTTGATACAGAAGGATCCAAACAAGGAACAAAATACCAGAGAGCTTTAACTTCTTAAGCAACCCCTAAAGCGCATTATTTTTCATAGCCCATTTAATTAATGAATTGTATATGGCTTGTTTCTCCTGGGGACTGAATAAGGTAGGAGAGGGTGTGTCACTTGCGTTGGTGTACTCACTGATTTCAGTGGGCCAGCACTACTATATTAAGGCATGGGGGGCAGGGGGTCTTTCTCTAAGTTTGAGGAAACAGAGAAATAGCATGCTACAATTTATTTCATTTTCTCAGTAGAAGCTTCAGATTGGGCATCCTCCTTTGCTTCAGATTACCCAGCTGATGGCAAAACTAAGTTGATTAATTCTTCAGAGTGTGCAACAGCTTTCTAGTAACTAATTTCTTGGAAAGTATGGTTTAAAATATAAACATGCAGCTAGTGCCCACCAAGAGACTCTGGCTGTCCCCATTAGATGGGAGCAGACAATATTTAAAGTGACAGGATGGGAGAATTTCAAAAGTCTCAGATGACAGCATTTTAAAAAATAGAAACAGTCCTGAAAAACTGCCTAAACATTTTATGCAATAGGAGCAGTTTATCGTCAGTCAAGGATACATGTATTTATATAAATATATATATATATATATATATTATATACACATATTAATTTTTTAAAATCATGTTAAGCTGAGGTCTATTGTGTAAATATTTATTTAGGCAGCTTTTTAAAAAAGAGATGAGTGTCTTACCTGATGAAAAAATCAGTAAAACTCCATTCAGGTCTATTGGTTAGAGATTTATATGTATAAACACTTTTTAAACACCATATTTTGTACACAAGTTAAGTTATGGTAAGTATGTATTTAGACCATGAAATGTGTGGTTAAAAACTATTGAATGTCTAATACCTTGGTAATGGGTATTTTCCCTCCAATATGCCAAAAGTGACAAGCGATCACAATTTACTCAGAACTTACAGGTGGCGCAACTGTGCTTAGAAAATTTAAGAAAAAGAACACTCAAACCTCCATGAAAGATCCAGAGAAGCGTGAGTCTTTCTCCCACCCTTTCTTCCTCAGGATTTGCCTGTGGACAGTCCCTGCTAGCGCCATGTTTATGTTGCACCGTTCAGCACTTTCCCAACTTGGGAGAGTTTGCCGACCAATCTGGAGAGGATGCTCAGGAAGAATTTCACTGTTTGTGCCCAAGGTGGCACAAAGCCTTGTCAAGATAGATGTTTAGAAGTCAATACTGTCCTTCAAGCACTCTGCATTGTGCAGGCAGCTCGTTAAATGAGGTGACCAGATGAAATGCTTGGTGTCCCTTCCGAGTTGCATGAACCAGTCATCTTCGGCCCCTCTGGTCTTCTCACATTTATGGACATGATTGTTTGAAAAGTGTTCTCCAGATCTTTCATGAAAGGTTGAATGGTCAAGTTCACATATTTGGAAACAGGTACAAAGATTGCCTTCCTTGTTTCCCTCTTCCATGTGTAGCGCTTTTATTTTAAAATGGTTAATGAGCTATTCTCTGAAGTGCTTCACTGCTGTCAGACAACAGATGCATCTGGGTAGCCTCAGTAATGACTTGCCAGATGTACTGGGTAAAGTGTGTCTTTCTGTTCTCATTGGATCAACTGCTATTCACAGCTGCAAAGCTAGTACAACAGAAACTATGGCACTATTATCAGTGCGAGCAAAGGATGAGCGCACATTCACTGGTCCTTGTTTGTTTTGAAACGTATCCCCTGCCCTAAGGATTAGCATGTTTAGAAGGTGGGATTCAGCACCATCCCCTGAGATTAGTACACTCCCTGTTCCCAAGCACTTTTTAACACTATGTGGGAAAAATGCTAACTCGCATGCATCAAACGATTGCCTAAGAGAGAATAATCCCTTTTCAGGATGTCTTCTGAATCAAGTACTCGTAGTTCTAAAATCAGTAGGAATGAATCTCTTGATAGTTAACGGCTTTGTTAATAGTTTGAGAGAGCATTTCAAGCACACACAATGCAGCACATGATTTGTCTGAGTAAATGTGTCTTGCATGGTAAAAGGTCCAATTTAAGTTTATCTATCCTGCCAGATTAATTTCTTGTAAGGTCTTCCTGCGCTGGATCAAGTAGAGTTGGCAGAGTGTTAGACACTTTATCATAGGCTGCCTTAGTAACTAAGAAATGTTTTATAATCCTGTAATATGCTAACTGTTCTAAAGAACATGGTGTCTTGAAGATCATGTTTGAATATTTATTTCCATGTGAGTATTATGAAAGCTACCAAAGGATTGAAACTGACTTGGCACTCTTCAGCTGACCATGTGCATAAAGAGTCTTGTTTAAGGTCCTGAGTTTGTAAAAATGACACAGAGTGAAATACGCACTTCCTTGTGGATGCTAACATTATTTTCCTAACAGGGTTATGCCATATTGTAACAACCTATGTTGCACCTCAGAACAATGTTCTGTACACTAAATATTCTCCTTCCTTCTAACAGTTTCATTGCTGCACATTTCTCAATCTTTTAAACATGTTTTAAAACATTTTATGGTCATTACTTTTTGAAAATGTTGTCTAGACACTTTATGCTGAATTTTTCTTGCCTCTGTAACCTTGAGATACTGCAGCATTAAACCTGCTGTTTGTTTAAAACCCGAGGCTTCTTTTCTGTGAGCCAGAAAGCTCATATAGCAGTGAAGTTATTTCAGTATTTATTATTGAATCCTTGGGGGTTCAGAATGTAACTTTGTACATGAAATATATATAAATATGTATATGAAATGCACACTTGCTCTGGTGTCTTTCTTGGATGATGTTTTCCTGAGCACAGATGCTCATTAAGGGTATTTTCATTTGATGGGATAAGGCTTAGGCAAAGCAGTGCAAAGCTAATTGCAGACTGATTTTCATGCACAATATGACAACCCACCCTGTGAATAAGCTGTGCAGTGTGGGTTGATTGCCGACCACCCCGTGGGGGCCCCCAGAGGTGAGTGTTCCTCGTGGAGCAGCCAGGCTTGTTTCCGCCATTCCAGCTTTGACTCTGACTCCTTTTCATTCACAGTGGCTTGTTTGCTTGCCTGCTTCCTTGAACTTCAAGCAAGCCCAGTTTGAGGGCATTTAAACAAAAATGGCCCTAGAATTGTGACAAATATCCTTGTATCTTTTTTTCCTTTGGTCTTTCACAATTATGCATGTGTACACTAGCAGACTGCATACGAGGACTGCCTATCAGCTAAATTGTGTCAAGCTGTCAATTGAAAAGCACCTGCAAAAGGGAAGCAAGGTGCAGAGTAGGTGCATCAAAGGGGTGTGGGCTTAAGAATGTCTCCTTCAGGTGGCAATCCTCTTGATTTCTACTGTTGAACTGATGCTTATCAAAAAGTGGAGGACACTGGTGCCTCATTGAATCTCCTGCTAGCCCAGAGAGAGGAGATCCTAAGACCACCTTTTTTGGTTTGCTTTCATGGCTTGGGAAGTAAATAGACTAGCAAATTAATGCATGTTTCCCTTGCATTTACTCCCCAGCCATGGAATCTACATATATTTCCCTACTCCCAAAAAGTGCAGATTTGAACAGATTGTACCTGCTCTTTCTGCTGCAGCACACAGGCTCAGTCCAACACCCACTATTTCTAGTCCAGGCTGATGCTAGACGGGCTTGCTTCTAGTCCATCTTGAAAATGAGGGGACTATCCCAATGATGCCGTGTCTCGACTGTTATGGAGCCATTCAAATGATGCATAGTTGCTTAAGATGCCGCCTGACACGTTCACTATATTTTTGATATTGGGAACTACTCCATTGTGGAATCTTTACAAAAAAGATGGACCTGTAAAACTGTTGCCATCATTTAACCAGGAAAAATACATATCCTACAGATAGTCTGTTCTCTGCTTTGCCCCAGTGAAGCCAGACATAGTGATTGACTGTTAAGTAGACTGATCATTTGTGTTTTTGCTTTTGAGAAAAATTTTGACTTCTTTTCTGTTCGGATTGTTGAAGGGTAAATATTCCCCATTCAAGGAAAATTACAATGTTCCTAGTGATGTATAGCTTCTCCAGTTGCAGCTTCCACAGATCAAATAGCACTATTAATTTAGTGGTGCTGCTTCCAAAGGACTGTTTCCACCTCTGATGTTTCCTTGGTTTCTGTCCACACGTTCTGGTGTGTGTGTGTATGTGTGTGAGAGAGAGAGGGGCATTTCCATCAGCGTCTGGTGCTTTTTCCATTGTCATTCATTTTTATTGAATAGCTAGTCCTCCCATGCCAAATGTTAGCTGATGATTCAGAGCCCAAGAATGGGTAGGATTTCCCTCATGACTGTAGTTGGGTTGGAAAAATTGTTGGAGTAGGGCGTTACTGTCAGATTTTCTGTGTGCACAAAAAGTCTGGCTTGGCACTTCAGGCAATTTGTAAGATTGCTTGTTGGAGATCACGAAATGAAAATACAAAACGATTTTTTAGCATCACTGGGAGAATAGCAGGCTAAAGGTGAGATCCAGTTGCCCGTGTGAGCCACAGTTCCCTCGCTCAGCAAAGGTGAAGTGCCTTTCTCAAGCACAGAATTGCATTTTTAATGAACAGTGAAAAACCTGGGCCCACTTCTCAGAAACTAATCAAGTGCAAAGTCATCCTCTACAAACCAGATGTTTCTGTTACTTTAAGTTTATGATGCCTTCTTGGCCTCCCAAAGAGTTGCAGAGGTGTGAAGTTAGAAGAGCAAACCAGAGAGGAAATACAGTTGTTTGCTTTCCTGACTTTATGGTAAGTCAACAGTCTCTGTGGTTTTGGGGGGGGGGGGGGGTTAACCCTTTGCCTTCCAACCATTTTCCCCACTTCAGATCCTCCTTATGCACTGCTTTCTTCCTTGAAAGGGAAAATGGATTGGGTGCCTGTACACTGGAAAAAACAACTAAAGGAAAATTTTAAGTAGATAAACTGCTAGAGGGAAACATGGCTAAGCAGCAGCACCTTCTTACCTCTCCTTATCTCTCTCCCTCTCCATCTGCTCAAACACAACTTTTAGGCTTCATGCTGTGGCAGAAAGATGCACGTTGTAAGAAGCATCGGGTCAAGTTGGAGAGATGCAGGCATAGGTACTTCAGGCAGCGGTTGAACAGCATGCAACTACTTGCTCAGTTTCAGGATGTGAAGCAGGTCACAGGCATTTCTCTGCTTGGGGTGAGAAGGCATCCGAGAATTGGTCCATTCCCCTGATCACCCTGGAAAGGTGGCGGTCCTGTGCCAGGTGATCTTTGGATGGGCATGTGTCCCCACACGTCTTCCTGGAGTCCTGGGAGGTAGGGCAGCTAGTGACGGTGGGGAGCCTTGGCAAGGGAGAGCAGTCACGTCATCTTGCCCTGCTTTCCTGGCTGTTTTTATCTGTTTTTACATTCATTTATGGGTCTAATTGTGGCACAGAACACAGCTCAAGAGGCCACGAGTAAGCAAAACGAAAGTCCTGTCCTAGTCTTGGTATTGTCCTGGCCATCCCACAAGCGCCTCTGCTGAGCAGCAGCAAGCACCCTCCAAAAAAGTACAGTTGGCAACTCGAGAGTAAACATGATCATAACCTCCATTATTTTTAACATACATTTTTAACTTGTGAATCTCTAAATCAAAGCTAAAACCCAAACAAAAAAGGAAAAAGAAAATAAAATACCACAGTTTTCTTACGTAGAATATAAATAAGTCTGTTACATACTTATATTCTATGTACCTCTATACATTTTATATACTGCACTGTCTACTGGTATTATTGAAGAAATCCGTGCACAGACTGAATGGCAGCCTAAATATCTATGTATCTGCCCATTCATAGATGACACCTAAAAACCACCCCTTTGAATATTGGACATTTTGTCAAGTACTCCACCCATTGTGTTATTGCAACCAGTTGCTTATCCATTGAGAGCTATAGCATCTGTCTTTTACATGTCAAAAGTGCATAGAAAATCCACTTGCATTAAGTTCTAAGAGACAGGCAGACTGTTAAGAAGAACATGTGAATCAGTAAATATGAAAGAATTTTCCTTCACAACATTTATCCAAATAATAATACCTTCCCAAAAGGAAGCAACCATTGGCCGTTGCCGAAACATATGAGAAAGAGAAATAGAACCTGTATTGCACCTCCAACAATTGCCCAATTTAATTATGCCCTTGTTGAACAGATACTGTGTGGTCTGATGCACTTCAAATATTGCTGTTTGCTGGATTAAGCATAATCTAACATCTGCTACCTGTTCTGAAATAGCTGCCAAGAAACCACTCCACCAATTGGGCAGGCTAAGATGCTCCATCACTCCATTCCGGCTTAAGACCCTGCATATCATTTGCTCACAGATAATACATATTTATAAACATGGATCATGGGCTGGTAGCTCCATTACTAAGCAGGGGATTTTTAGCTTGTATATAATCCAAGACCAAAGCACAGTAAATATTCAAGAACTCAGCACCTCAAATGGGAAGAAGACTTTTTAGCTTCGGTTTTTCCAATGCCTAGAGATGGTAGTTCTTGCTTTCCAATAAAAGTAAGGCAAGTGGCATTTCCTCCTTTCTCTTCTACCACCCCAACCCTGGCAGAAATGTTTCCATGTTTGCACAATAGGTACACATTCAACATAAAATTTGAGTAAAGTTGGAATTCAGTTTTTGCTTGTTGAGCATTTTATAGAAAGGCGAGTCTGTGGAAAATGAGCAACTCAGTTATGGATCAGATACAACTTTCTGAATTGGGAGCAAAACACTGGGTAAGGAGATGGGTAGTTCAAGCTTATTTCAGGAGAAATTAATTGCTAAAGTACACAGATAAATCAGAACAAAATCAGGACAGCACTGAGGCTAGAAATTCTCACGTTGAGTTATTTTACAGACCTTTGGGCCTTGCTGTAAGTTTCTGGCCATAAGGAAGAGCATGTAGAGGGTCCCAGGTTAATTCCATGCCATCACCAGTGAACAGAATCCAAGTTTAGCCAGACTAGGAAAGATCTCTGCCTCAGACCTAGAAAAACTTCTTAAAGTGACCAGATGTAGGCTGCATAGCAGCGACCTGTCGAAATACAAGTAATCTATAGTTACAGGGTTGGCTATCTTGACATCTGTGAATGTATCTAACCCTGCGATTTCTTCTAAAGTGTCACTTTTTGTGTCTCAGCAAAAAAGTTAATTGCTTTTAATATGTGGATGTTGTTCTTGAATGGGTTAACGTGTGTGTGTGTGTGTCTTTAAAAAAGACAGAAATGTATTATTTCCCACCCTAAACTTGCAAACAAAGTTACACATTTTGACTGGTAGCCAGTTTTCCCACAGATGGCCTTTGTCATTTACCTTCTTAAATGAATGGATGACCCCAGGCCTTGAGAGAGGAGGTGGTCCTTGTAGAAATTTCTCATATGTAAAAGTCCTTTGTTGATCTTATCATTCATTTTTTACTTCTGAGGGCTACAGGAATCCTTTGGGAAGGCATCTTTTCCAGAAGCCTTAAAGGTCTTGACCACAACCTTGGGTTTGCTGTAAATTCTAGCTTTGTACTGAGAAACTGGACTGGAACACGTTCTCAGGATATTTTCAATGTGGAGAATGAAAGTCCTTAATAACTTTGTTGTGGGTGTCAGTAATTAATGGCCAGAGGTTCTGAGTCTGTGACATCTGTATAACAGGTGCAAATCAAAAACCGTAGTACTAAACTTTTCCTCATCTTAAGGAGTTGTCTTAAATCCTTGCTATTGATTTTGACTTGAATTGGGTTAAGTCAGGAATAGATGGACTCTTAATCAAAAGAAACAAGAACAAACCATGGGTCGTACCTGCCATTCCGTTCAAAAGACTCAGCTGTTATTTGCTGATGTGAAGCCTTCCATTTGAAAGGGTTCGGTGAGGATTGACCTGAACATGGGAAGCATTCATAGCCAGAGGAGGTTGAAGTGGACTTGTAGCTATTGTGAGGGAAATCTAGCAGGGCTGAGTGAGTGATGGAGGCCTTGATTGCATAATGAGGCCTTGTGGGCGGAAGGAATGAAACTAACTGCACACACACAGTTCATGCCATATTCCATTCTGTAGGGGACTTGTGTCTCAAATCCATGTGGCATTTCATGTTGCTATCAAAAGATCCACATATACAGAAAATGCTTATGGATCCTTGACTTATAGTATCCATAAATGCTGCTCATTTTGAACCTTCAGCCCAGGTAAGCAGCTTCCATTTTTATAGAGTGACTGAAAGCACCTCAGTTTTCCTTAAGTCATCTCACCAATGACTCAGCCAGCTGTCTGGGGATTTCTTTTTGGGATTTCTGGCAATAGGTCTTTTAAGTCAAAAGAACACTCATCTTCCTTCCTTTCTTTCTTGCTTTCTTTCTTTGTCTTGAAATTGTATGTGGAGCATTTGGGACATGGGTGGATCAAGAGGTCATGGAAATGTGATGAGGTATGTAAAATATTAGCCAGATGAAGATGCTCCCAGGTGGTCCCTAATTAAAGCTGGAATTTATGAGCGGCATCTATTTGCTGCAATCAAGTAACCTTCACTTTGCTAACCCAATCACTCTGATGGCTTCTCCCTTAGGGTCACTTGAGATGTTCTACGGGTTGTATTCCAAGCAAATTCCCCACGGTAAAATATAGCTTAATAGCATAATTTATGAATAGCACGCACATATCTAAAGTGCACACTTGCCAGCCCAAAGCATGTGACCAGTGACCTAGCAAGGACCAGCTGCCCTTCAGTCAAAAGTATCATCTTAAAGATAGATCCAGCTTTGGATATATTCAGCCTTGGAACCCCAAGCTACTGCATTACAGTTCAAATCTATGAAACAGTTTGAAGTTCATCAGCATTAATACATGGTACTGTTCATTTGTACTTGGAAATAATTTCTCTACAAGCTCTATACCCCAGCATTTGCAGTAAGTGGTTTGCAAAGATGGCTGGTCCCTGGTGTCTTTGGATATACTGACCAATCATGCACAATGACTTTTTTGTTTTTTTTAGCTAGACTGTCTCGTGGTTCAGCAGTTTCCTAAATTTGCAAAGTAAGACTGCAGAGACAGGTACTGCATGTTCAATGAGCAAGGCACGCAAGCATTCTTGCCTCGGAGCAGAGCAGACATCCACTCGGTCAGGAGCTCCTTGCAGGGATGCCAGCACGAGGTGGCCAACCAGAAAAAGGCCAGCGTTTCAGGAGCAGACTACAGTCTTGCCACTTCTTCACCTTGTCTTCAGGGGTACCTGGTCCAAGGATTATGAGCCATAATAAAGACGTCACAATGCATGAAAGCATCTCAGGGTCGCAGACTGCAGCAGTCGGCCGCTTCACCTACAGAGTCTCGTCTGCTGAACACAAGATGGCACTCTTGCAGCTTCCTACTCTCTTCATTTGCTTTCCGCTCTCCCTTCTCTTTGCATTCCTAATTCATGGATTTTCTTTCTTCATACGCCATTTGAAGAGATGTGACTATGGATTGGGCTATACCATGTCTGGAAATGGCAACGTAGTGGTATACTAGGAGAAGCAACTGTATCCTTTTAGCTAGGTCATGGACTCCAGAGAAAGTGTGATCTTTCTCTCTCTCTCTGTGTAGAATGACATAAGCAGCCAGGGAACTTAATTGCCAGAGGCAAGATTTCAAACTGGATGGGAGAGTCCTCTGTGGGTAAGTCAAAATGAAATATTGCATCACAGCATTCCTTGCGAAAACACACCAGTGTGTCCTGCTGTACCACTTCAGTGACAAATTCGCCATGGAAGAGGCCATCCTTCGAGTTGCCAAGTTTCTGACTGATTATGGCCGGCACCCTGAATTTCACTCTGATAATAAATCAAGGGGCAGGGCAGGGCTGGGGTTTCAGGATCCCAACTTTTTGTCCCAGCCACAATTCTAGCTGCTGCAGCACATGGATCCTGGCAGCTGGACGACTAATCAGGACTTGCAGATAGGCTCCTATAATGCCAGTCCTCTGCCATCTCCACTGGTTCCTGGTTGCAGTCCAGGCCCATTTCAAGGTGGTAACTTTACTGTTTAAAGCCCTAAACAGACTGGGCCCAGGGTTTCTAAAGGAACACTTCTTCCCCTGTGAACCTAACCAGCCCCTTAGGTCTGCATCTGAGGTTCTTCTGAGGGAGCCCACTCATCAGCAAATAAGGAGGGTAGCTACAGAAGGGCCTTTTCAGGAGTGGCACCCAGACTTTGGAATAAGCTCCCCAGAAACATTCACCTGGTGCCATCTTTATATTCTTTTTGACACCAGCCAAAGACCTTTTTATTCTGCCAGTATTTTAATTGTTAAACCGGTTTTAAATAGTATTTTGACAAGAGGGGATATGTCTTTTATGAAAACCGGAGTTTTGGTGGGTGTGTTTTTAGCATTGTTCTATTTATTGTCAGTCTAGTGTTTGTGATGTTCTTACTGTTGTATAAGATATTTATAGTTGTAACTCACCCAGGGAGCCATGTGGCTAATGGGGCAGGGTAGAACTCTAATGAACGAATAAGTGGCATGCTTGCTCGCTAGCTCATGAGCAGCACTCAAGGATCTCTCCCTCGCGTGGCCCATGGGCAGGTGGGGAGTTGCCGAGAAAGCAGGAAAAAGTTCTTCCTGCTTGTTGCCTTGTTCACCTTTGACGTACATCTTGCGAGGCTGGCATGGGGGAGGCTGTCCTGTCAGACCTGTGGCTATGTGGGCCTCTCCCGCTGCACAGGCTAACTGTAGGCCGACTGTTTTATTTTGGCATCCCATGAATGTGCTTTTTCACTGCAGGACTTATGTTCCAGGGCAAAGGGGCCAACATGGGATTTCCAGATAAACATGAAAAAATAAGCCCAAGAGCCAAACATATCGGAAGAAAGGAGGGAAATTTATTATATACTGTAAAAGTGTCTGTTGTTTTACATACTTTTTTTTGCTTTTTGGTTTGTTTGATTTTTGCTTGCTTGTGCCCCAAAGCAGACGCAGACTGAGCACCTTCCTCGGCAGCTGTAAGAAAAAAGGTTTCTCCCACATAGGCTCAATGCTCTCCCATTGCACCTCTTCCGGCCCTTGTACAGCAGAACAGGGATGTGGAAATGATGCATGCAAAACCACGGATGTGCTGGTCCCCCTCTTTGGGGGGTGTGTGCACTGTTTGAAAAATCAGATGAATTTAATGTTAGTGCTTTAATGAACTAGAAAGGTGTCCCTAATCAGGTAGCAGGGTTTTTTTTTTTAAAGTGCTGTGTATGCAGTACATTTATATCCCAGCTCTTCTTCCATCATGGAACCCAAGGTTCACATGGAGTTTCCAGGAAGCCTCTCATTTGTGTACTGACCGAATCCAGGCTGCTGGATTTCAGCTAGGTGGTAAACACCCTGCTTAGAGGGGCCACACCTTCTGTTTCACCAAGGAGGGTCCCCTCTCAATTTCAGGCTGCATAATGAAAAGGAGCCCGGGGGCCAGGAAGGTGACCGTCCACAGGCACTGCCAGGACACCGGGCTGAGCAGCTGTCATCCTCATTGACCTGACACAACATCCCTCTACCTACAATCAGCCTTGGAGGATTGGTGCAATGTCCGGACCAGGGGTGGGATGGCTTATTTTTCATGAACTCATGGCTTCACATTTTATGTAAAAAATTGTTTGGTCTTGCACAAGGACACAAATGCAAAACGCTGCTGCTATGAAATGTGTATTATTTCTCCCTCGACTTCACTGCTCCACCATGAAATACACGTACTTGTTAGCAGTGTGCCTCAGTGTGCTGCCATGCAGTTTGTGTCATTTCCCCTAGTATTACCCCTCTGCCATAACATTTGTATTTATTTACCTTGAAATTTGATGTTTTCTGATCCCCCTCACTGCCCTGTCTTAAAATGTGCATTTGTTTACTAGACCATCATTCTGTAAGCCACAAGCAGACCTGACAGCTAGTGGCAGAAACCAGTGGTGAGAAGCGACAAGCATGAGGCAGAGAGCTGGAAGTTGCTGGCAGCTGCACTGAGAGATCTTTTGGGATGGGAGTGCTTACTCTGGGACCAGTTAAAGCAGCGCCTCTTTAAAAAAAAAAAAAGGTGTTCACTAGCATGGGGAGCACCAAAAGGAGGGATCTGCAAGAAACCGCCCCCCCCTCATAATTTTAAAAATTGCAAGTGTATGATCACATTTATAAGGGCTCCCCAAATTAAATCCATGCAGTGATCTGATCTGGGTGCGAGAGGAGTTTTTTTGAGAGCTGGCAACCCCAGTGGTGCTGACTCAAGGAATAAGGAGCTTTGTGTAAGGGCACGAGGGATACACGCCAGGAGCTGGCAGGAGGACTGAAGAACGAAACAAGCAGGTCTCCCAATTGTTCGTAGGGTTAGCAAGTCAACAATCAACCCATGGCAGCTTTTGCTCAGAACAGGTTAGCATGACGTAAACATCTCTCATTGTCTATTGTCTATTGTCTGTGTGTTTCCATTACAGCAATTATACTGAAATTTGCATCTTTATTGATACTGTAACTTTGGGCCTGATGGTGCATATAAGTTGGCACATGCACTTCCATGCAAACTTGTGCATTCTTTTGTCCTCTTTTCTTTCCTGAAACGCAGAATGGTAAGCATCATCTTAAGCGGCATTTCTCCTTTTCCCCATGTAGGTCAGAGGGAATGCCTGTTTCCACTCCATGACCATCTAAAAGGAAAAAGGTTGCTTCTTGCTTCAGAAGATGTTCCGGCCCATAAGCAGATCTAACTGATAAATTCCCCTCGTGCTGTTAGCCCCACTTCTTCTCTCTCTACAACCAACTGCTATGTGCATTCCTCAGAACAAAAGAACAGCAAAAGGATGTACAGCTAAGTACATTAGTTACGTACATGCCGAGCATTTTAAAAACAGTTTCGAACCATTTAACTTTTGTGCTTCTCTGCTAAGGAAACACAAGATTTGTTCTTCAGTTTAAGCCACCCTAGCATCTTAACTAGTGTTGCTAGGGATCCTTCGAAGGTGCTAACAACGCTTAAACCTGCTGACGATATTATGCAGAGATGGACTGAAACAACAAGAAGAGAACATCACAGGGCTGCTGCACCCTTAAAAAAGACAGACAGAAAGGCCTTCTACTTGGAGAGTTCATCATCTATTAGTGCTCACCATTATGAAACCATAAACCCAAGTTGGTTTTAAGGTACATTATATACTGCCTTCTATGATGGAACTCATAGATGGAAGTATGTAACAATCACCCAATGCATATTTATTGAAAAACAGCTACAGGAAGCTATAATTAGGAACAAAGACAGTGGAGGTATTTCTTGCTGGCCCTTTTTCTGCTCATAATTTCAGCAGCTCCCTCGCTTCTTCCCTTTGCCAAAGGCAATTTTATGGCAGAAGTCTTCAATGTGGCACCTGTGGGGCCTGTGAAGGAATCCCCAGTTTCATGTTCTGTGCATACCAAATACCTCCACTTGTATTTTTTTTTCATTTTTATGATATTTACATGTATTTGTTTGAATTGTGGTGCTGGAGGAGACTCCTACGAGTCCCTTGGACCGCAAGGTGATCAAACCGGTCAGTCCTAGAGGAGATCAACCCTGACTGCTCTTTAGAAGGCCAGATATTTGAGTTTCATCTTCAATACTTTGGCCACCTAATGAGAAGGAAGGACTCCCTGGAGAAGAGTCTAATGCTGGGAACAATAGATGGCAAAAGAAGAAGGGGAAGGCAGAGGATGAGGTGGCTTTGGCGAATGGGGCGGCATAAAAATGTTTTAATAAAATAAATAAATAAATAAATAAATAGATGGAGTCACTGAAGCAGTTGGTGTGAGCTTGGGTGGACTCTGGGAGATGGTGGAGGACAGGAGGGCCTGGAGGAATGTTGTCCATGGGGTCGCGATGGGTCGGACACGACTTCGCAACTAACAACAACAACATGTATTTGTATGAAGGCTTACATAAGCTTCAACAGCAGTGGACAAAATATTCAAATAACTATCCATTTGAAGCTGGTATCTGCGTGCTCTGTTCAAATACTGAAAATGTCCTTAGGTGTTGCATCACAGGAATTGTTTCTCCTTCCAGTGTTATAATAACACTCTTTTAGCTGTCAAAAGTTCACAGGGAATCCATTTCCTCTTCCATTTATTATTTTCTATGAAGCCGATGAATCACTGAAAAGAGCATGTAGATCAGTGACTATTTAACAGCTGTTCCAGAAATTTACCTGTGTAATAACCTCCCCCCAACAAGAAGAGCCTCCTAAACAAAACAATTTCAAAGAAGGAAAAGCCACATTGTGCCACCAGCAATTATTTGAGTTAGATCATCGTTTATCACACAGACATTGCGGTGTAAAGCAAACATGAAACCAACATTTTTGCTGAATAAGACACAATCGCAAACCCATAGGCAGATGTCAGAGTGGCAACCCACTGATCAGGCGTTTTGAGATGGGACCGCAGCAGTTTCTCAAATTCCCAAATGGGTCCATGAGTCCAGAAGGTTGGGGAGCCCTGATAAAGGGGCTGCTGCCACTGTGCTAGTGCAATGAACAAGTCGTGCAACTAATGAGACTATCCCAAACTATTCTTTGGTGACCTCTACTGTTGTCCTGTTCTGGAAGCAGCAGTTTGGAGCAGTTTCTTGGGATGCGCCACAGACACATTTGCTGATGCATTTAGAGCTGACACCATTTTCCCCACTGGAGGAAAAAGCAACTCTAATGTGTGATTCTGAATGGAAAATCAGCATCCCAGCTTCCTATTTCTCAAGACTACTTTTCAATCAAGGAACCTGGGAGAAACTAAAACCAGGCATTCTGCCCAGTTTCAGCTCTGCAGGAGGGATAGTTCAGTGGTGTGGGGGCAACCCCCTGCCCCACCTTGCCCTCTTTTTCCATGCTGCTCCCTATTTCAAAGTAAATATGGAAGGACCAGGCCCTACGATGATCAAATGTTAAGAAGTTCTCCACCTGTAGGTGTTTTCTATGGTGGCTCTCCAGAGCAAGTGAAACACAGCAGGACTTGGCAGGCTGAGCTCCTTCTGGGTTGGAATGTTTGCCAATGACTATCCTTGGACAAAAAGAGCCTATGCTAAAAGTGGAAGCTCTAGAAAAAGTGTGTCTTGGATGCTTTAAAAAATATTAAAATTATCCGGCCAGTTTCCCAGATGCCACATCTGCCTTTCACTTCTACCTTTCAGTGTTCAGTGGCTGGGAGCTCCTGCTAAGAGAATCCGGAATCAGACAATCGCTTGAGAGGGGTGCCAGAGGAATGGCCTTCTCCATGCACTTTAACCTGCTATCCACAAACGCTTCTATTCTCCTAACAACTAACTAGGTGCTTCTTAAGGGTAACCATAAGAACAGCTGTGCTGGATCAGACCAACACCACCTAACCCTCAGGTGCTCTAGCAGCATTATACCGAGTCAGATGTTGGCTTGCCTAGCCTGCTATTGCAGGCACCAACTGGCAGCAGTTGCTCTCTGGGGTTTGGGACATGATCCTACAGGATTCAGAATCCCTGAATGCTCTGGAAGATTTCCTTCCCTAAAACTGGTGATCCTGATGAAGCGCTGACCAATCTGTGAAATGAGGAGGTGAGCTAGACAATTGACAGGGCACGCTCTCTGATTGCATCAGTATCAGTCTCCTTGTGCTTCCAAGCAACTGAGAGCGATGAGATACTCAGGGAGATGGCCACAGGAAAGGGGGAAGCCTCAGAAGACATCCAGGCAAGCATGGCTTAGAACTGATGTCGAAGCCCACTCTGCGCCAGCAGTGGCAGTGGAGAGAGAGTGCCTCTGCCATGGTGGCTTCCACGCAGTGTTGTCCAGCTGGGTGGTTTCAAGTGGTGAAGGAGTGATTACATTGCAGGGCCCAGCATTTTGGATGGATACCTTCAGTGGGTCACTATAATGCGTTAAGGAAACAGTTCTCTGATAAGATAACTCATATCTGTCCCAGCTAGGATTCCCGTTTAAGAGCAGGTGTTACGGAAGTGAATGCGACATCTGCTTGTCCCATTCTAATAATGCATTTCAGCTTGTTCATTCTGGGGATGGGGGCAAGTTGCTTGGATGAGAGAATCCTACCATCTGCTTGTTAGATTCTTTCCCACCCCGGCTGATAAAAGCTGGCAGATGGGGACTGGCCAGCTAGGTGGTGATGAGGCTGAATGCTCATTTGTGGGAGGGCATTGCCTTCATTTCTAAGGCCATTACAGAAGAACCGCATATTAGATTCTATGATCCTGGATTGTTGTTGTTATGTGCCATCATCTCTGATTTATGGTGACCTTATGAATGAAAGCCTTGCAAAATGTCCTGTCCTTGACAGCCCTGCTCAGCAAACCCAAATCTAAGTCTGTGTCTTCCTTCATGGAGTCGATCCACCTCATATTCGGTCTTCCTTTCCTCCTTCTGCCTTTGACTTTCCTTAGCATGATTGTCTTCTCCAGGGAGCCTTGCCTTCTTATGTATGATGTGTAATCCTGGATTACTACCAGCCAAATCTCCAATCTTTGCTTTTAGAGCCACTGTAAGTTATCCTAGAGACACTCCAGTAGTTGGATCCTTTCCAGTCTGGGTTTACACCCTGGCTCGGCCATGAAACAGCCTTGATCACCTTGATAAGTGATCCATGCAAGGACCCTGACAAGGGGAGTGCTTTGCTGGACCTGTCAACGCCCTTGAATGCCGTGGATCACGTTATCTACCTGGCCTGACCAGCTAGTCTTGCGACTTGCAGGGGGTCTACTCATTCTGGCTGGCAGTTCCCAGAGGGTGATGCTGGGCGATTATTGCGCAGCCCCTGGCCATTAGCCTATGGCCAGCCTGGGCAACCCCTTCAGACCCCTGCCCCACCTCCTGGATTCCCTCTTCTCTTGTTCCTGTGTCCTTGGATTCCCTTCCTGGCCACCCACAGGAGGTTTACCTTTCCTTGCCTCTCCATTTGCCAGCCATTTCCACTCAAGGTCTTGGCTATACTTATTTTATATGTGAGATCAAGGGAGGATGCTCTTAAATCTGTACCTGAAGAGATTCCTCTTGCCTTTGGTGGTAACAGTGCAGTGCAAAGCTGAGTTAAAAATGACTGAATCCAGCAAAATGCTCAGAATTGGAAAGGAAAAGGTCTCTGTGCTTGTGAAGCAACTCATGCATGCATGCATGCTAATGATACAGAAAGTGGAGCGCTTTGTCACAGCAGATAATAGAAAATTCCTGAGACAAAAGGGCAAATTACACTATACAAGAAACCAATTAAAATATGGATTAGCTAGCTAGCAATAAAGTCTCTGTCCAAGCACCTATCAGGAAATGATTGTTGCATGTTTATGGTGGATTTAGATGGTTCTTTTAAAAAGAGTAGCAGTACCAAAGAGTGTGGCCTTTTTTCAATTCAATTTCCCCAAGGCTTAGCTGAGGAAAAAAATCACACTCCTGAACCAGTTCAGAGAACTGGTTTATTTAAGATATACAGCAAAAGATACTTCCCCCACCTCACAACTGCAACATTCCAAATATCTTCTTTCCTTCAGTGTTGCTTCATCGTGTTAATTTATATGGATAATGTAAATCTGGAAATCATTAACGTACATTAAATAGAAATACAACGCACCTTACCATAGTGGGAAAGACTGTGTCCAAGGGTCAACTGTGGATGAGCAAGTTCAGATCTCCTGCTGCCCCTGCTTTATCTTTACATTGGACTTTGACCGGACAGTCCTTCAAATTGAGGACCCTCCTTTGTGACCCAGAACATGTGGCCACTCAATTCTACCCATGGAGATGCAGTGCAGGAATCCCCAAACATTTCTGATTTTTTTTTGGATACGCTAATGGAATGTGACATGGGCTGACCAGACCTTCCTCCCTCCCTCCCTCTCTCCCTCCCTCCACAAGTTCATGATTGGCTCCAGACTTGCATTTATTAAGTTTTTTTTTAAAATATCAAGTCATTCTGTTGGCCTGCTTAGTCTACTGGGGCAGGTACTGACTCTCCATTGTGTCAAACGATGTGCTCCTTATTGGTCCTGCTACTGCTGTCCTGGTGCTGGCTGTCAACATAGGGACTTGATGGAGAAGTGGTGTATACCATCCTGGGGGAATGCCAAAGCGGGGGCCCCCACCTCTGCACAACCTTCCCACCTGCTAATGCAAATACGAGCAGCACAAAATGCCGGTTAGCCTCCTTCCAAACGGATCCAAACCTAGGGAAGAACTGCTGGTATGGAACTGCTCTCATTACTTGGGTGCTTCTAACCACATGATGTAAGGACAGGCTCAAAAGCCCCTGAACAATGCAGAGAGTGCTTTCCTCATCCCCCGAATTATTGAAATAATGTTCCTAACAGTTATTTGCAGGCAGACCTGAGCTCTGTACCCCATTTAGTAATTATGCCCTGTACCCCATTTATAAACTGAGGGTATAGATAGGGGAGGAGAGGGCATTTGATTTTGCAAGAAGCACCTGGCAGAAAGATTTGAGGCTGAAGGTGAAGCCATGTAGGCAAAAAACCAGCTAAATTGGGGTGATCAGATGCAACAGATACTACTGGGGCTCCTGGATTTTTATTTCAGCACGAGCCCATGGAGAGCAGGTTGTTGGGGCAGCCCCCCCACCCCAGCCCCCACAAAGCTTTGGGACTTCAAACTGAAAGATTGGTGAAAACAGGTTAATTGGGGATTCAGGCCACACTGTACAGATGGTTAGTCTGTTTCATGCAGTAGCAATAAATGGCATTAAGGTGACAATTTAGTGGCAAATGGTGAATAGGAAAACGCGGCTTAAAACAATGCACAGCCCTGTATTAAGCTGCCCACCTGGTTTCTTGAAGGCCTGGTGCCTGTGTGAGGCCTCTCTCTTTCAGGGAACCTGCACCCCAGCACCTGAGCTGAAGAAAGGCCTTGGTTCAGTCTCCCTTCGACATGCATCCCATTTCCCCTACTTTCTGGCAGAGTCGCTCTTTGCCCCAGTACTAAGAGGGACAGTGCGTATGCCTCCCTTCCCACGGGGGTATTTCTCCCTTGGATCCCCATCCATTCTGGAGGGAGACTCCAGAATAATCGCTTGTTTAGTCTGCCAATTGTCAAGTAACTGTTTATTCCCCATTCTGAGATGGATTCTAGGAGATTTCTCATTATTTAAGAATCTGGGCAGTTTACTAGTCAATAGTCTTCCTAAGTGAAGGCGCTGGGCCTTGAAATGATCTCAGCCAGGCATCTGCATTGCAATGCCAGCATCTCGACGGCCTGGCTTTAACTTCAGCAGAGACCTGCAACTGATTGCAAAGGGGAGGCTCCTCTCTCTCTCTGGCCTGAGTAAGACGGGGCCAATGTGATCTGGCTGAACAGGGTACTCCAGGCCAACCATAATAGGCTGTAAGCACAGCGCCATGAGATGCAGCTTTGAATGGAGAAACGGCAGGCAGGAGAAAGTGTTAAGAAACTCTCATTTCCAACAACAACAAGAGAACCTGGCCACTGGGCTTTTTTCCATGTGTTTATTGGCATTGTGTAAATTACTCACTAACCCAGTATAAACCTCTCTCATCTGGAGTCCTGGCTTTGGATTCGAGGCCAACAGTCCAAGATGGGTGCCAACAGGTTTGGCAAGATTTAAACACTGGTGATTGCAATAAGTGGCCTAGAAAACAAAGCATGCAAAGAAAGGTTGAAAGAACTGCAAGTATCTTCATGAAAAGATAAGAAGCAACATGGAAAGTTTTTGATATTTAAGGGCATCAGAAGGACACAGGGAACCATTATTTACCTATCCACTTGACAATTACGTATTAGTGATCTAACAACAAGCCAGCAGCCAACAAGAAGCCTTCTTCAGAGATTTCCAAGAAAAGGTTAAGTGAGCATCCAATAGGTGATACTGGGGGTCAGCCATGATCCTGCAGAAGGTCAGCAGCTGGCCCAGACAGCCTCTTGGGGGCCTCTGAGCCCATGATGCTGAACAATGGGCTCTCCCTGTCTCGTGCAGTGGCAATGCTGTGGAATTGCCCTGCAGTCACCTAGAAATAGGAAGGTCTACTGCCAAATCTTTGAACTTTCCTTGGTATTTAAAAGGTCAGTTCACCATAGCAACCTTGACAGTCTACAGTAAAGCCAAAAATATCAACATTCAGTTGAAAGGCCAGGTTTAGCCAATGCAGAGCGCTATAAAGGGGGCAGTTTGTTTTGTTGGCCAAGTCTGACTGGAATCATCCTGGCCCCCTTCCTCAGCTGTCCTATTCAGCTTCAACTCGCAGGCCTCGCCCCACCCAGGCAGGAGGTTCAGGGGGTGCGTGTGTGTGGCGGGTTCAATGGTTAAACGTCCTGCCTTGTTACTGCTCAGCAAATCGCTGCCCCAGCCCTCCCATAGCTGCACTTCAGGAAAGGAAAAAGGCAGAGCCATCCATCACAGGACTTGCACATAATGTGCAGGTTGGCCAGACACATGGAGAAAATGAGCGCTGCATGCTGGTGAGTCAAAAGAACCCACCAGGATTTCCTTGACAAAATAGTTTTACAAAGAAAATAAATGACTCCTTGAGAAATTAATTGGAACTGCAATCTTGCCAAGCCAGCAAAGCCACTCTTATCAGCCTGGGGAAGTTAAAGACCATATTTATTTAATAATGTCCCACATTTCTGCAGTCACCCATTAAGAGAAGGAGAGGTAAAGATCCTAAATGGCATTTTAGCAAATGAGTACAGACCAGCCCCAAGCCCAGCTTTTAGCAGGGGAGGCTGGGGACTCCTCACCCATGGCAGCTTTTATTTTTTTAGCTTCATAGGAGCCCTCCATAGTGCTGAACCCCACCCCCAAAATAGATTCACCACCACTGAGCAGCATGGATGGCTCCTATAAAGCTCAAAACAAAAGCTGCAATGAATGATGACTCCAGGGAGTCTTCCAGTCTGCATGGCTCACATATGGTTGCAGGGGGATGGCTAGCTTGCCTTCAGCCACAGGGTTAAAGTCCTCACCCTCATGACTTCTTACATGCCAGCTGGGCCAGTCTGCAGGATACGATTGAAACAGAGACCAGTTGCTTCCTTTACAAATGCAACATCAATTTTAACAGTGAAGTTAGAAAATTCAATCTCCTATCCCAAGATATTAAAATCAAGCAGGGGAGAGAAGCACTGAGGGGAGGATTTAGGAGTTGGATGCACATTTGAAACCTCAGTTCCAAAGTGCTGGGACCAGTCCAATGCTCCCAAATGCAGCCCCCAAATACATTCTTGTAAGGTTTACACAGGGGCTATGGCGTGCCAGAAGCATCAACTTTAGCATATTTGAAAGTTATCTTTCACCTTTGGGCACTCTGTAGCTGCTATAGTGCTACAAGGGTCAAATCCCAGTTGCAAACAAGCTAGTGGTAACCCTTCTGGCATTCTGTAATCACAACAGATGCCATTTAACACATTTTTTTCTGATGACCGTGGAGGGACTTCCTACAGCTGGCCACCCTGTCCTATATGAACCCCACTGAATGTGGACAGAATGTGGAGATCCCTTTTAGGGAACAGTCCAGGTTCATATCTGTTCTCTACATACTGACCCCAGTGAAGGGAGTCTTGAAATACTATCAGATGGATACAGGAATGCCTTGACAGTTCTTTTTCATTTAAATGATATTAATAGTTACGTGACACATAAAGTTGCTTTGTTTGCTTTGGTAGCAAAAAAGCTCAGGAAGAGAGAATTGGACAAATATAAATCGCATTGGAGAGTCAGAGTTAAATTAAAGATGAATTCCTCTTCATGGCATTTTAAAATTTATTTAGATTTTATATTGTTGAAATTCTTCATTTTGCTGTTTATGAGCATTCATTTGATGTATTTGTCAGGGCCTTTGGCTAGTACAATAAACTCTTTTTTAAACTGTGAACTATGGCCAAATTAATATGCCCAACCTGTACACTTTACCAAATAGTGCCACTTCAACCTAATGTGCAGGGAAACCATCAGATGGAAGCGTCACAACAAATGACAGTGCATCACCTACATATCATCCAGGATCTGTAACAGGAGAGCATTTCTTCTTTGTTTCTGCTTCTATTTGGAATTGCTGCCAGTTCGAAATTCTGTTGAGAAGTGGAGCCCAGCATCTGTTCTCTGATGGCTTTAACCCTGAGTCATCATCTTTGTACCAACGGCATAAACCTGAACAGCTGACCAGACTCAACATTCAGATTCCTGAAGTCAAGATATACCCTAATTATGTAGAAAGTGGTGGAGGGAGAGGTTAGGACCCTGTTTTTTAAGAGCAGAAAAAGAGGCATGGATTTGAGGGGATGGAGGTGTCTCTATTTGCTAGAAACCCTCTTCGACATGTTTTTGCCCCTGTGGGCTCACAGTAAGAATTACAATGATTGACTGAAGAAGAGATCAATCACAACAGGAGGTTTGCTCAGCTCCATGTGGAGGGTGGACCCAGGCCCTTTGACCCTCATGGAAGCTGTTGGTTATGAGCAAACAGAGCATTGTTGGCACAATGCGGGAGGTCCCCATCCAGGGATTGCATTCCTCCCTGATCAGAGGTGGGGGTGCTGAGGGGGACCCTGCCCCTTGCTGGTAACCCACCCTTGAAAAATCACCTCTCCCTACTGCAGCCTGGCTCTTAATAAAAATCTGGGAAGGGGTCAAGTCTGAGCGTGTGTGTGTGTGAGAGAGAGAAAGAGAGAGAGAATGGGGTCTGGGCAATCAGGCATGGGGCCCTGCACCAATTCAGCCCTCAGCTCTGCCCTAAAGGGAGCCCTCTAAATCCAAGCAAACTGCCACAAAAAGGCAGGTATGCAAATCAGGGCTGCTGCTGACTATTAGCATGTAGCTACAGCATGATGAAAGTGTAAAAAGAGGTGTGGAGGAATGGCTTTTTCAGTGCTTGTGTCTTGGGGTTCCAAAATGGCCGCCTTTGGGTTACCTCAGCCTGGGAATCCTTCCTGCAGTTAAGGGAAAATGAGTTCTCTGAAGTGGGGTGGAGCTCCCACCTGAAGGGGGAAACTGGAGGATTGGAAAAGGAAGCTGCTCCATCCCACCCTGCCAGGAGTGTCCTCTGCTTCCTGCAGGGCTTCTGAGCACCTCCTCAGTCAATCTCCTGCCATGGCAGTTGCTGCGGGGGGGGGGGGGCGTTGGCAGGCCCTCCAAAGCAGCTACAGCAGCTGGGCCATGCTAGGAGGTACTCTTGGCGCCCTGCCCTTCACCTGTGGCAAGTGCTGCACCAAAGGAGTGGCCCACAGGCCTCTCTGCAGCCATCGCCGTTCCCGGTTTGCTTGGAGGGGATCCTCAGCCCCTGCTCTACCACCTGCCCTGTGCTCTGCACCAAGAATCCCCTCAGCAAGAGGCAGTGGTGGTCGGGGTGCTGCTAGGAGAAGCAAGCTAGCTGCTTCCACTGGATGTGAGCTGATCTGGGGGCAGGAGCATGGCAAAGGCACAGGGCCTGCAACAGTGGAAGGGAAAGCATGCAGTACCCTGCTGAGGCCATGGGGGAGTTTGTGGTGGGGCTGAAATGGGGCTGAATGTGGTGGTGAGAAAGATTCAGGAATGTTGCACTGAAGAGGGCAAAGGAGCTCACAGGAAATTCTGCTTTGGAACGTAATATTTCAGTTGGAACTGGGCTTACAAGTGGGTCAAAGGTGCAGCCAGAGCGTGGCCATCAAGGAGCAAGAGGAGCTTCCCCAGGCTGCCGTTCTTCTGATCAGCCAGCATATTGGACACAGGAGTGAAATATCTGCCTTGGTAAAGCAGGGCAGAGTTAGAAGTTAAGAAGAAGTGTTGAGAGTTCGAGATATAGAACTGGAAAAACAGACCATCCGAGAAAGCTAGAACTGAAGTTGTAGCACTGCGGCAGGAAGTGGCCGGGGTGAAGGCCTTCACTGGATCTAGTCCATGCTGAATTCAGCCAGAGGGAAGCTGCTCTATTGGTAAGTTTCGGTTGGGTTTGCTAGATTGCATAATGTCTGCTTATTTTTATTTGCCCATATGTTTATCTGTTCTAAAATTAGTCCACCTACACCCCAAGATAAATTGTAGGTATCTGTTTGTCCTAGCCTTACTGAATATTTAAGTAAAAGCAGCACAGTTTGTTTTTTTTTTTAAACGGTGAGGCCTTTTTCACCCCCATGCCTGAGTGCTGCACCATATTAACTGGTATGGAGAGCTGGCCAGGCCAGTAATTTTTTAAAAAGAGATCTGGCAGGATTGGGATCATGGAAGTTATAGGCTGGTTAGCTTAATGTCTGTTCTGGATAAATTGTTTGAAAGTGTTATTAAAAATAGCATTAGTCAGCATACTGAAGGAGAAGTCCTGCTGAGAATCAACTCTGAAAGAAAGGATCAACGTGGCTTTTCCAAAGGTAAGTTGTGCCTGACTGACCTCTTAGAGTTCTTTGAGAGTGTCAATAAACACACGAACAGGGTGGCACTGTTTGCGTGGCGTTCAAGTCCCTCAGCAAAGACTCCTGAACAAACTTGGCAGCCCTGAAGTAAGAAGGGGAACTCTCTTAGCGACTGGTGACTCTAGCTTCCATATAGCCTGAAGTGCCTGACCCTGCCTAATCTTGGACACTAAGTAGGATTGGGCCTGGTTCAAATCTTAATGGGTGGCTGAAACTGTTATGGACTGCCCAGAATGCTTTGGCTATGAGCTGTTGTAACAACTGTTTAAAGAACAGAAACCAGAAGACAGGAATAAATGATAAATTCTTCCAATGGAGGGATGTAAGCGGTGGGGTCCCACAGGAATCTGTAGTAGGACCACTGCTGTTCAACTTATTCATAAACAATCCGGAATTAAGAGTGAGCGGTGAGCTGTCCAAGTTTGCTGGTAGCACCAAATTAGTTTAGGGAGGTTAACAATGTGATTGTGCTCCAAAAAGATTTCTCCAGAGAGGGAGAATGGGCATCAACATGGCAAATGCAGTTCAGTATAAGCAAGTGTAAAGTAATGCATGTTGAAGCACATATAAGCTGAGTGGAACTGGGCTAGAGGTGAGAAAGAGATCTTGGGGTTGCGGTGGTGAACTCAGTGCAAATATCAACCAAGGGTGTAGCTGCTATGAAAGAGGCCAATTCCGCATTAGGCATGATTAGGAATGGAACTGAAAATAAAACTGCCCAGATCATGCTACCCTTATGCAAATCTAGGGGATGATCTTACTTATACCATGGGCAGTTCTGGTTGCTGCACCAGAAAAAGAATATTGTAGAGTTGAAAAAAAAGCAGAAAAGGGCAATAAAAATGATCAAGGGGCTGGAGCAACTCTTGTATGAGGAAAGGTTACAGCAGCTGAGTTTGTTTAGATTGGACAACAGGTAAGTAAGGGGAGATATGATAGAGGTGTATGGAATGATGCATTGTGTGGAATAAACAGAGAGGGAGACATTTTTCTTCCTCTGTCATAATATTAGAACCCAGGGTAATCCTATGAAACCAGTGGGAGATTCAGGAGAGACAAAAGGAAGTATTTCTTAACACAGCACACAGTTAAACTGATAGAATTTACTTCCATGAGATCCAATGTGGAGCGGTGGTTTGAGTGATGGACTAGTCCTTGGGAGATCCAGATTCTGGTCCTCACAGAGTCATGAAGCCCACTCGGTGACCTGGGGCCAAGGACGGACTCACAGACTAACCTCCCTCTGGAGGCTGAAATACTGTTTAGTGGAGGCAGCCCAGTAAACAAAGACATCCACTTGGTGGCAGGTGGTGAGGACAGAAAGTTTGCTCTCCTCCCTCTCTTCCTTTGGTTCTATCACAGAAGGTAAAATATAATTTCCCTTCCTTCACTTTCTGTCTGAATTTGTTGCGATGGGGGCGGCATAGAAATGTTTTAAATAAATAAATAAATAAATTTATTGCAATTTGTATTATTCACAGTTTCCGCATCTGCATTCATTAATGCTGCGTGCGTTCTAACACCCACAAATGTCAATTAGAATAGTCACGCTGCTTGCAAATACTCCTAGGAAGGGAGGGGAAGTCCATCTTTTTACCATTCTCTGACTATCTTGAACTTTGACAGCAGGAGGGTGGTTAAAGTGATATGGAGCAATTTGCAAGGTCCCTTAGGTGGAGATAAGACACTTTTGAATCTCATCCTTTTTGACAGGAGAGAGTCATTGGCACTTTCAGTGCAAGATGACTCGGTTTCTCTTCTTTGGGAAGATTTGGTTGACACTTCAATGGGGAAATTGTTCGAACCCTCTCTGCTTTTGAATGCATCTATATTGAAAGAAACAAAAGACACAAGGACCACTTGTCTGCTTCCCCATTTACTCCTTTCACCACATCTTTTTCATGGAGGCTAATAGCTTCTAGTTGCTCTGCTTCTCAGCATAGCCCCTCACCAATCTTTGAAATGCCTGAATGATTAACATGGTTGCTGCACTTTTAACATTGACGATATAAGCGGAATGCCAGTGAATAAGATTAGCAGGTTGCCAGAGAAGCAACTTCATACAAGGGCAGTTACATAACCTAGTAGGTCATTGCTCCGACTAAGCCTTTTATAGGCCATAAATCCACATTTATTTCCTGGATTTTATAACATCTCTCTCTTTCTCCCTCTGTTTTAAAGTCACTGTGTGACTAGAATAGCTCTTGAGGCCCATTCACAAGTGTCTAAATGCATATACCGTTTTCCAAAAGGCTCCATTCTTCCTCCATATGTTTAATGTTGAAGCAGGTACAGGTACTTCTCGGCTTGCAGACATGGGGTTGGATGCAAATAAGTATTGGATTAACTGTGTTGGTAGAAGTGGACTTCCCCTTCCCTTCCTTCCCATAGCAACTCATCCAGTCCTCTGAAAATGCTGCACAGGGCAGCCAAAGGCCTTGCTGAATGGGGTGAGCCAAGGCGTGGGGGAAGGGCATCCCCAAAAGCCAGACAGGTGGAACTTATGTGAGCAGAGCCCTTCTTCAGGTGGAAGGCCAACCCTGGATCCACCCCAGATTAATCTTGGAAGCTAAGCAAGGTCAGGCCTGGGCAGAATTGGGATGGGTGACTTGAGTGTATGATTCTATGATTATTGCTGTCAACTGCCTAGAGAGCTTTGGCTATGGGCAGTATAAAATGTAATAATAATAATAATAAGAATAATAATAAGAATAATAGCAAGGGAGACGAAAAGGCTTGGCACTCAAGTCGGGATGTGATATGAGTAGCATTTTCTGGTCTGAACCATGCATAACCTTCGACTGGAGAGACTGAGATGCAATTGCTGTCCTGGTCTTGTTATAATAATGTCAGGAACCAGAATGGCATCATGACTGATGAAGCCTAGATTTTTGGTTTCAAAGAAAGAGATTCAGCTGACTTTTCATTATTTTGAAGAGTCAGTGATTTAAAGGTTTTAGTATCCAGGAGCAACAGGTTTTATGGCCCTCTCAGAAGACTTTCATTGTAGATATTACCTAAAGCCTATATTTTGCAAACATATTGACACAGCAGTGATCAAAACTATCATTAGAAAATGCATGTGCAGAGAAAATCCAAGTTCTTTTTTTCATCAGTGTCAGGAAGACTGTAGTTAGTACTGTAACATACAATTCAGAACATCTCTGAAGCTTTGAAGGTGAGGACATGCCTCTTTTATATCTGCAAGTACAGAAATGAACTTTTGTAAGAGGCATTAAGGTACATTGACCAGGGCATTATCACCAGCACACCTCCCTTTCCAGCAGATCAAGGCAAAGGCTTCTAAAATGCAGTCCTTTATTGAACTAGTCTGGCTGTGCATTACAGAGTAACTTGTTAACAAGTTGTTAACAAGCAGCATCTATCAAAATAGTGACCCCTCTGGCTTGGGAGTTGATTCCAAACTGAATCCCTCTATTCCCTTTTCCCCAAAAAAGGGCTGACTGCACCCTCAGAGAGGTTCATGCTACCTGTGGGCCAGATGGTGGGAAGGTTGGACATAACTTAATTGGCATGCTCATTATGCTCACTGGGCTAATGAACTTGAACTCCTTCCTCTCAGCCCCTCCTTGTTCTACCACATTTCCCCACAAAGCAGAGGTGGACTGGTTCTCACCAGCCTCTTGGCAAATCTTCATGGTTAACCTTGGCATGTCAGCGATGCATTCCTCCTCCCACCCCTTTGGCTAGCTCACCTTCCGAGTTTGAGCTTTTTAGCTTGGAGTGCTGTCTTGAGACGCAGGCCCAGTCCCTGCAGGCATTGCTACAGGGACTTGGGGGCTCCAGGTTCTCCTATAAGCACTGCCCATTTTGTAACCCACCTTCCTTGGTCAGTTGCATCTGTTCAGGGGCAGCCATCCCTGAAGGTAGCAAGGCTGGTGTGACTTCTAGAAGGGAGGCAGCAGAGGCCTCCCTGTCCCAGCAGCAAAGTGGTGCCTGCAGCTTTGGTTCAGGGAAAGTGTGAGAAGGAGAAAGGGAGGTTTCTGAAAGCAATTTTGCCAGGAGTGCCCTTCTGTGGTCTACACAGTGTAAACTGTTAGTCTCTGTGCAAAGAAATACTCAGTTCTGACATCAGAAATGGTGATACTATTTTAAGAAGGTGGGGAAATATGTCAGATTTCTGGGACAGTCTGTCATTCACCCCAAGCTGTCCATTCCTGAACAAAGGAAGTTCAGGGACAGATCCCAGTGTGAAACAGCCTGACTGCGATTCATCTAGAGGACCTGCTCTGTCTGTTGCAGCTTGCATAGAGGCAACGGCATTTGAATTGCACGGCATCTGTCTGCTCACCAGTGCAAGGATACTGTTAGCTTCTGACAGCTGTCTTGTCGATGGTCACTGTTAATAAGGTGATTATCACTGGCTGTATTTTGTGTGTTCCGTTTCCTTCCGACCTTACTGCTTCCACACTCCCCTCCGCACCATGCATGTGGATACTTGTAATTCAGCAAAACTCTTCAAACATCTGGTGATGTGAACTCCAGTCCACAAAAGATTACGCCACATAAATGTGTTAGGCCTTAAGGTGCCACGTGACTCCTTGTTGAAGGGGGAGGGTGTTTTTTCCTTATGTTCTTCAGCACAGCATATTTTGCTTTCCACCAGCTGAAAATGGGGGGACTAGAGCATATTACCAACCATGTTACTCCGCCCAGGAGTATTGTCTCCAAAGAAATGGAACAATAAGTTGAAAACCACCAGAGACAGCAACTGAATTTATTTTATTGTCATTCTTTAATAAACAATAATTTCAGGACAGTATATGCATAAAACAATGATGTACCTAATGCAACAGCAATGGAGTCAAAAGACAGCATGCAAAGTCCATTTAAAAGGTAAGAGTTAACAAAAGCTAGGGGGAAAGGGATCACCTGGTGCCAAAAAGGTGTCCAAAAAACAGAGGGCATTCCATTAGAGAGGTGCTACCACTGATAAGTCCTTTACTCCATGACAACAAGCCTCACCACAGGTGACAGAGGCACCTGGAGGAGGACTACTGCAGATGGTCTCTGTGTACAGGCAAACTTGTGTTGGAGAAGGCCCACTTCTTCAGTGCTCATGGGGAAGGGCCCTTCTCTCCTATCAGATGCTGCTTGTAGAGAAGAGCTTTTCCCGGCCAGGAAAAGAGGCTGGTGGACAAATCAGCCGGCTGTGAGAAAGAGTCATTTGGGCACTGCAGGCTGCAATGGGTGCAGCACACAGGTTGTGCACCCGCGTATAAAAGGATCTAATTGTGATAAGCAGTCATAGTGCAAAGCCATAACTGTCTATGTGAAAAACCTGCCACAAAACAATGCAGTCTGAAAGTCCGCAGGATTCCTCGAAAGAACGCAAACAGCATAGTGGCCTTTGGACTACCCAGGTGCAAATGCAGCAGACACAAGCAGTTTTTCAAGGCCTTGAAACTGCCACGATGGAGAGTTAGGAACTTTGGTAGTGCCACTGTTCATTCCAAAAACATGACCTTGTAAATGTGTTCATTTCCCATTCATTGAATTAGCATGAAGTTACCAAGCAAAGCACATCTAAAATTTTATTACTGGTTTATAAAATAATGTATAACCGATTTTGCTACCAAAGCAGAGGAGACAGATCTTGAAGCTTTTGAAGCTCTCTATTGTAAAGTTGTTTGTTGGAATGAAAATGAAGCCATTTGCATGAGGAAAACCTTCCATGATTCTTGTTACTGCCTCAGCAACTATTGCTTTGGTTGAAGCCCTGTCCTATTTGGCAATCCAGATGGAGCTAATGAACAACAAGTTCCTTCTGAGATAAGCAGAGCCACTTGCAAGCAATTATCCCATTGAAGGAACAGCCAGAATAGGAGAAGCCAAGAGACCTCAGATCAGCCCTCGCCTCGCCCTCGCTTGCTGGGCTCACATGACACGGCATCTGCTGAGTAGGGGCTGGATATGCAAAGCAGCGTGTGTGGGTGCCATGGCGTGTGTTTTGAGAGACAGGTACTGTGCATGTCTTTCCAAATCCTGATCCTCAGCTGTGTTTTAATTCAGATTTGATTCAGTTTGGTGGAGTCACACTTGGATTCAGGTGCCAATCAAATCTCACTCAACTTTCCAATCTGATGTAATCAGCCTTATTCCGTTCAGGATTTGGGGTCTAGCCAAATCCAATTTATCACCCTGTTTTGTAGTATGAGTATTCTTTAAAATCCTGCATATTAGATCCTTTTATGATGTACACATTTAACAGTTCCATTTCTGTATTTCACTCAATAACTTTAAGCCCCCAGAGCTTCTGGAACTGGATGCCTGAAGCATCCTGCCCTGTGCTGAGCTAAAAATCAGTAATAACTAAATTATGCCCCAACTTGAAACATTTTAGATCTGGATAAATTGGGCTCTTACACAAGAGCAGAAGAGCTGCCTTATCTGATGAACTCTGAATATGTGTGTGCGTGCACGCGCAAATGTACATACACATGTAAAAAATATTTTTTAACCATCGGCTATTAGGCTGTGTAGCAGGAAAGCTATTTGAACACACAGTTCTTGTGCACTCTGTCAAGGCAAATTTAATCCCTTGAAGAATGCTTTAGAATGCCCATTTCCCATTGGTGTTTCTATCAGGAACAGGTTTGGCGTTGTTGTTGTTTTAATAAGGGGTGTTTCCAATGAGTGCCTTCTCCCTCTGGTGCACAGCCAAGCCCAGTATGTGAGTAGCCGCTGATCATTGCCCATACATCCCCCCATATGGGGAACACATAATGTGCACAACCACAATGCAGTGCCAGTGACAGAGAATGATGGTTTAATACTAATTGGTATAGCGGTGACTCCTGATTGAAATACTTGCTGTCCAGTTGCAATACTTGGTTTTCTGCTACCCTTTACAGACTATATGCAACACAGGAAGACAGAAAAACCCCTTCCTCTGTCAGTGCTTTTAAGAACTAGAAGGCTGCCCTAGAGAGCAAACTTGGTTTGCTGTGTGCTGCCCATTCCAAAACTCACGTGGCAATGTGTGTATGGGAAGAAGAGAAGGTGCTCTGATTTGGTATGCAGAACCCACATTTAGAGACACGACAAGTATGAAATTCTGTAAATGTAAAAAGATGGTCCTGGAGCACAAACTCCAATCTCAAGAACCTTTTTAGATGTGTACAGAAACATGTTGGGTGGAACCCCTGGTTCTTTGTTTTGTGCTGCAGTAGAAGAGCTTCAAAGCCATTTCAAATTTTGTGGGAACATTATTGAGCTGTATGGGGAGCTGATGCTCTTGAAAAGAGGGCTCTTTGGATCCTCTGAGAGTGTGGGAGAGAGAAAGGGAGAGAGAGAAAGAGAGATTGAATGTGTGAAGTTCAGTCTGACATAATCTGAGACAAACTGTTACCTTGGGGTCAGGTTGCTCTTTTTCTCCCCTTTTCTATGCATTATGTTTCAGTCTTGTTACATTTTTTCATTTTACATGTTTCATTTTTTTGGAACAGTATGATCCAAAAATGTTGGACACACATCGCTTCATTGTTTTAGTTAGAGAAAAAAAAATCTGGAGTGCTTCACACATATTTTCAACACATTTTTGGATTGCTGCTCACTTCATCGTTCGATGTAAGAGATCCAAGGCAGTTGCAGCTTTTTGCTTTCCTGGCCCATAATAGTCTCAGCAACCCAGTTGCTGAACCACAAGCTGCACTTTTTTATGCAGATGGATTTTGCTTGCAACCTCAGGATCTAGCTGACTGGCATTTTTGTGGTCAGCAAGCAATTTTCACCTGGCTTAGATTGGCCATTCCTTCTGTAAACCAGAAAATGATTTAGCTTGACAACGATGGATGATCCTGGCTTCAAGCAGGGAGCGGGATCAGATGGTCTCTGGCTCCCACACAGTCCTAGAAGTTGGGATGGCTCTGTATACAGGGCCTAGAGGAAGGCCCATGGCTGCATCATGGAGCTGGGTCATGGATCAGGAGCCATTTTAGCAGTCTCTGGTCCAGTCCCTGGCATTTCCAGGTGGGACTTGGAAAGACCCCTGTAACTAGACTGGACCTGATGGAACAAGTGTCTGAGGCTTGTTTTTTTCTTGAAATCCTACCTATGAATATGGAATCCAAGATGTTTTCTTACTACTGCATGACTAAAATTATCTAAAACTATGCAGATATTGCTCTTGCTGTCATAAATTTATTAACAGACTGTTCTTATTTCCCAGCCAGAGTGACCTATCTCCATATGTGAGCTTCTGTATTAGCAATAATGCTAGGGAAGTTGAAGGTAGACGTGGAAGACCAACAACGAGGTGGATCAGCCGCATCAAGGAAGCCACAGCCTTGAGCTTACAAGAGCTGAGCAGGGCTGTCAGGGGCAGCCCCTTTTGGGGGGCACTCATTCATGGTGTTGCCAAGTCAGGGATGACTTGATGGAGCATAACAACATATCAGTCTTGTACCCAAATGATGTGTTGAACTAGAGCTCCCATAATTTCTAGCTAGCATCCCAACAGCCATACCAACTAGGAGTTATGGAAGTTGTAGTTCAACCTCTTGGAAGGGTACCAAGGTAGAGAAGGCTGTCTCACACGACAGCCCAGAAAGTACCATGGTAGTTCCACCTATCCCACGACAGCAGTGTGGTGACAACACAGTGATTGAATAATACATTCTTCAGCTTTTAAAAAATGCCTTCTATTTCCCCTCTTTTAGCAGCTGAGAATTTTCTTTTATACCACTATAGTGGGAGACATAATTCTTGCTTTTTAGCATATGAATGTACAAATGTATGTCTGTTTTATACTCACTGTGTGTAGATATATTATTTGTATGCTCATATGCCCATTTATTGTACGCTCATGATTCCTTACTCATGGTTGCTTAAGGGTTCTTTAGAGGATGTAATGATCCACAAATTTTGTGACTGCTTTTTAAGAGATTTTTCCCAGGCGTTTTTAGAGCGGGGAAAATGGGCTATTATTTCTGAATGTGAAAGAAAAGTTATGTTTCTATTTGCTTAATTGTGATATCGTACTATAACACAGGGCCACCTGGAACTTAAGTAGTGGAGAAGCAGGAAGAGAAATGCTCTTTGTATTGCATTTGGATCTCAATTCTGTGATGAAACTGGAAATAGAGCAATTAATAGCCTTGCATAGAAAAGCTTTTAGGTATGAAAGAGCCAGGAGGAGTGACCAGAAATAAACCAATGTCCTGCAGATGCTTTGTGCTGTGACTCAAATCAGTCCCTTCTAGCTTGGTCCGTGGTCCAGATGCTATGAACCATGCTGGGCACCACATATAAAAAGCATCAGGAGTGGTACTAGGTACTTAAAGATCTGTGACTCAGGGCCTTAGGATCAAAAGCAAAATAAAACAAATTTTCATATGCTAATATAACATGTAAATTATTATATACATACTCATGCATAATTGCTATAGGAAACAAGCTCATTAACCTCTTACTTGCTTTCAGGGGAGAACTGTTTGATCACCCAAATTGTGTATGCTTAAAACTTGCCCTCATGTACTCCCACTTTGTCTTTTTAGGCCTACATCCAGATGGGGAGAATTAAGGGGCATGGACCGGCACAGAACTGGGTGGCACCTTAAGCATTTACCAACTAACCGCAAACTGTACCTGGCCCATTGGTAAAGGAGAGTGTGCGAGAGTATTGTAGGCTAAAATGACCCCATGCTCTTAGAATGCACACTTACAACATCACGAGGGAGAAAGCCTAATTAAGCATAGTAGGATTTTACTCCTGAGGAAATCCTCCCTCACTTTCCCCGCATCACCAACAAACACAGTGGCACCTGATGGAGACCACTGGACTGGAGGGCATTGTTCTGCCACTCCTGGACCCCAGGCCACATGTGGAATCAGACAGCAAGAAACATTGACTTCCATTTATGTCAAAGAGGTCCCTTTTTTACTGTTCCGGGGTTCTGAAATCCACATCAAATGTTGCCATGTTAAATCTCTAGCTGTTGCATCATCACATAACTATTAGGGACCAACATGGCTTCTTTTTTGGTGCAGCCAGAAGTGACTAACAGAATTGGGATGCAGCAGCAAGCAGCAGCAGCTCCATACGAGAAGTGCAACAGCTTCACAATCATGGGTTTATTCTTATCACCTTCTTCTGCTTAAAAGCTCAACAGCATATCACATGATTTGTCCTAAAAATACTGAGCCACTAGTTAGGTTTCCAGTCTGATATATTTAGTTCTGGAAGAGATGCTCCCAACACCCTTAACTGATCCCTGGCTCCATGCAAACTTTTTTTTCAACAAGGCAAGGGCAAATCTGCAATAGTGTCTAAACCAAGTTTCTCCTCCTAGTGAACTAGGAATGCCTAAAGGTTCATAGTTATCTCCTTGAGGATTTATGAGCAGGTCTGAGCATCAGGATCCGCAAAGTGATTCAGCTCTCTCTGGTGGCCTGATGAAGAAGGCAGTCTGGCTTACCCTGCAAGTATCTGCAGATTGCTAGGTGTCTGCAGAATTCGGGCCAGTGCCATCATGCAGACCAGTTGAAATGCTGTATGAAAGAATTCCACAATTCTGCTCAGTTTTGCTGCTGTAGCAGGGGGTTTGTGGTGGTTACTTTGTGTCCTTGACTTGGTTTCTGCCTCCAAATCCCATCAGCCCCAGCCAGCATGAGATTATGGAAGCTGGAGTCCAAAACATCTAGAGGACATCCCTACATTTAGGTTATTGGTATAAGCAAAGGGACAAGTGTCAAAGGAGAAATATCTCTGATTTCTGGGAAGATTTTACATTTTAGGAAAACAGTAACCAATATGTGGGTTCCAAACAAAGACATGAACACGTCTTCTCTGCAGAACCGGGAGCCAGTGTTCCTGAATGCTGCTTTTAATTTCAGTGATCTGTAGCTGCTTTACATCTGCCAGGCACATATTTTAATGTTCTGCCTTTGCCGGTTTTGTTTCCGATGGTTGCTAGTGGGCAACTGAGTGGGGACAGCGACTTGTCAACCGGTGCTCGCTCCACTCCCTGCTCTCTCACACAGCGGCTTAGTGTGTGGAGCAGCAGATGCACTTGCCTGATCTCGCACCAGCCGCTGTGGTATCAGTTCCACACAACCGCTGCCGCCGCCTCCCCAGCTCTACCGTGGAAAGGCTGGTGGAAAGCCTGGCTTTGCGCACTCTGTGCTCAGTAACTGGACAGTTAAATGAGCGTGACGAGTCAGAGGTGAGCGGGCAAGGGGGAGGAGGGCAGGCTGGCTGGCTTTGGAGGGCTGTCTAGAGCCCCTACCTGTGCTTCCCAGCCATATATTTAGTGCCAAGCTATGGATGTTCTATTTTGAGCCGTGGAATGCCAGGACTGCAGGGCATTCTGTCTACAACAGTCATGAGAACCACATGAGTCTTTGAGGGCCAGGCGTAGTGCGTGGTGCCTCGGCTGAAGAGGGCAGGCCCGGCTTCCGCATTAGTGCAGAAGGACCAGTGCCGGTTTAGTTCTTTTGCTCCTAGCTTGGCAGCTTGCCTCTCTGTCTCTTTTTGCACTTCTGTTGATACCCCCAGCCCTGCCAGCACCCTTGCTCTTTTTGCCGTGGGCTCGTCTTTGTACCAGGTGGTCAAGCAGCTGGTGAAATATTTTGCTTGCTCTCTGAAGTCAACTGCGATTGTATTTTTGGGAGAAGAGCGAAGGGTTATGGGTGAGCGTGGCAGCGGCAGCAAGAGGAGCAGCTGAGCGCCAGTCAGCAGAATGGAGTGCTCAAAAGGGGTTGGCTTGCAGGGCTCTGGCCTGGTTCAGGCACCTGGCAGCTGTATAGAACTGCAGAACAGGTTGTGAGGTAGAGTTCTGTGGCACAAATAAATTAGGAGGATTTGGGTCTACTTGCTTAAGTTGGGCTGCCTCAGTCGCTCTCAATAAGTCTTGCCTGGTTGTGACTTGTTCATATTTCACCTGAGGATGGTGCTAGCAAAACGAAGCAGAGCAAAATCAGAGGGTCAGGCCTCAGAAATGCTAAGGGTGCTTCTGGCCAAGGCCTGTATGACTCAATTGCCCTCCCTTTCTTCCCTTGCTCTAAAAATCAGACAGACAGACAGACAGACAGACAGCAATGCTGGAAATGCATAGGAGAGGCCCCAGAGGACGATGCTGATGTGAGGGAGGACTAACGAGCACACGAGAAATGCCTCATGTAGAGAAGTCCGACATGAGAAGAATGTTGGATTCTGCTTCCATCGTTCCCTTGCTTTCCCACTGCTTCTTCTCTTTTTTTCTTGATGCAGAACATCTGTTAAGGTCAAACAAACAAGCTAGAGCAGCTGCACTCTGCCGTTTTGATGGTTAGCACCAGGAGCCCTGCCTGGAAGCTCGTGCCACATAGTGGGAGCATCTGCAGTGGGCCTTGCTTGGGCACTGGATCATCAATAGCCACTTGGGAATGCTTGCTGCTGGATCTGGGTAGACAAATCTGTGGGGTTGACATGGGACCAGGAGGCATCTGGGAGCAAGCTATACTCAGAAGGTACCACCAGTCCTGCCCAGGGCCACTGGAAATAGTATGCTTCATGGTCTAATCTTTCACAAGAAGCTGTAAACTCTTTATATGTTTTCAGAATGTTCTGCACAAATGTGAACACCAGAAATCGCAAGGTTCTTGCTTTAGTGATTTCCATGATCCACACCCCTGAAAAATCTAGGACTTGCAGCTAGAGCAGAGGTGCAAACCCAGGGGGCCATGAACCAAATGTGGCCTTCTTGGGATGTCAGTCCAGTCCTCCAGAGGTTCCCCAGATGGCTACACCCCTTTCTCCAGCTGCAGTCATTTGGTGCTCTCCTAGCTTTTCAGTGGTCCTCTATACCCTCTGAAGGATTAAAATCTATCTCATCAGGCTTAGTAGGAGCCGTGGGCTACACATAGGCCAAGGCTTTTTGGCGGTCCCTCTTTTGCCTGTGGCCCCACCACTGCCTGAATGTTGCCCCCCAAGCTTCTCCAGATTGGAATTTAGGCTGAGACAATTCAGCATCCCTAACACAGAGGCATGATCCCTTGCCTTAGCAAGGGTACATTATGCAGAGTTGCACTCGACCACTTCCTTGTGCCATGCCACACTGCGGGGCTCTGCGCAGAGACTCCCTCAGCCCCAGCAAAGGACCACACTTAGATCTTGTCTTGTGATTTCCCGGGATGCTGCTCTGACGAAGAGGCACGCAGTGCTGAGTCACACAGAAAAGCTGTGAGTGAGGCCCCTTGCATGCATTTGCAGCCTGTTATAATGGGCGTGTTGAACAGGTCCAGATTGTAATCTTGACTAGATTTGATATATTATATGCATTTGCTTTAAAAGCCATTCCTTTCTTAAGCAAATGGCGTCTCATCATTGCTGTGGCTAATCTAAAACTGCATTCATGAGAAGTCTGTATTTTTTTCCTTGCATTTTTAATGCATTTGTCCATGTTTTGTGCCCAACTGGACCTATTGCAGGGGTGTGTGCATGAGTTTAACTAGGACTTCAGGGCTGCAGTGCAACATAGAGAATCAAATACAAAACGAGTGGACTGTGAAACGTTCATGTGCCATATATTGTGAGCAAGCAGAGAGTGGTGTGGAATCCTCTCCGGATTGAAGAGAAAAAGAAGGTTTCCTGTAGAAGCTGTTCGGAAATGTTAACTGTGGCAAGGGGAACCAAAAATCTGTTGAGTGAAGCAGAGTGGGGGCCATTTGGATCCACCGAAAAAGGGAAAGAGAAACACAGTAGTGGCTGCTGATATGCACCATGTGCTTTACAGGCCACTTAACCACGCTTGACAGCAACTTCCTATGCGCTAATTATAGCCTGGAAATGTGTTCAGGCTGGCAAATGACATGTGCAGTTACCTTGGGAATTCAGCGGAGGTTTAACCTAGAAACAAAACGCTAAACAATGAACGTACCTTCCCTTGCAAGATGCTTAGAATGGTGACGGATGGAACCCATGATAGATGGAGCAAGCAGATGCAGCCAGAAACAGAGGAGGAGGGGAGGGGAGAGGAGAGCCTAAAAGCCTGTTGGAATTGAAGAGAGTGTAGCGGACAGAAACATGTAAGAGCCAGGAAAACAGGCTGACGTGTACAGCCGCGATGATCTCTCTAGTACAGTATGTTCTAATCCTGCTGAAGGGAAAGGGAAGCCTGGTCACTATTTTTAAAGCGAAATCCTTTCTTTGGTTTCAAGGGCAGGGTCGCCTTCCCTCCCCCTCCCTCCTTTCAACTCCCCCTTTTAAAAAGCAAACAACCTTGTCAACGGATGCTGTAGACTGATTGTATTAAAGTCAGTCTCACATTTGTGTGACCTAACCGTGCTCTTTGCTGCTGGCTGTTATTAATAGTAAATGCCCCCGCTGGATGGTGCATAAGGGCAGCTCAGTCCTTCAGCGGGTTCGGAAAGCTCAGAGTCATTCTGTTTGCAACCCCATCCTTATGGCTTGGTTTTCAATGCCTCGCTTGGCCTTCTTTGGTTACACAGGAAGCTGCCATCTACCAGCAGCCCATCTGATCCAGCCAGCTGCAGCCTTCCCTGTGGGTGCCCTCCAGAAGTTTTGGGCCACTACTCCCCTCAGATCCAGCCAGCATGTCCAATGGGCAGGGATGATGGGAGCTGAAGTCTAAAACATCTTAACAGTACCCAGCTGAGGAAGGCTTTCACACCCATGCATAGCGATTGGGAAGACAATAGCGTGAATGATCTTGGTCTCGGTCTCCAGTGAATTGTTTGAACACTGAACAATCTTTTCTAGTTCCTTCATTGTTGCCCTTCCAAGTCTCCACCTTCTTCTACTTTCTTGGCTGCAGTCTCCCGTTGAATTGATTATTTTTATTTTATTTATTTATTGCATTTATAGCCCAGAGGGCTCTCTGGGTGGTTTACAAATATTAAAACCCCACCAATTCTAAATAAATAAATTGACTACATTATAGCTTGATTGAGCCAAGCTATGCAGAATCCTTCATCATGTCAATATTTTCGTTGTTGACGTAAAAGTTGTGTAATTCTTCTATCATCAAGATTTTTGTGTTCCTAGTGTTCAGCTACACAGTTGTTGAAATGCAATTCCGTAAGCCAGCAACAGAATAGTGTGGTTATAAAGGCTGGCTTGGGCATACCTTTAAAAAAGCAGATTATGGGCTGCAGACGGGAGAGAAGGGCTTTTTCCATAGCCAGGGAGCCACTGGCTCTTCCTGGAGCATTCTGGATGGAAGGAAACTCACTTGAGCACGGGGGCAGTGGCATTTAGCATACTTCTCTCTTGCACTAAGAATAATATAACTGAGATCTGTGTGGGTGAAGAGAGCCATATAAGCAAGACTGGGAAACAGCAGCTTGGAGAATGAAAAAGAGAAGCGGTAGGCTGCCTGTGTCTCTGGGGACCTGATGGATGAAAATGGATCTGCTGCCTCTGCCCAGCATGCATCCTTGTAAATGAATGCGAATCTTGCCAAAAACACCTCAAATCTTCGGTGGTCTTCCAGAGGATGCTCAAGCCAGGTAAGCGCCCCCCTCAACACTCCTCACACTTGTGGGTAACAATCTATAAGGAGCAAAAAACTGAAACAGAGCTAGATGAAACCTTGCACCATTTGTGTGCTGTAAGCCACCGTTTTTGAGAGTTCAAAGCACCTCACTCAATGTGCACGAATCACTGGGACAAGGGTGTAAGGTAGGCCAATACGGGTATGTCCGTTTCGAAGAAGCCGGGACAGGTGGCTTGTGTGATGCTCCCTGACGCGCGCATGTCAGGCTGCTGCTGAGAGAGGGTGTTTCCAGGCAGGGCTTTCATCCCTCCTGCTACATTCATGGGATTTTTGCATGATGGTGCCTTCTGCTTGAGATACTCCTGCATTTTGCCACTGTTTCTTCTGCCATTTTTCTTACCAGAAAAAAAAATCTGTTAAGGAGGAAAAGATGTAATAGTTGCACTAATGAACAGCCATGGATGCATCAAAGAGCTTTGTGTGCAAACAGGCGATACAAAGGGGTGTGGGGAATGTTGTTAAGCAGCCAGGAGGAGCCAAATGCATTTTCTTTAGCCTGGGCTGCTTCTGTATTTAAAAAACCAGCACGTCAGCATGTTCTGCTGTAGAAGTGGTAGTTTTGTTCTAGCAGAAGCCCGGCCTCATTTGCTCTGTTGTTTTGTACTTGGATTGTCTGTTTATGACTCTGTAAGGTTTCCCAAGCCTTTTAGACTCTGGACTCAGATGCTGTGGTCCCTCTTCTACTCACACTTACAACTTCCTAGGGGTTAGTTCTCCTACTTCAGGAAACCAGCACTTTTGCCTTGGTGCAGTGATCAGAACAAGCCTCGTTTTGCTTGCTACTCTACAGATAAGCATGTGATGTTCATGTCTCGGCTTGCTATAAAGTCAGCTGTGCCTTCTTGGATTACATAGCATGATATATAAAGTCCACAACCACATTCCCTCATCATCACCATTTCAGGCAGCTGCACTAGGTATCACTCGGGAGGGATGACACAATGCCCGGATTAAGGAAACATTTGTTATTTCCAGCGAAGGAAAGCAGTAAGGGTGCAGAGCTTTGCAAGAGCTTCAGCTATTAATTACAAGTGTTTGGACAGGAACGTTATCCTGGGAATGGGTTGCCTTTTGGTTTTCGGAACATTTGTTCCCTAAATATCAGGTGAAGAGGAGTTGTTTTTGTTTTGCTTTACTAATGAAGATTAATTAATGACTTGAAGTATCGCAATCCTGGTTAACTATATGAATGGTTAATGAAGAAAAATTAGAAAGACAAATCATTTGTTAATCCAAAAGTGATGGAATGCATGGAATTAAGAAAGGCACACCCGGGATATACAACAATATCCCGGCCCAGCATCAAGGTTACGAATCTACAAGGTCTCAGGCACTGGTACTGGGCTCAGCCCCCAAGTCATTGCTTGATCTTAGGAAGCAACATTTTAGAAAGGGGGAAGGGAGGTACAGGCCGGTTAAGTCTGAGTGGCATGCAGCATGGTGGCCTGCCTGCTTTCCAGGCTGGGCTGGGACTTCTGAATTTCTTTGTGGCTGGACTTGCAGAGCCAGGCCAGCAATTGCAAGCACTTCATGCTTAACTGGGCCAGGGCAATGACAAGGTCCACTGTGGTGGAGTTCAGGGCAGGGCAGGGCTGGCCTGGCCTGGCCTGGCCTGGATGGGCACGAGCTCCCAGCGGTTGCTCTGTTTCACCATTGCGTCCTGCTTGTCCACCTGCCTTTTGCCCTGGCTCAGTCAACAGATTTGGTAGTGAGGAGGAGAAGCCAAGCAAGTCATGGCCGACGTGCTCAGTGGCTCTCCGCCTCTCAAAGAAGGAAATGAGCACCCAGGTGAGGAAGAGGATGAAGGCGACAGCAGCTGGTGGCAATGGCAGGAAGAAGGTGGACTCACTGAGGGTGACTTAGCCGAGGGGCCTTGCACACCTGAGCTCCAGTCTTCAGGCTGCAGTTGCCAGGCTCTCAGCAATGAAGGAAGCTATGGGAGACTCCAGTGGCCTCCTCAGCTTATCCCTGCATCCTATGCTGAATTCATGGCCCCAAACAGGGAAGAGCAGCAGAATGCAGGAGCCTCAGGCCAGGTGTGTGTGTCTGAGCAAGGGACAGAGGGAGTCTGTGTCTATCCATATCTGTATCATCTATAGCTAGGTATCTGCTTTATGTGGAAGAGTGCCAGGGCCCAGAAAGACCTGGCTCTCTGTAGATAAATTTTGTTTATTAATTTATGTTATTTAATAGCTCACACTTTCACTCCCCAAATGAACCGGAAGTTGCTATAGTTTCACTCCGAGAAAGGTGAGTGTGTGTGGATAGATAGATGCTTGCAAGGATGTTCTCCGCCACCCCCAACATTTGCTACAATCAGACATTTTAGGTTACCGCCCATAGTGTGGTGGTGGTGGGTTTCAGGGGGAGTTCTAGGCTATAGGGTATCCCATATGACATAATATTCACCTTCCAGAATTAGCAGTTACCTGTGCACAAAAAGGAACCTGGCGAGGGGTGGGGGAATAACTCCATTGGCTCCACTCCAGCAAAAATTAGCAACGAAACATTCCATTTCATCATTCTGCAGCAGAGAGAATGATGAAGTGGAGCCATCCCATCTGCTTTGCTGAGACACCAGCAGACTCTGTCCCAAACTGTTTCCATTTGGGTAAAAATGCTTTCAATCAATCAGTCAATCAATCTGCCAATGCTGTAAAGCTTGATTAACTTGTTCCACTGATTTTAGCAGGGCTTAGTCATGAGTAAGTTTGGAGCCATTTTCTTTGACAGTACAATCTTATTCAGCTTTATTGGAACATCGTAGCATGTCAAGCTGGATGTGCTTCTTCCAGGCATCTTTGGGACCACAGCCTGAGAGTCAATTTACACAGTCAACAGTTCTACAAGATGTCTCTGTTGCCGAACGGTAGCACTTTAGACTTCAGATGAGGATCGATGGCTGAATGGCCACTTTTTCTATCTTTCTCTCTCACACACGTAAATAAACCCTTTCTGCACCTGTAGCGATCACACACTGAGTGGAGCTGTTGCAATGTTTAGAGCCCCACTGTTGGAAGAAATCCCTCTTCCCCAGCTCTGCCCTTTCCTAGTGTGGGATATAGTTATGAGCTTTCCCTGCCAGTAACTGTGGGGTGGGAGAGGGCACCGACTTACAAAAGCCAGGCAGATGCTTTTTCCAGCAGTGCCACAAAACCATTAAGGTTAAAGTACAGCCAAATGTAAGCAGGGCGCAGTGGAGGTATCTTCGCTTGTCTATTGATTGTGTGGGATGGTCACTGGATAGGACAGCGAGATCTCAGGGAAGGAAAGATGGGACACAAATGCCTGCATGTGATGAGGCAAACTGGTGTAGGGTGTCTGTGCACCTCTAGGGGGTTCTGGGTTTCTCTATCTTTAGCCTTCAGTGTTTGGTGCTAGCTTTCTGTTGGTGTATACTGGCTAAGTTGCTGCAAAGGAGCAAGTTTAGAGAAACTCTTGATTGTGGTCTGTGTTAGCCAGAAGAGGGAAGGTAATGTGGTGCCACTGGACACCTTTCTTGGTGACTACACCTTCCCACTTAGAAAATAAAAAATAAAAGAGGGTTCCATTGGTGCTGAAAATGGCAGGTTCAAAGGTGCCGTTGGGTGTGTTGGCGCTTAGCCCTCCTCTCCACCTTGTGTTCAGTATCTTGGGCTTTGCCATGCTTCCAGCAGCAATTCTGTATTCATGTCCAGGACAGTTTCTCAAGTTGCCAAATGTCTACAGTCCGTAAAGGTTGCTTACATTCCCCAAATCCATTGGTTGATGCTTATTTTCCAGGTGTGTGTATTTATTTATAAATAGGAAGTTTTGCATATGGAACCGTGCAAAAACCTGCTTTGTTATGGAGTGACAAATTAGTTAATCTGGATATAATCTGGTTCGGCATACACACCTTATTATCTACCAAAATCCCCAAATCTTTGCACTGTATACATACGGACCTTTCATGGATTGGTGGCATTTTGTCTTTGCCACATCCTCTGTCCAAAAGCTGAAACAAAAAGCATCCGAAAGAGCTGCCATCTTCTCAAACCCTTTTTTAGATCCTTCTCCGGGGGGGGGGGGGGTTGAGTTACATAACGCTTTGAGAAAATAAGACAATTCTCCCTGTCGCTCACCCTGCAGCTTTTCTGGCTGCCCGAGAGAGACGGGGGAAGGGAAAGTTTGGAACAGCAGCCTCTGCCGTGCCTCTGCAGCTTTAAAAGGTTTATTTTGGGCCGAGGCATCTGGCCCTGCTAGTTTAAGGCTGTATTTGAGCTTTCAGCAAAGAGCATAAAATGCCTCAAGTCGCTGATAAGCCTCCGTATCAGCTGGCCGAAGACATTTTGCTGCCTGAGGCAAAGGACAAGATGACCCTCCCTCCCAGCCCACATGCACAGACGGGCAGCCGGATCTTAAGTAGCGGGGAGAGCAGCCACCGCCGGCAGGACCGGTTGTGCGCGGAGCACACGGCGCTGTCCTCCAACAAAGGGAACAGCCGGAGTGTCATGAGGAAAAGCGGGAGGCGGCTGCCCCTGCGCCCCATCGCCTGCTGCCCCTTTGGCCTAACGGTAGGGCCCGCTCTGCTCCACACCGTGACTACGGCCCCAGCTCCAGCATCCGAGGACCGTGTGCTCCCTCGTGCCACTGCTGACTGCCTATACATTTCTTGTCAGCCAGGTCAGAATGGAAGCCCGGGGCGTCTGTATTTCCTCTGAAGTAGTCAGAACTTGCAAGAAGAAGAGAAACTCCACCTTCCAATACCTGCCCAAGAGGGACCCTATTTCTGCTTTTGCGGGCCAATGTGCAGAACTCTTCCCTTCTGTTTTGCATGGCTGGAAGTGCCCTCTATCATCTCTGTTTAAGCTCTTGCTCCTGTTTGCTCACCATCCATTCTTTCGCTTTAAAAACCCACAATTCCTGCGAGAACCATGATGGCAGTGGTGTCAGGACCCCACACTTGACGCTGCAGGCTGGACTGGGATGAACAGGGGCCTGTCAGGTTGGTTGGACAAGCAGCAGAACCCACCCAGACCCAGCATCCTCACCAGACCTGAGGCACAGCCCAGGCTCCTCCAATCAGGGACGCTTGAGCCGGGGAAGCCTGAGCTGGGACCTTCAGTCTGCACCCTCAGAACATGTGCCTCTTGAGGAACAGAGTTTTTTAAAAATGTGTTGCTCTTTCAAGATTGCTCCTGGCAAAGGAGTTGTTGGATCAGAAGCATACTGGGTTCATGAAAGGGTTTTCATTGGCACCTTTGAGAATGCCCCCGCTTCCTCTTTTGCTCTGTGCTTCCCTTCTGCTTTGGGCTGGGAGCAAAGAAAGAATGTGGTGAAGCAAGCTGCTTGCCTGAGGCTAGGTTTGGGAAGGCTACTTGTCACAGGTAGGACAAGCACTCTCAGGTCTGCTGGGCAGAAGAGCACCCCAGAAGAGTGGCTGGGGCACTCATATGGCCAGCATCGCCCCCAGGTTTCTGAGGGCCTCTTGGGCAGGCCACCTTCCATGCCCCCCCCCCCCGTGGGTCCATCTGCACAATGCTGCCGGCACCAGCTGCTGATGCTCCTCGGTCTCTCTCTCCTCATGGCTGCCGCTTGCTTCCTTGAGTTGGAGCTTTCAGGCGAGGCAACTCCTGCGCCTCCCCACTTCTGCTGCCTGGGCCAGGGCAGGAAGCTGGTGGCCATGCAGGCTGCAGCAGAGAAGAGCAGCAGCTCCTGCCAGCAAGCTCTTCCTGGGTCCCAGGCCCAACAGGTGCCCAACAAGGCTTATTCCTGACACTGACCTTGAATAGGGGGATCCTCATGGGATCCTCAAATTAAGGACTGCCATCCATTGCAGCGTCTGGAGCTGGCCATGGTGCTCAGCCCCATCTCCTCCAAAAAAGCACCCACATGGAGAGTTCCTGTGGGGCTCAAAGGAGATGCTTCAGTGGAGGAGGAGACCCCCCAAAAAGGAGTTTTCCACCTCCCCTAGCAAGCTTTCTCCTTCCTCTCATTGTCCTGGCTCTCTTTCTTCCAGGGGCTGGGTGGCCTATGTTTAAGATTTTATTTTCCCTCACTCTCAGAATCATTTGAAAGTCACATGATTTATCCATCTCCTACATCTTGTCAAAATTTTAGAATGACTAATTAATCACTGAAAGGACTTGATAGGCTCTGTTATGTGGATGCCAATGCAGAAAGCCACGTTATTACCCAGCGGATGGAGTTGTGCTATCATACACAGATTAAGCAATGCTCTCTTGTCTCTAGTCTTACAGCTGTATTCCTTTGGGGTATTCCTTCAGAGTGCAGACTCGTAGCTGAATGTTATTAAATCAACGCACAAAAATAGCAGGACAATTCCCGTGACAATCTTGAGAGCTGACAAAATGCAAGGAACAAGCTAGGCTTAAAAACAGACTGGTAAACATATTCTGTGACATCAGAAGCACACAGAGCATATCTTGCCTGTATCACCCCGTTCTCTGAACCTCTCCTCTTGATGAGCTTGTGTGTGTGTCCACACACAATGTGGCGGGGTCACCCAACGTTGGCAGAACCCCAAGTCCCTATTCCCTGTTGCCAGCATCTGCTTCCCTCCCAGGACAAAAGGCAGCCATGCCCCCGACTGGATCTGCACTGTCATGTTCAAGTTAAAGCCCCTTCTCACCTTCCTGCAGTCCAGATCTCCACCCCACCTTTTCCCCATGAATACCACTGAGCAATGAAAAGCCAAGGGTGCAAAGTCCAGTCACATGTGTAATGTCTTTCCAGTTTAGACACTGATACTAAGTGCATTGTCCAAGGCGCACATTCAGCTCGTCCCTTCTTGTCTCTCCTCTCCCTCCTTTCCTTGTGTTGCTAACTTTCCCACTGCCTCCTGCAAAGGTAAGAACCTTGCAGAGGCCCATCTTCATTGTCTATGAAATGCTGCAAAAAATGGCCTACACAGCTAGTCCTGCAACCTTTATGTTTGCTGCAGTACAAAAATTTCCCACTTCTCTGGTGGCATTGATGGAAAACCTTTTTGTTTGACTAGAGGGGAAATAGAGAGAGATGATTTTGTTAGATTCTGGTACCCATTCATGATGTATTTCTGAGGGTTTGATGGAGTGTATGGACCTCCAGTGGATCACCTCAGTTTCTGGACTTGTAGGTTTTAATTGCATAGAAACGGGCTGGTGAAGAACTGACTATATTAATTGTACCATTGTGGATATTAACAATGTGACTGTAGTTGTATATATTGTAAAAATTTTAAAAATCCAATTTCTTGCCCCAGTGTTCACAGTTTCCTTCAAGGTGCCACTCCGGTTATGGCTTTCTTTCCATTTCTGATCATTTAAAGTGGGCCCTTTTGTATCTGGGGAAATGCAAATACCCTGCATTTGTGAAACTGCTGTGCATGCATTATAGGTAGCTAAAGGACATTTGTGCTATACCTTGTGAGGTGCAACAAAAATTCTCCCACACACACTCCTTCCATGCTGTCTTCATTTTTTTTTTAATAAAACTGTTATTTCCAGTGTGCTTTTTAAATATCAGTGCTGACTGTCAACTCCCGTGCTGCGTGATTCCTGTGCAGGAGGATATATTTAGCCAATGCGTTGTCTTTGATAGAGAGGTCAAATAACAACAAGACAGAAAGTTGTCACTCACAGACAACAGGCGAGATACCCAGCATGCCTGCAATCGACATACCACTGCCAATGGAAAACCATTTGCTGAGAATACAGAGGCTGGGTGTTCCCAAAAAAGGTGATCCTGGCTAAGCAATACACCAGGAAGAATGTAACTATGACAACACTCTGGAGCTGTCTTTGCACACTGAGTGTCCAGGGATGTGTGACCGCCACTTTTAGAACATCAGAGCCCACAAGAAGGGAAGAAGCCAAATGGCTCCGGGGGCAGATGTGAGCCAAGATAACCAGAACACATGTGCTAGTGCAAGGGCTGGATTTGGGTTATTACCACCGGCGTGGCTTTCGTTGGCAAGAACTGGGGAAGCTTACATTCAGTGTAAATAGATGGTGATTTATTACACCGCCGACCAAGTCTACTGCCAGGAGTCTGCAAGTTTGTATGGCATGACTCCATTCTCTGGCCAATTTCACAGACAGATACACAGGCCCAGAAGTGACCCCCTCCCGTGCCCCTCCAAAACAAATAGCAATGAAAGATAACTGCTTTCTGTTGCTGAAACAGAAGAGCTATTTGTGGACCTTCTCTTCATCGGGATATTTCTTACTGCTTTTATGCGGTACGAACTGCTGGAGCTGTCTCTCCTGAACTGCGCAGTAACTGATGACTGCCGAAAACAGAAGCAAGTAGGAGAAACTGGCTAGCTATGCAAGCCGGTGTGTTGTGGTGTGGTGTGGTGTGGTGTGGTGATGAGAGCGCTGGAGTGGGATCTCCGGGAGACCCAAGTTCTAGTCCCCACATGGCCACAAAGCTCACTCTGGCCTACCTAGTTCAGTTTTGGGCTAGTTGCTGCCTCTCAGTCTAATCTATCTCACAACCTATTTGTTGTGAGAATAAATGTGAGAGGAGGATGAGGATTGTGTAAGCTGCCTTGAGTTCCTTGAAGGAAAAAAAAGTGGGATATAAATATAATTAACAATAAAAGAAAAGCAAGTGCTATGCCAATAGAAGAGAGGAACTAGGATAATATCATTCCTTCCTCATCTCTGCACTATCAAAGATATTCATGATATTGTCAACATAAGTGAATATTTGTTAGCATGTATGAGTGACAGAACATACAATGGGGTCCCCACCGTTTTTGACTGGGTGGGCATATCTGGAATGTTGAGAGAGTACTGTGGGTGCTCTCACAATATGGCTCCTGCAGGGTGAGGGTAGCTGGTCATAAACACTTCTTTCCCAAAAGACAAACAGGTGAGGCTAGAAGAAGAGTAGCTTGGCCAAGAACCTAAGCACAAGGCAGAGATGGTGTCTGAGCTCCAAAGCACAGCATCACTCATTTGAACCAAAATAAAGCAGCACTTTGCTTTGCAGCATAGTGGACTCCAAGGCACATTTTTAAAGACTCTTAAGAAATAAAATAGAAACCAGAGGAGGCAGGGAGCCTGGTGGGTGCCAAGAAAGGGGACTGTGGCATGTCAGTGGTGCCCAGCGGCATCCTAGATGCAGAGTGATATTCCCTCCATCCTTCCCAAATGGAACTACGAGAGGATGCCATGGCTGGCCAAAAATTCCTCATCCTGGCATTCTGTTCTCTTTCCTTACTGTTGACACCACATACCAATCGTGCATGATACCTGCAGAACTTGATGCTTTCTTTCTCTTCTAAGCCTGCAGAGTTTGACGATTCCCCCTTGCCACCTAGAATAAAGACAAGCCTGGTAGAGTGGGCCTAAGCCGAGTTTGGGTCTGGTGTATGGATGCTGAGGCGGCTCTCCCTGGTCAGCTTGGCCAATGTGTCCTGTGCCACCAACAAGCCTTTCCTGGCAGCTCTGCAGCAGTGGGATAAATGGGGCCCGATCCCCAGGCCAAGCAAAATGCCAAGGGACTGCATGACCATTTAGTCATAAACCAACTCAAAGAATGTGCTCACTTTGCCAACTTGTCCCAGATCCATGTTTAATTTTAATTTAATAAGACATTTTTATCCCGTGTTTTCACAGATGTCTCAAGACAGCTTACAGAGTATAAAATCAAAACAATAAAAATACAATCCATAATATAATAAATAGCAATAAATAGATCATAATAAATACAACCATTACTAACAGAGTAACATTAAACCAATAATAAACAAAAGAGGCTAAATTACAATCATGAAAAAATAATTAAATAACAATGGATAAAATAATGAGGAAAATAAAATAAAATGCGACTGTTAAGTTTAAAAATCTAAAAACTCAGATTCTTAACATGGTGTTTAAATAAAAAGGTTTTAACCTGGCGCTGAAAAGAATATAGGCTTGGCACCAGGCAAACCTCTCTGGGGAGCGCATTCCACAGTCTGGGCGCCACCACAGAAAAGGCCCCACTCTGAGTAAATGCCCTTTTTACCTCCTTCAAGGAGGGTTCCCGGAACAGGGCTCTCCCACAGATCTTAAAGAGCATGAGGGCATATAAGGAAGGAGACGGTCCTTCAGGTATCCTGGTCCCAAGCTGTGTAGGGCTTTATAGGTCAAAACTAGCACCTTGAATTCAGCCCGGACTTCAACTGGAAGCCATTGGAGTTGGTAGAGGACCTGCGTTTTATGAGAATAACGGCCGGTCCCCATCAGCAGCCTAGAAGCCCTATTTTGTACCAGTTGAAGTATCCAGACCATTTTCAAGGGTAGCCCCACGTAAAGCGTGTTACAGTAATCCAACCAGGAAGTTACCAGAGCATGAATAACTGTTGCTAGGCAGTGCTTGTCCAGGTAAGGACGTATCTGATGGACCAGCCGAAGCTGTAGGAAAGCACTCCTTGTCACCAGTGCCACCTGGGTCTCCAGTGACAGCTCTGGATCAAGGAGTACCCCCAAGCCGCAGACCCTGTCCTTTAGAGGGAGTGCTACCCCATCCAAGACAAGGTCAGAATCATTTGGCTGAAACCCCACACTGCCCACCAACAAGACTTCCATCTTACCTGGATTGAGGCTCAGTTTATTGGCCCTCATCCAGCCCATTATCTTGGCCAGGCACCGGTTCAGTACAGCCACTGCCTCACCTGGGTTAGTTGAAAAAGAGAGGTAGAGCTGGGTGTCATCAGCGTACTGATGACTTCGCAGCCCAAACCTCCTGATGACCTCTCCCAGCGGTTTGGTGTAGATATTAAATAGCAAGGGGGACAAAATGGAACCCTGTGGTACTCCATGGCCTAACTGCCATGGCACAGAGCCAAAGTCCCCCAGCACCACCTTCTGGAATCGGCCGGCCAGGTAGGAGCGGAACCACTGCCATGCAGAGCCTCCTACTCCCAACCCAGCCAGCCTATCCAGAAGGATGCCGTGGTCAATGGTATTGAAATGCACTGAGAGGTCCAGGAGAACCAACAGGGATGCACTCCTCCTGTCCCTCTCCCTGTACAGGTCATCATACAGGGCGACCAAGGCAGATTCAGTACCATAGCTGGGTCTGAAGCCAGACTGAAATGGGTTCAGATAATCCGTTTCATCCAAGAGTGCTTGGAATTGTCCCACCATCACCCACTCTAACACCTTGCCCAAAAACGGAATGTTGGCTACCATTCAATAGTTGGTGGCCACCTCTGGGCCCAGGGACACCTTCTTCAGGACAGGCCAGATCACTGCCTCCTTCAAGGGGGCAGGGACCCAACCCTCCCTCAGTGAGGCATTAATAACCTCCTGGACCCAGGGACTAATCCTGTAACTGGCTTTCTTAAGTAGCCAAGAAGGGCAAGGGTCAATTAAACAGGTGGTAGGGCATACCGTCCCAAGCTCCTTGTCCACATCCTCAGGCCTCAACAACTGAAACTCATCCAATAATGATGGACTAGGCGGCTTTCTGGACACTTCCCATACTGGAGTCATATCAACTGTGGAGTCCAGATCGTGGCAAATCTGAGTGATTTTTTCCTTAAAGTGCTGGGCAAAGTTGTCACAGTGGGCTGCTGATGGTGTCACAACATCTTTTTCCTGGCCAGAGTGTATCAGGCCCTGCACCGCTCAGAAAAGTTCCGCTGGATGGCACTGTGAGGAAGCAATGGAAGCAGAGAAGAATTGTCTCTTCGCTGCCCTCACTGTCATAGCATAGGCTCAATAATGAGCACATACTGTAAGTGTGTTCGGTCAGATTCTTCCCAAGATTTCCTCCAACTGTGCTCTAATTGTCTCCCTTTCTGCTTCATTGCCTGCAACTCAGGCGTATACCATGGAGCTGAGAGGGCTCTGCTAGGTGGGAGAGAACCCTTAGGAGTGATCGTGTCAATTGCCCTGGTCATCTCCCTATTCCACGAATCAACTAGGACAATCAACAGGAGTGCCAGCTTTATCAACCAGAAAGTCCCCCAGAGCATTCAGGACTCCATCATTATGCCTCTGGCTCTGGGGGTGGACCTTCTTAACAGGGTCTGCACCCTTCCAGAGGGAGAGATCAGCCCCGAGCTCAAACCTCATGAGGAAGCGGTCTGACCATGACAAAGGAGTTAAAGTCAAATTTCTCACTTCCAGGCCAACCTCTTCCTGTCCCGTCGAGAAAACCAGGTCTAGCATGTGTCCTCTTTCATGGGTTGGGCCGGTGACATGTTGAGACAGCCCTATGGCAGCCATGGAAGCCATGAAGTCCTGAGCCGCCCTGGGTAGAACCACCTTGGCGTGGAGGTTGAAGTCCCTCAGGGCCAACATCATGGGGATCCTCAACACCAGGTCCAAGACGATCTCCGTCAGCTCAGGCAGGGAGTATGCTGGGCAGGAGGGTGCATGGTATACCAGCAGAGTCCCTAATCTGTCTCGGTCGCCCAACACCAGGTACAAACACTCCAGGCCTGGCCTCGAAGGAGCAGGAAGCCCCGTGAGGGAAATAGTGGCTCGGTGAACAAAGACAACTCCGCCTCCCCTTCCCTCTGGGCATGGCTGATGTTGCACCAGGTATCCAGACAGGCATAATTGTGTGAGGGAGACATCTCCCCCTTCTCCTGCCCAGGTCTTGGTAATACATGCCAGGTCAGCCCCCTCATCAAGTCATGTATGAGAGATGTTTTATTATGGACCGACCTGACATTCAACAGCAACACTGTCAAGCCTGAGGGCCAGCTGATATTGCTGCCAGGAAACTTCTGGTTGGGGGAAAAGCCAGAAAAGGGGATGGTATCAAACATCGGTCCCTCCTTTTCCTAGGCTGGCAGGTACCCAAATTCTAGGCTGCAATCTTAAAGCCACACTTACCTGGGAGGAAGACCCCACTGAGTATTGTGGAATTTATGTCTGACTAAGCAGGCACAGCCTTGTGTTTTTAAGTTCCTTTCTTTACAGCCAATGTTCCTGCTGAAAAGAGGCAGTTCAGCTAGCCTCACCTGCACTGCAGCCTAATTTGGAAAGCTGTTAGCACAGAGAAATATTGATATTGGCGTGTCCTGTGTTGTTCCGAGTGCAATGTCATTTTTTTAAACCTGCCTCACAACTTTCATTTATAAAACCTCAGCAGTGATATTTCCATGTGTGCTTTAGGAAAACCAGTGCACCTCACCTGAGCTGTAGCTGGCACATGTGCTTGCAGGTGGAGCAATTTCTTCCCGTGCGCCTCGAGAGAGGCCTTTTAGTCTGTCCCAGGGCCGTGCCCGGCACAAATTAGTTCCAGCCTGTTCATTTTGAAGGAGCACGACCAGAGTCAGGGAAGTGAATGCATGTCCAAAGGAATGATTAGCATAGGGTTGGAGTGACGATGACATGGTATAAACTATAAGCAAGACACAAGAAGGGGCACGTAGTGTTTCCTTGTGCAGACACATTTTGAGGGTGGGGGCACATCTGGGGAAATGCCCCTCCAGCTGCAATTAGTGATGGGAAAAAGCTCCCATTATCCTGCTGCTAACTATATCGTGTGTGCGTGTGTGGGGGCTACTATTCCCTGAGACCAAATGCATGGCTTTTTCCAATAGAAATCAAGTTTTGCCTATGTTGATATGACTGGCAGGGGCGCATTCAGTGCCGCATGGATTAAAGTGGATTTAAAACAAAAAACAAAAACAGGCATTTTTAATCAGTATGCAACAGTGATATACACCGTGTGTGATACCACGTTCTGTCTCCTCCTGAATGCAGGTGCACATGAGGGCTAGCAACTGGCTGCAGAGTCACTGCCCTGGACAGTTTGGAGCCAACCACTTCCTCCCCACCCCATTGGCTGCACAACCATTCCAATGTTCCTGTGGCCATTCGTTATTTATTTTATTTTTTAAGACATGAACTTGTTTCATGTAAGTGCGTGTTGTGTACAGGACGCTGTAGGCAGGGCATGCTAGGATAGCCCAGGTGGCTTATTTTATGGAGAACTGTCCTGCATCTTAAAGGCTTGGCCCATCCTATATGGCAGTGGTGGCGAACATATGGCACGCGTGCCACAGCGGGCATGCAGAGCCCTCTCTGTCAGCACACGAGCCAAGTCGCCCAGCGTCGCCGCAGCAGCCGAGCATCAGATAACAGCATACATAGGGGCCATGCGCATGCTCAGAAAAGAGTAGCAGTGCCAGGCGATGACATCACGAGCCACGACTCATTAGTCTCGACTCGTCCAAGCTTTTGCATGGTGTACTGCCAAGGGGAGATAGATAGATAGATAGATAGATAGATAGATAGATAGATAGATAGATAGATATTTGCTTGGACTGGCTGTGAGTTGTTTTTTCTGAACTAAAACCTCAGTTTTCAGGTTTTATTGTAGTGTTGGCACTTTGCGATAAATAAGTGGGTTTTGGGTTGCACTTTGGGCACTTGGTCTCTAAAAGGTTCTCCATCACTGCTATATGGCCTGAAGTACCTGATCCTGCCTGATCTTGGAAGGTAAGCCAGGGTCAGGCCTGGTTAGTGTTTGGATGGGTGACTGGAGTCCTGTATACAGCAGGGAGTTGGACCTGATGGCCTTCTAGGCTCCTTTCATCTGTAGGACTCCATGAGTCTATCTAGTGTTTGAAGGCCATCTTTTTTCTTTGCAGGGCTGTTCCATGCAATTGGAGTATTTATTTATTAGTTTTATATCCCACTTTTTTGCAAACTCAAAGAGGCTTGCATAATCCCCCTCCTGCTGCTCTCAATTTTATCTCCATACCAACAACCCTGTGAGGTAAGTTGGACTGAGGGTCTGTGACTGGCCCAAAGTCACCCAGTTGGCTCCATGGCTGAGTGGGGACTAGAACCCAGATCGCCTGAATCCCAGCCCAAAGTCCTTAACCACTACACCACACTGAAGTCCTCCGAACAGCTGCCCACCCACAGTCAGCATCTGGCTGGCAAAATAAACAGTCTGTCTTCTGCACCACAGGAAGATGCACTGTATTTCTGTTTAAATCATATGTTCCTATTTAAAGAATGGCTTCTGAATTTGCCTTTCTGCACAAGAATCAGCACATGTACCATCTCTTATTTGCAGGGCGAGGTACTTCCTCTGATTTGGCAGCTTGTAAGGGGCCTGCCTGCTCTCAGCGGCCCATAAAGTGTGTGCAAAGCATTGAGCCGAGCCACATGCTGTTAAAATGCCACGCCTCTGCTGTTTTGCCTCCTCTGGCATGAATCTGTTGGTTTGCATATTGCTTTGAAAGTTATCATTTGGAGTTACCGGTTTATTGGGAGCTACCTAAGTGCTCTCCAGTGCTGAAAGGCAAGACAGAAGTGGTGGTAGTAAAATGGCTACTGCTCAGCTTTTGTCTCCCTCCCAGGAGTTCTCTTCACCAGCCCTTCATTTTATGCTCATGATTCCTCATCTTCAGGTGCTTTATAAGATGTCATCATTGTCTAGGATCTCTTCCATGCTTTCCAGGCAATCCTGGACCTTTTTTTTTTTTTTAAAGAGGTCCGAAAGTATAGCAGTATCCTGAAATTGGTGGAATGAACCAAGCCTTGTATTTCTGCAAGTCTGTGTAGCGACTCAGTGTGCTTGTGTAATGGAACACAAAGAAACGCTGAGAAACAAAAACCCAGGGCAGGAGTGGCGGACATGTGTTCAGGAGACGATCTTTATCCTGCACAGAGTCTGCAAGCAAAAACCTCAAGAGAACGGTGGGTGAAAAGTCCTCTGCAGAGAAGTCCCCAGGCTCAGCTGTTGACTGGCCTGGTCGTCAATGGAGGCTGCCTGGCCACTAGAACCACATTCACTTGCCTCATACACAGAGATGCTTCAAGCGATGCAGTTTGGTGCTGGGATCAAAGGAAAACCTAGAAACAGAACGAGTCAGAAGGGGTCTCCCAGGCCATCTAGTCTGACCCCCAGATGGTGCAGGAAAGAAAGGAGTTACTCCACAGTCATGTAACAATGTATATTTTATGCTCAAATATATTTAGAAGTACATAACTATGACAAAACTAGTTTAGACACCAATTTTATTTTGTGATAAAATAATGTCCACAATAGATTAAAATACAAATGCAGAGTTTTAAGGTCACAGATGAAATGAGAAATAGGATAGATTTGTGAGACAAACACGTAAAGTTGACAGACTGGCAGTAGACTGTTGCTTTTTTATATTGTTCTGGTTTTAAAATGGCAAAAATATCTGTATTATGAGCCTCTGATTTTTATGCAGATGCAAATTTGTTTGCACATAAAATTAGGTCTGTTATCGATTTGCCATGAGTTTTGCTACTTTGCTAAACTGAATCTACTCCAACCCTTTCACACTCTGGGATTTTTCCTTTTTGAAGGGGAAATTCATATTTTTGTTGATATTTTGCATTTGTTTATATTTTATAGCAGCAAATTTTGCGGAGCCAATGTGATCAATGCTTCTTCCAGTGCAAGAGCCACCACAGTGCACTGATGCGTAGTCGCACCTTTATCTAGGAGAAGACGTGTTGAAAGCAGGAGAGGAGGCAGATCCCTAGCCGCTTAGTGAAAGTATGCCTATGCATTCTGTAGTGCCACCATTTCCCACCTAATAACTAAACATTTGTGGGCATAACAGGAACTTTAGGCAAAACCGCCTTGAAAGAAGCAAACAACCATTCGCATTGCAGCACAAACACCTTCCTTCATAAAAGCTGTGCAGACATTGTCACGGTGGTTGCAAGGTGACCTGTGACAAGACACCATATGTAATGTTCCAGACAGTTACCGGCCCTTGTCAAGGAAATAAAGTCCTCTGCTGTTAGAAATTGGAACACTCCATGTTTCCAGCCAGCTTTAGAGCAGTAACCGAGTGGTAAGCTGATTAAAACCATATTTTCCCAAATGAAAAAGAATCTATCTTTTTACGTAGCTTATAATTTCAGGCCTATGCTAGCAACTTCTAGCAGTTTAATGCTAAGTCCATGAAGCTTTAGCTTGCTTTTTACTCTAACCACAGAAAGCAATGTAGGGAAATCCCAGCAATTTGAACTCTCGATGATCCAAGAGATTTGAGGCTTTGGTTCCCACTCTGCTGCATGTTAATACTGCTTTGGACTTGGCTCTCCAGCCGAGCTCTTTATAACAAGGGAGTATGACAGACAGGACATTAAATGTACTTTCCGAGGAGGAAAGGCGAGTAAAAAGAGGCAAGGATCAATTTGCCGATTTTGCTCTGGAGATGACAGGTCGAGTAGTTAAAACCTTCCTATTTGCAGAGCTGTTTGTTATGCTGAGGAAGCAAATAGGACACTGCTTTGGACAGAGTCCAAGAGAGGCACAACTCCTGGTCCATCCATCACATCACTGCACATAGCCTGACCTACACTTGAAGAATGGTATGTACTTTGGGATGCGACTGAAAAGCTAGAAGGTTTCAAAGAATGAAAAAGAGTGTTGAGATTCTTCGGGAATGAGTATGGATGCAGCCTGCACAGCTGCCTTTCATGGCATCCCTAGGGTTGCTGGCATCTTTGCCCTCCCTCCTTTGACCTTTGGCAGAACAAGTCTTGCTACTATGGGCGAAGTTAGATTTACGTCCATGCTCTTAGTAGTATTTGAGCATTCCCTGACTCGGCCAGCCCTGTGGATAACACATGCACAACATGGCAGAGATAAAACCTCTGAAAGGGCAGTTCAGGCTTTCTTTCATAGGGGTGCAAACTAAGCGGGTTATCAGATTCTCTTTAGCCTATTGGAGTGGATATTTTAAAACTTCTCTTAGGAATCTTGCAGCCTGTGTTTTCATATGCTAGCAGGCTATGAACAGGCACTGTACTTCTTCATTTTATGATATGAATCCCTTTAGGATCAGGGGAAGCTGCTGCATGTGGAGTCACATCACTGGGCCTCCTAGTACTGTTGACACTGAGTGGCAGATTCCATCCAGGACTCCAGGCAGGGGTTTTTCTGGACATGCTCAGGCCCACACGTGGGTCCTTCCACATGCAAAGCAGGGGCTCTCTGCTGAGCCATGGCCCCTTTCTTTGAGTGCTAATTCCCAAAAATCTGGGATTCTGGGTTTACAGATGGTGGCAACTATTATTCTTGGATTAATATAATCCAGTATATAACTGAGTTGATACTGGATTATATTCAGTATAAACTCAGTTTAAAACCGATGAGCACCAGTTCTGCCTGATACGCAGCATTCTGGGACTTAGGTTGAGGCAAGGTGGGTGGTGACTCAGAGCATCGTTCCATTTGGTACTGGCACTGGAGTTAAGAGCCTAGTGCTTTAATCAGCTCAGATGGGAGTCTCACCCCCAAATCATATGAAAGCCATTCCAAGATTTTTGGAAGAATAGTGAGGCATAAATGTATAACAAATGCATCTCCATAGGACCCAGTTCCCAGTACTGTGACATTTTTCCTTGGCTGATCCAGACTGTCACTCAAGTACACTGGCAGAAGTGGATGGATCAACTTCTTCCTTTCAAGGCAGCACTTTTAGCTCCTGGAAGATCCTGCACAGAGAATCAGAAGACCCCACTCAATGGGGTAAGTTGTGGCATGTGGGGAGAACGATCCTCAAAACTCAGACAGAGAGACTTTCTGTGAGTAGAATCCTTCCACTCATGGAAAGCAGGTCTTTCGATACAACCCCATGCAAATAAATGACCAATCCATGCACGTCCAGATGTTTTATTCCAAATAGCACAGAGAAGAAATTGCCAAGGAGCAGCACAACTAACTAATGATGACCATTTCAAGCTCTAACAGAAGAACCAGTAGTTTTCTTTTAGTCACTCCCAACCTTCAAAGAACTTATGTTTATGTGAGAACAGGGAGAAAAATCACAGGAAAGCTTGTCATGAAAAAATTTCTTCCCTCCTGAACATAATGGAACATACACACACAGAAAAGGAACACTGAATGTCAAAGATCAAGTGTCTTCGGTGGGTCACCAAAAGTTCAACAAACTGGATTGTATTTCATGTCTCTTGCAGCTGTTGAGGCCTAGTTGCAATCAGCTGGAATCTGATCAATTTTTATTATAGACTTGCCCCATTAAAAAAATGCAATTTTAGTCAGAGGGGTAACTTAATCCACCAAATCAGGGAAGCCTGATTTATAGTTCAGTGAGATCTTGCTTTAGAGATAGAACGATAATTCAGGTTAAGCTCCCATGCTGTACTTGAAACCACTGAGCCATTCACAAGCAGCTCCTTCCAGCACAATAGTTCATTTACTTCAATTTGCACTGCAGACAACACTTAGCATGCTGCACTCTTGCTAGCCTGCCTTGATCTTTACGTTTCCTTGGGCAACCAAGTGCAGTAATTTGAGGAGCTGAAATGAATCCACCCCCAAAGTTGTGTCTCTGAATTGCTTGAGGGTGCAGACCTATGGCTTCCTGGCACAGTGTGGGAGGCCACAGTGTCCTTTGGAGTACCCGCTCCGAGGTTCTTGGATCACGGCGCTGGGATCCAGAAGGCCAATGCCTGCGGCACCCCTTGCAGCTGGCACAGAAAGAATTGCACCAGCTGCTCTTTTGGGGGAAAGAAAGGGAGTGCTGGGGGCAGAGAGGAGAGGGGGATGGTGTTGTGGGGCTACACTGATTCCCATCAGCACCATGGCCTCCTTCCCTCCTGCTCCATGGAGCTAACATCTAACCAGTGGTCTTCAAACTGAGATGCCTGAGAAACCATTCTCGGTTGAAAAATCACTGAGGAACCCATTAATAAATACATTCCATTGTTTGAACAAAATGTTACAATTGATGCTGCGATGATGTATTTCATGCAGTGTAAACAGAAACCATTTATAAAAGCATTTAAGAACCCATTTATTACTTAGTAACAAAATAATGTTATAATTACTGAATATATACTAAATTTAGTATAACTTCACTAACAAATAATATGAAAAAATATACTTTGTTTTGATGACTTGGATGTGCTTGTTTTTTGTCACTAAAAAAAATCAAAATGTGGCATTATTGATGACATTTGCAAGAGTATTTCTAGTTCTGCATTCATTTTATTCTTTTGTTAAGCTAACGTGATAATTCTTTCTTGCAATCTGAATCTACTCAAGTGAAACCACTTTGGCTTTAAAATGAATTACACTGCTTTAAAAAGGTATGTGTGTAAATACTCTGAATTAAAAGACGTCTCTCTTTTAAGAGAAAGTAAGGAAGAAAGCTCTTACAATTTCACTGTCATCACAGGAGTAAGCCCCTGGTCGTGGAACCCTGGGGTTCCCAAGAGCACAGTCTGAACACTGTGGATCTAGGTCATGGGTCCTCAAACTACGGCCCGTGGGCCGGATCCGGTCCACCATGCCCATTTAACTGGCCCGCCTCAGAGGTTTTGGACTCGCTGCGCGTGTGTGCGGCAAGGCGGCGTCTTGCTCGCGCAGAGTTCGTTTTGGACTTGCTTGGAGAAAACGATCTCCGCGCCTCGCCATGCGTGCGCCTGGCTGGGTGGCTTGCTTGCAGGGAGATCGTTTTGGACTCTCTCGGAGAAAATGATCTCCGCACGAGCAAGCCTCTGCCTTGCTGTGTGTCCCCTCCCCGCCGGCCCATCCCCTCCCCGCCACGCACCGCCTTGGCGGCCCGCACCCACCACCGGCACCATTCAGCTGGCTCCATTGAAAATCTAGCTGGCTGAAAATGGGCACGTAGAGCAAATGCTGGGTATGAGGCACGGTGGAAGAGAGGTTGCCACGGCTGTGCTGTGTGTCCTGCATTCGATGCTACATTGCAAGTATGTGTGTGGGGTGGGGGGAGCACGGGGGATTGGATGCCCCTCCCTGATTCTTTGGCACAGGTACTTGGCAGCAAGTCCCATTCTGATTAATCTCAGATTCATCCCTGGCCCCAACACCCAGTGCCCAAGATGTGCTTGCTTGTTAAAATAGACTTAAGCAAAAGGAAAAGGAAAAATGATGCCAAGAAGCTAGCTTTCCTAGTGCTAATGCTTAAGGGAGTTTACGTGGAATGGCAAAAGCGTGACCTTGTATTTTTAACACGGGACAGTAATTGAATAATAATAGCAATAAATTAAAGAACACAATTATGCAATTTTCTGGAGCTAATTTTAAAAAATCATGACCTCAACTGTGCATTTTTGAGGCTTGGCAGGGAAAACCAAAATGGCAGTGAATTAAAAGGGGTATTGACTGGAGAGGGGAGAAGGAGGCAAGACAGAGAGACTGGGATACCAGTGGACGACCAGTGGGGAAGAAGCGGGAGAAGGAGACACAGGGAGCCCAACCCTTTGCTGGAGGCAGCCTGGGTTTCTCTGTGAACAGCCAGCCCACGATCCGGTCTTCAGAGGCTGGTTTAGCATGACATGCGTACCTGGCTTCCCTCTCTCTCTCATTCACACAGGCAGCCCACTTGAGGTTGGTTCTCTCTCTCTCTCTCTCTCTCTCTCTCTCTCTCTCTCTCTCTCTCTCTCTGGCACTAGTTCCTCTTTCTCTGGAGCACATTTCCTTCCAACTCTTAAGTTTCTTTCCCTCTGTTCCCTCTCTCGCCTCTCTCTTTGCACATTGCCATCTTTAACTATATTTGTCTGGGGGGCTTTTTCATGCTAAATCCAGGAGGAATCTTTCCAGAGGCTAGGAAATAGCTTGGTGGGTGCAGGCACGGTGAACTTCCTGTGATATGCAGGGCAGTGAAGTGTCTTGAGCATCCACATCAGCCCATCTCTGAGCAGCCTTATAGCTCCCATCTGGTCAAGAACATGATGATTTCCTGAGAAGTGTGACCTACATCACCATTCTATTCCAACCTTCACTGTGACCCATTCTGAGCTATCCAGTCAGCTGGTCTTCTGTGACGGCTTGTGTCTGACCTCACCTAGCTAGAGAGAGCCCAGACCTGACGTGATCTACGCAACACCTGGAAGGACTGTAGGGCAGCAGGATCACCTTTTCCAAAAGGACTCTGTCCAGGTGTTTCTGCTTCCCTCCAGTTCCCCAGAGCCTGCAGGCAAGCAAGTGGAGGGTGGCCTCCTGGGTAGGGGACAGGTAACCTGCTATATTGCTAATGCTGCTCTTGGTTGCAAGAGGTTGGACTTTTACCATTGCATTAGAATAGATGACATCTCTGCAAAACCATAAAAAGGTTTTGTTCTCACTTTTGTGGTGAATTTCATGTGATCGCTTCAAAGAAAGCATGAACTTAAATGCAAAAAAGGAGTGAAAGACAATGATGCTAAAAGGGAATCTTGGAAGGCAGCAAAGAAACGCACACAAATATCAGGATGCCCAAGTGGCAACAGCATTAGGAGTAAAATACTCCACTGCTCTGCCAAGATCATTTTGATCCATGGGGAAATCATTGCTATGTTCCAAGGATGCTATGGAATGATTTTGTCATCCTGCCTTCTTTTTTTAAAGTTAAAAATCGAAATTGTCTTTTAGTATCAACTTCTCCAAAGACAAGGCAAGGACTAATTTTAGTCATTATATAAATGACCATGTAAATGCAACGTCATTCAGATATTTATGTTCTAAGATTATTTATCTCCTTCTGGTTGCTCCTTTGCATTGAGCTTTTATCCTAAGGGGCTTACATTTGCAGAAACAAAATGTGGCAGCAGACTGAAAATTCTCAGTCCTTGATACTCAGCATAAAAGAAGGAACTGTCCACATTCATCAGATCCATGAGAAATGATCTTTCACCCATCAGAGTGCCAAATTGCGGGTTAATTAATGCATGGTTTATGGGGATGTGTGGCATGCACACGCTATTTCTGGTTGAGTAAACTGTTTATGAACATCCAGTTTATAGGCCATTAGCTAGACATTCGAGCCCAGAGTTTAGCCCACAAACAGCTCAAAGTGTTTTGATTCATACGTCCCAGTAACAACCTTCACATGGACATAGGGTGCTTATTCAAACTGGAAACAGTTTGCATGCTTTGTGTGTTTCCAGAAACAGGTCAATGAGTGTTATCAGGGCCATCACTCGCCATGTGGCATGTCTCCCAAGAAGGCGTCCAGTGGGCCAGGCACAAAGCCTGCCTCAGGAATGATCGCACCCAGAGCCAGTGCGACGAGCGGGCCCAACCACCACTCTTGGCAGGCATGCCAGGGTCGCCATGACCTACACTGCACGAGAGTTGTGGCAACCCGGGAGAGGCAGAGCCCTGTGAAGCGCCCTCAGGGTTGCTGTCCACAGGTTTCCAGGCCAACCACGGGAGCAGAGATGTTTGGAAGAGACTGGAGGGGACCAAGAAGGGGAGGAGGGAGAGCTGTTGCCTTGCCGGTCCCTGACCCCATGATAAGGTATCAGGAGAGGTGAGCTGCCTAGTCAGAGGGCTTGCATAGGTCTTACTGACTGGCTCTTCACCAGCAGGAGCCACTCTGAGGGTGGAGCCCATGGCTTGGGTTCAACACTCTTTACATGAGCAGAGGCTTTTCTTCCAATTCACTAGAAGGTTTTTTGGAGTTACTTCCTCTTGTAGCTGTGAAGTGCCAATAAACATCTGCCTTGCAAAGAGCCTGTCTGGTGTTTGGGGGCCGAAGTGCAAGGCAGTCAGCTGGGATGACGGTAGCACAGCCAAGTGGCTGCTCTCAGTGGGAGCATTGCTCCTGAGGCAAGGAAAGCAGCCACGGTTATATGGCTGAAGGGATGAGAAGGCATGCTAGAAGGGACAGCTAAGCAGCTTCTAGAGCCCATCCAAGCACTCTCTAGGACAATATGGGGAGCAGCAAGTGGAAATGGGGCAGGGGAGAAACACTACGGAAATTTTCCCAATGACAGAACTATGTTATGTGCAAAGCCTGAGTATTCTTGAACTGGCAAGATTTATATAAGTAAGGGTAAATGTTCACATAACCCACAAGAATAATGAGCTGGTTATTTTCCTGACCAGGTGTTCAGAAACACAGACTACGGTGTTAGAATGATACATAAATATAGATAAGAACATCATGTTTTGAACAGACGGTACTGTGTACCTTACCATCAATCCATGCTAATGTTGCAGAGCTGTTTCTCTGAGTATGTGTATGCATGCATGCAACACGCATGCACCATACCTTGTGTCAGAGGTGTCATGGTCAAAAGTCCCTTATTTTGAGAACTCCATTATGTGAAAAAAGAATCCCAAGTAGAGGATTTCAATATGTGTTCACTAAAACCCTTATCCCTCTGTAAGTACCTCAAAGGCTGTCATAAAGAGGAAGGTCAAGATCTCTTCTTGCTCATCTCAGAGTGTAGGACACGGAATAATCAATTCAAGTTGTGACAACCCAGATTCAGGCTGGATGTCAGGAAAAGTTTCAGAGCAATCTGGCAATGGATCCAGTTGCCTAGAGGCAGTGGGCTCTCCCACACTGGAGACACTCAAAAAGAGACTGGACAGCCGTCTGAGTGGGATGGTGTAACGTGGTGTCCTGCAACAGCAGGGGGGTGGATCCAATGGCCTTCATGCCCCCTTCCAACTCTACTATTCTATGATTCTATGAAAATGGGTACAGAAATGACCAGATTTGAGAACAGCATCCACTACTGGTGAAGAGACTAATAAAAAAGCTTGAGGGGTCTGGGGAATCACAGAGTCAGCATATAACACAGGCTCTGCAATGGCTTGTCCTCACCCAAGGAGCCATCCTGGCCTGGGCTTGGGCCGGGCATGGCGTGGCGTGGGCAGAGTGGCTGGGTTCAGACAAGACAACTTAGAAACAGCCTTAAGGGCTCGTTCTTCTGTACCACAATAGCACAACAGCACACACACACAATAGTGCATACAGGCTGGGATAAAGTATTACTTTAAACCAGCAATGACCTCCAATGGACAGTTCGGGTCCCTGGATTGGTTCCAGATCTACTAAGAAACTAGTTAAGATCAGTAATCCACACTCAAGGATTGTGTGGGTTGTTGTTGAACTGTGGGTTTCCATGATGTCTGATTGAAACCAACTGCACTAAGAAGCCATGGCTTGTTAACCACAAACAACCCTTAGTATGCATGCCACATTTCAGGTGCCTAGGCCTTGGTGCTGTGGCACTGATGGACACCCTCTTTATATGTGCAGCCTTTTCTATCTTTATAGTTGGAAAGGATAATACAGGGCAGTCCCTGGACTTATGAATGAAAATGGAAATTTGTCTTTAAGCTGAATGCATATGCAAGTCAGATCATGGTAGTCGGTCCTACATCCCCAACATTTGCTGGGGTTGGGGATGTAGGACCCCCACAAAAGTGGAAAATCGCTGACCCACACCAGTGCCTCCTATCCTTTGCACTGGAGGGATTTCCCTCTCTAGATGGGCAGGACAGAAAGGCCTGCTTTGGAGGCCTCCCTCTCTCCCCTTTTGCTTCCTCAATCTCTATAGTGAAGAATATTTTCTGCAGTAATTTTTAAAAATTAATAGGCCTTATGGCAGTTCATTAGTCAGTATGGGTTGTTTGTAACTGAGATGTTTGTCACCTGGGAACTGCCTGTATCACAAACATTTCTTGTCCACAGAATCATAACCTAAAAGTTATTTGTAGCTTAAAAACAAACAAGCAGATTTCCTTACCTACAATAAGCTGCTCACATGGTGAAGGCCAAGGCTGCAACTGTAGCCACATTCACCAGAGTGGGTGGGCCACCTTTATGCTAGCCTGGAGCCAGTCACATGCACAGAATGGATTTCTCCCACCCCTCACCTTTCCTGACTCATTTCCATTCAAGATGCCTGGCTGGCTAGATGAGGCTGAGCCGACTGAACTTGGCCCATGGGCTGGACTTTCTCCATCCATATATGACAGACTGCGTCTGGTGGATTTATATCCAAGTAAATTGAAGGAGAAAAGGAAAACTAAATATGGGATGGAGTGACTCCATAAAGGAAGCCACAGCCTTGAATTTACAAGCGTTGAGCAGGGCTGTCATGGATAGGACATTCTGGAGAGCTTTCATTCACAGGGCTACCATAAGATGACTTGACAACAGCAATGAAACATTAGGCTGCTATCAGGCCACAACCCTTTGTGCAGTTATTTCATCTAGGAATAAACACTGAACACAGTGAAATCTACTTCTGAGTAAACACATCTCACTGGGTCACATTACACATTACTTCTTGAAATCATTTTGGAAATGGATGGAAATGTTATCAAAACAGTTTTGTTTTCAGCTACAAGTCCACAGAATATATGCTGGTCCCTTATTTAAACATTTCCCAGCTTTAGGGAACACTGTTGAAAATTATTTACACTGTTATCCTATCTGTTACTTCTAAACATCTGATCTGTAACAAATCTATCCACACCAATTGTCCACTGGGGGTCACTGATTCTTTGAAGTAAAACTACATTCCAGCCTGTATGCAGAGATTGGTTGTGGTATGGAAGGTGAACCGCAGGGCTGTTTCAGCAGATCCCCGTTACAAGTGAAGACATCTGGTAAAGCTGTGAGCACTTTGAAGATGGGACATGCTCCCAGTCGCCCTGCTGCGTGAGCAGTGTTAAAATGTGGGCAGGAGTAGTCATGGAAGGCTTACCCCCCATTCAGCGCTCGTGAGGAGGAATCCCAGGGAAGGTGCTTGCGATGGTCCCAACACGTGGAAGGAACTTCCATACTGGTGGGAGTACACGTGAAGAATCTTGTGTTATATGTCAGCCTTACTTAAGTCCCATTGATTTCAATAGGTCTGCTCTAAGGACTAGTTTGAATAAAGCCTCTGGTGCTTGCTGGGTATTTCAAACTACAACTCTTAGCATTCCTAATCTATTGGCCATGTTGACTGGGGCAGATGGGAGTGGAAGTCCATGACATTTTAAGGGCACCAGGTTAAAGAAGACTAATGTAGAGCTGCCAGAAAAAGAAGCAGGACTGTTTTCATTTCTTTTTATGTTTTTAATTCATTTGTGTTTATTATTGCTTTAACTACTTGCATTTTAACTTTGGTTTTTATTCCTGTTAGATGACTTGAGCACCACCTTGTTGGGTAGAAAGGTGAGGTACAAATAAAATCCAGGTTCAGGACCTTGGGAGGTTGAGCATCAAAGGAAGAATACAGCCATAAGATGAAGCCATATTTTAGGAGGTGTTTTACAGGCAAGACAAACCACTAACCTTTATGAACATCTGCATTCTATTTTTGCATGTGCCATTTGATAGTCATCTTGGCTTCTCATTAACTTCAGCTGCTCTGTAGAACATGATGGAGGAGGTTTTCTCCTGGGGTCTGTGTAGGGGAGGGTTGATTGGCATCACTAGAATAGAACCAACATGCAGGATTTTAAAATCCTGGTTTAAACAAGACAAGGAAAGCATTTTGCACACTTGTGAACTTTTCGTGTAAAGCTGATCCATCCATGTTACTCTCTTTTCTTAACCCACCCCTTGGAGTTTTCGTTGCAATCGACACAGCATGTGTACTTGAGAAGATGATTTCAGGGCAGCCACGACATGTGTCTGGGGATACTCCCGGACCTGGGTTTGTCCCTGGAATACCAGGTGAATTCGATGTCCAGGGGTGCTTTTCCCCAGCTCCAGCGGATTTATCAACTTTGCCGCTACCTGGACAACAGAGCCTGAAAATAGTTGCCCACACACTGGTAACATCCAGACTCGATTATCGCAATTTGCTCTACATGGGGCTGCCCTTGAAGGTGGTCCGGCTATTACAGTCGGTACGAGTACTGAACTGGGCCACTCAGTGGCAGGAACACCTAGAGCGGCCCATATAACACCAATACTAAAAGAGCTACACTGGTTACCAGTTGTGGCCTGAGGCCAATTCAAAGTGCTTGTTTTAACATATAAGGCCCTAAAAGGCTTAGGCCCTGGTTACCCTAAGGAGCACCTGCACCCATAAATGCCTACCAAACCTTTAAGATCAATGCAGGGGGCCCTCTAATGTGGGGGGGGGGTGCTGCTAGGAGCAGGGCCATTTCTGCTGCTGCTCCCCACATCTGGAACACCTCCCTAAGGAGATTCACCTGGTGCCTTCTTTATACTCCTTTTGGTACCACGTGAAGACCTACCTCTCTAAAAGACCTTTTATTATTGAACAGTTGCTACCTAACCCACCAGTTGTATTAATTTAATGTATTTTAATGTATTAGACCTTTTTATTTAAACGTCATCTTAATTGTTAATATTATTTATTGATTTTACATCTTTGGCCAGGACGTCTCCAATTATATTATATTGTTTTATAGTGTTATTATGTTGTTATTTATTGTTGTGAGAGGCTTCAGCGAATGGGGTGGCATAGAAGCTTCCTAAATAAATAAATAAATTTTAATTAGGATTTATATTTATATTAACCTATTCCATTGCTTTATTGTTTTATAATGTATTTTAATTGTCTGCTGATAGTCACCTAGAGAAGCCATGGACAAAATAGGTGGCACATAAATGTTTTAAATATTTATTTATTTAAAACTTGTATATGTCATCCCTTATGCATGGCATCTCAGGACAGCTTACAATCCTTAAAATCAAATACAATAAAACAATCCATATTTATATAATAAATAACATTACCAGTAAAAAAATAAATTAAAAGTGACCATCAAAACATTAAAATACTAATTTTTAAAATAATGATTAAATAAAAAGGTTTTGACCTGGCACTGAAAAGAATATAAACTCGGCACCAAGTGAACCTCTCCGGAAATAAATAAATGTATAAATGTATTTCTTAAGTCACAGAACACAGTGAACCATTTCTTAAGTCACAGAACACTACATCAGTACACCCTTAAACTAAAGGAAACCAAGGTTGTAGCAGCCTCAAGACCCATGGAGTAAAATCCTTAGCAGAAAACTGGTGGATATAAGCTGCCTTATGCAAATTAACTTACTTTATTTGTTTATTTCATTTCTATACCCAAGCTCTCTGGGCAGTTCACAGCAATTAATCAAATACAAAGGCAACAATAGAAACTCAAATGTAATAAAACCCAATATAAAATTCCAATGTGCAAATGTAAAACAGCTAAAAATTCCAACATACAACAATATAAAACAGTTTAATATTTAAAACATCTCCATTAAAAACTAGACCAAATTAAAACAGCAGACATAACCCATCATATACCATTAAATGCCTGGGAAGAGAGGGCAGTTTAACCTGCCACCAAAAAGCTGATAATGTTGGCGGCCGGCAGCCTTCGCCAGAGAGACAGTTGGGCGTCCACCCCTAAACGGGCCCTCCTCCTTGTTGCCTCTTTTTGGGCCTCCCTTGGAGGTGGCGGTCAGAGGAAAGCTTCGGATGAGGATTGTAGGGTCCAGGTGGGCACTGAGGCAGTGCAATCCCCAGCTGTGAGTGCAATCCTGTGGGGACCCGTATGGTTCTTTGGCGTCCCAGCACCAAAGTCCTCCATCTGTCTGGCCTTGGTGTGGATCCCGGGCGCCAAGCCTCGCTCCTCCTCCCTCACAGCAAGCATGGGAAGGACCACTCTGAGGGGGAAGGCTGAGCCCAGCAGGGAGGGGAGGAGGCCAGGGCCATCCTCCTCCCTTCGCCCTTCCAGGTGCTTTAGGCAGCCCAAACGGCCATCCAGATAAAATGCACGGAGGCGAAGAGCGGTGCTGGCAGACATCTCCACTCAAGCCTCTCTCCAGCCTCTGGAAGCGCAGAAGCCTCCATGCTCAGAGGCTTAGGGACAGCTCGGGTGGGGTGGGGTGGGGTGAGGGCATTGCTCCCTTCGCAATTTAAAACCAGAAGCCAGTCACAGGACATTGGGGCTTTCACAGATGTGGTTTTGAAAGGGAGCTGCAGACACAAGATGCTTTGTACGTCGGGAAATTGCAGAGGCATTGTGCTTGAAAGGCATCTTCTCAGAGTAATTGCAAATTACATGCAGAACATTATAGGCTGGATGCGTACCAAAGATTAGGCATTAACTGCAAGAAAACTTAGCATTTATTACATTCTCTTTAACAACGGAGGCTTTCAAAGAGCCGAAGGCCATGTGGAGGGATATTTTGAGGTAAAGGGTGCTGTGGGGAGCAGCATGGGGGAGAGTTTTCCTGTGTGCTGTGACCCCGCTCAAAAATTTGCCCCACCCCAGCAGCAATTAGGCTTAGGAAAAGCTTTCCATTGAAGCCAAGTCTAAGTGCTCTTCTCTGTGTGTGCATATGTGGAATTTCTTGAAGCGGGGGTCGGAACAAGTGAGGAAGGTAGTGTTAACCACTGCTTTCCTGGCAATCCCCCCCCCCCCCCCCCGCCACCATGGTGCAATTACCTTTTCTATTCAAGGTTGCTAATCTACTGTGTCTGATTTTGGTTTTGTCACAAAAAGCATTATTGTGCTCACAAGGATTTAGGAACATGACATGAAGAGCATTTACTTTCCTGCATTTCTACTACGTAACTCTAGGTGGCACTGTGGTACAGTGGAATTGTGCAAGTACACAAGTGAAAAAAGTTTTTTTCTTTTGCTTTTCAATTAAATACTGCATTTTCCCTGTTCTAGCACTACCTCCCCCTTCCCCACAAAAAATGTGCTGGTCAGTCACAGAAATAAAACCAGAGGTTCATGACATCATGTAAAGAACATGTAGACAAACATGCTGAGCACATGCTGAATGCCTTGTGTGGAAAAACTCTTTAAAGTGGGAGGCAGCTGGAGGACATAAATGACTTTGGAGGTCCTGCAGACTTCAGGGAGCTCATGGACCCTGGGCTCCCCATGCCTGCATGAACTGAAGCCAGCATGAATATTCTCTTCTTTCTCTCTGCCCTGTAAAGCAGTTGGCAGCATTTCCCCATAACTCACGTCGCAGAGACAAAGGTTCTTCTCCAAGGCTTACAGCCTCAACATCAGAAAAAATGGTGGCACCAACAGTATGTGCAACACAGGGGAGAGCTCATGTATTTTGTGCACACACGGACTGGTGGAAGAAACGGAAAAGGAAAGCAGGTTGCCAATCCAAGGGCCAAGAGAATGGAGAACATAAGAAACAATGCAGTTGCTTGGACTTGGATTTCTTCTTGGGGCCATTAAAATGATTTCCTGCAAGGAACTGGTTGAAAGAGTCGCACAGGGTTTGCCACAATCTTATGCTGCTGGCTTGAACAGTTGAGAAGTAACTACAGACACAAATGTCTTTCAGCTTGTCAACATGAAATCCCCCCTTGCTTATTTTATGAGTTATATTAGCAAACCAAAGTACTGCCAGATGTTCTAATGCACTAAGACAGTTTCTATATGAGGCTGTTAATCAGATGTATCTATTTTTGGTTTCATCACAAAAACTGAGAAGCACTGCAGAAGTGTTTCCTTTTCTGCTACATAGCCTCTAGATGGCACTGTGGTATAGCAGTATTGTGCAACTACTCCAGTGTAAAATGCAGTTTCTTTTGCTTTTGCAATTAAACACCACATTTTCTTTGCTCTAAAAAATTTGCAGAAGCAAAACTAAGGGTCACCACTTTGTCTAAAGGACCAGTAAACAACTGTGATGAGAATACCATAAATGCCTCATTTAGAAAAGTTGTACAATAATAAATAAACAAGAAATATATAAAAATTTAAGAAGAACCCTCTTACTGGATAAGTCCAAAGATTCATCAGTCCAGAATTCTGTTCACACAGTATATAAAAACTGTATAAATACTGTATATACCATACCTACACAGCATTTAAATGCATGCATGCATAACATAAAAAATTGAACATACTGCATAGCAAATCTAATCACTTTAAACATATTTATTATATTTAGGGCCTACCTTTTTCTTTTTTCAAAGAACTCACAGTGACTTACATCATTCCCCTCCTTCTCCTACTCTCAATATTGTCCCCATAACAACAACCCTATGAGGTAGGCTGGGCTGAGGGTTTGGCCCAAAGCCACCCAGTTGGCTCCATGGCTGAGCAGGGATTAGAACCCAGATCGTCTGAGCCCCTCTTAACCACTACACCACACTTGATCCTTCCTCTGTTTTTCTTCCCTGTTCTTTGCTAGTGTCTGGGGAAGAAAAACAACCCTGCCTTTTTCATAGTATTGCTACCGATTGCAATATTAAAGTTTTAGCAGATGTTTTTAACTGTGGGATTTTGCAGAAGTGGAGAAGTGCACGCAGCCATCATATTTATAGGCTTCTGTAGGATTAAGTGTGATATGTGGGTGTGTGAGCAAATAACGATATAGTTGCTGGAGTTTTGTTTCAATTTTTTAAAAGTCCTCCTTATGTAACAACATTTCAAGCAGTAAGTCTGTAGAACTTTAGATAGAAGACATTAAAAAGAAACTCTGCTTGTTTCCATTCAGTTTCTCTAGCTGTTGCATTCCTGTACCACACAGGAGGAGAGACTGAAGGAAATAAGGCAAGATTAATACGAGTGCATCCTTTTATTAGGCTCGGCTTGCTGAAAACCAGTGCCCGGTCGGGATCCTTGCGTTGCTTGTGCTTTGTGCTGTGAGGCTGAAACAGAAGCAGAAGAGGATCCAGTGTGTTTCTGTTGACCAGGGAGGCTTATGTTCCAATTCCCCGCTTAGCTGTGAAACTCACTGGGTGACCTTGGGCAACTCGCAGCTGAGAGCCCAGGGTTGCTGTGCGAATGACAGAGAGGGGGACTCACGCCTGCCATCCTGATTTTCTCTGAGGAAGGGTGGGAGATAAGTGAATAAGAACGGCTTTTTCTGCAAGCTGGAGTGACTTCAGAGGAAGGGGCGCCCTGGCAGCACCGTTCCTAATGGGCTGTAAAATCGGCCTGCGCTGCGTCCCTTCAGCCATGCTTTGATGGACAGAAGCAGGTAGAGGTGAACGCAGCTTGCTGTGGATCTGATGCTTGGATGTGTGCCCAAGCACATAGACTTTATCTCATTCCAGCTTTGGCCCATCTGGGTCATTTCATAACCAGCCTGAATGTCACATAGTTCTAAGATTATCCCCTTCTAGCTGACCTGGAAACAAACAGGCCAGGCGCAGCTGACAGAGGGCACCGAGAATGAAGCTTGGGCAGCAGAGTCAGTTTGGAAAGCATGCGCTAAAGCTGTTATTTTAAAGATGAGAATCCAGAGGTATTGTGGCGGCGGTGGGGTGGGGGCCTAATACGGAGTCGCTGGACCAGCATGAAATACTGCAGTAGTTCCTTTCAAAACATGTTTTCCCACCCAGCCAGTTAGGCAAACTTTAGCTATTACTTCGGAGTGCACCTTGTCCCTGTGAGGCTTCATTCAACAAGGTGGGCTCCCAAATGCTCCAGGTAGTTTGTCTACCACTCCCAGGATTCCTGACCAGTGGAAATATCGTTTGGGTCTGATGGGCAAGTTCAAAACTTCTGGACAGTACCAGGTTGGGCAATCTTGCCACAAAGGGTAGCAAAAAGTATGCATTCAACAGTCCAAGACATTGCATCTCTCTGAAATGATCTTTGTGGGCAACGTGGTTGGTTGGAAGAGGCTTTTATTTTGGTTTACATGGGTCAGAAGTTCAAAGCACTTCCCTAGGAACCTCCTGGCATGGACAGCTCCCAGTCTGTGGACTGTGATGACGGAGCTTCTTGGTTAATGCCAATTGCCAAATCCTAGCACACCACCTTTGGAGTGTATATCCCTGCAGGGTTGTCCCATCCATCCTACTCCCACCTCCATGGGTGCTGCTTTTAATGAAGGAGAGACTCACCAGTGGGTGGTTGTGGGATTAGGGCCTGTCCCATCACGCGGACAAATGGGCAGCCAGAAGGCTCTTTAAAAGGCATCTGGGCCTGGTGCAGCCCTGCAGGAAGCTTTGTGTGAGCCTCTCAAAGTCTCCCCTTGTGCCTCGATTCCCACCAGCTGCTGACGTCGCCTTGTCTCTGGTCATGCCATGCCTCGTGGGTCTCTGCCCTTTGCTCGCTCCCAGCTCTGCTTTTGTCCCCGGTCTGTTTGCCCGGGCAAGCCCCAGACCTCCAGCCCTGGTGTCTCAGTCAAGGCGAGCTGCTGCTTCTGTCCCAGAACTGGCACATTCATTTCAAAGACCTGCACAGCTAAAGTGCACATTTGGAAAATACACTCACACGGATGCATGGATTTTCATGTGAAAATGGGGGTGAAAAAGCTTGCAGTCCAGTAGGAGCTTCAGGTGGAAGAACTGCTTCAGGTGGACCATGGACTTCGGCGAGTTTGCATTTTGCGGATTTTCATCTCACTCCAGTGGTTACAGCTTGCCAGCCTCACCCTTCCTAGGCAAAGTAAGTGGAGTTATCGCAAGCAAATCTGACTGAGCCTTGTCCCCGAAAATCTCATCCAGTGCCGTGGGTTTGAATCACATTAAGGGACTGAAGGCTGCACCAGGACTTTTCCGGATGTTGTGGAAGAGCTTGCACCGTCAGAGTTCTGCGTGCTCCAGGCTGGGCTACTGCATGAGCGCACCAGTCGCTGTCATCACTCGGGTTCCGTGCCGGTGCAGCACTCAGAGGCGGCCGGCCCTTACGCCAGTACAGGGATCCTGCATTGCAGGGGACGGTCTTCTCTGGGAAAGGCTGTCCATTCCAAGTGAGGTTCAAAGAACAAGTTGGAAGGTCCTGTAGGAGGAGGCCAGAGCCTTCGAGCTGCGCATCCACAACGCCTGGTTCGCAGTCAGAGCAGCTCCCCTGCAGTGGTGGGCAGAGGCGCACCTGCAGGCTCTCATTACAGCAGTTCCTGTAGGCACAGTTGCGAGGAGAATCCAAAGGTCTGGCCGTTGTGTTGATTCATCTCAGCAAACCAGTAGGAATAGTCCTCATCTTCTCCTGAATTCTTTGAAGAGGTGGATGGGACTCAGTGGCTATCCTGAGGTCAAGCCATCCCCAAATACTTTGTGTTACAATGTTGTTGTCACACGCTGCCTAGTCATAGCTGTCTTATGGTGGCCCTGTGGATGAATGCTCTCCAGAACGCCCTGTCCATGGCAGTCCTGACCAGCGCTTGCAAGCTCAAGGCTGTGACCTGCTTTATGGAGTCAGGCCATCTCATACTTGGTTTCCCTTTTCTTCTGCTGCCTTCAACTTCTGGGGAAAATCATGAGTTAGCAATATGGAGTGCTATATCCCTTGGAAAATCCACCCTTCCATCCACCGTAAAGATTGCAGAGTGAGCATGGAAGTCTGAAGGGCCTGGTGGGTGACATCAGCAGCCCTCTAATGGAAAAGTGCGGGCACTGCATCGCTATGGGCCCCACCACACCCCGTGCCGTGCGCCTGGTCACAGCCTTCCCCATGATGGTGGGAGGCACAGTATTTCTAGTGAAATGCGATCATTTCCCCCCTAAATTTGCTCCTGCCTGTCTCTCACTTCGCATGTGTGTTCTCCTCTTGGCAATGCATGCCTCTCCTCGCCTTGCCAAGAAGATGGCATCTGGACACACTAATCTTGGAAGTCTAATCTGGTGAGCTGAGGGTGCCGTGAACTGCTGTGAGTGGGAGGGATTGGCACCCCCATGGGCTGGCTGCAACACCCTTGTCGGAGTGCCTTGCCATTTACACATGTGGCACTTCTGCTTGCCGTATAGGGCAGATGATCTGAACATCCTTGGGGTGGGGAGTGTGGAAGCACCCCTTTTTCACCCTTTGTGATATGCACCCAATTCTTCCCTTCAAAAGCATATGGACTCCCCAGCAGCAGATCTCATGCAGTACCCATAAGAAATTGTGATCGCTCTGAGTTAGGGGAGCAAAGCTATAAACCCCTGCCTTCAGCTTACACCTTTGTGAACGCTACATGCAGATTTAAACAGATTGCCGCTTTAATATCCTCACAGAATTTCCCCAGTGGAGGATTTACAGGACTCATTTTCAGAAATGTGAGGAATGTTTTCAAACCTTATGATCACTGCATTTATTTCTGAAACAGGGAGAAAAGTCAAGGGGGCCATGAGAATGGAACAGACAAATGGGAAAACCAGAGTCCTCTCATGCCTGTCTGCTTCCAGTAATATCCAGATGCACGTGCTCTGTGGTCCTCTGGCTATTAGTCCCAGACAAGCCCTGCTGGAATAAAGGGATGTGGGTGGGACTTGCAGGGATGCAGCCTCTGTTTTTATCAGTGGCGGGATCCACTGAAGGTGATGGTGGTGTCATAGCTACCATTCTTAATAGATGGCAACCAGGTGTGCCTTTATAGCTCACACGTGTCACAGGTATCCATTCATCATGATAAGAAAGTGTTTTTCTCTGGAATACCTAAGAGACAATTCCTGCAAAGCAGCCAAGTTGCATCCTCTTTCTGACCCCAAGAAAGCAGAAGTTTAGTCCAACTTTTGCTTCCTAAGAAATTGTCCCTCTGTTTCTGCATACACATGGCCCTGAGGGAAAATATGTAGTATCGTGCTGGGAAATGATTGACAATATCTTGTCCATTCTGAGTTGTCAGGCTGAGCTGAGCGGGACTGTGGAGATGGTTCATGGAGGGAGTCAATGCCTGCTTGAGGAAACCCAAGGTTTTGGTGGTCCTGGAGGAGGCCAAGCCCCTTTTTAAAGGACGTGTCTGATCACGTAATTCAGCTCAAGCCAGCAACTACTGTCCTATTCAAAATGTACAACATTTTCACATGGCACTTAAGTACAGGGTGGTAAAAAGCTCCAGGTTTTCTAAGTATGCTGGGAAAACAAATGCTATGCAGATTGCACGAGAGTTGTTAAAGCTAGGGCAAGGTAGTGGTTTTGCCTAAAGACAGGCAAACTTCCCCAGATTTCATCCAGCATTTACTAATAAACTAGTGAACTCATCCATGTAGAGCGTTCTCCCTGTGTGGTATCCAAGTGCTTCTTAGGGAGTGTAGTTGGGAATTGGGCCGTGTGTGCTCAGAACCAGCACCGTGGTGGTGGTGACAGCCATGAGGGGAGCTGCTAAGGGGACTGCACTCTGGACTGACTAAAATTGGGGAATGGGGCCCTGCCTTCCGCCTCTTTGTGGGATTTGAATGGTGGCGGCAGTGGCAAAGAAGGAAGCAGCACTGGATTCGGTGAAGAAAGGGTTGTTCTAACCAATGTAGCACATGCATGAAAATAGCATTGTTTAGGCAGAACTTCTGCATGAGCATTCGATGTGCATTTGCAATTCCTTACCCATGGTAGTTTGCACATGCTTTATGTATTAGAGCCATCCTCCAGAGCTGTTCCCATTCTTTGTAACCAACTCCATGGCTCTTTTTAGACTGAGGAAAGTTTGGTATTATCTGGAAATGCAGTCATGAAGCCCTTGTGTGTTAGTGCAATTCCTTCATGCCACAGCACCACCTAGTGGTTGGGCAGTGGAAGGGCAAGGAAGGTAAAGAATAGCCCTGGAAAACAACACGTGTAAGGGAGCCAAACTTAATCCCACCAAGAATCTGGAAAGAGAAACTTTGGTAAAGGGGCAAGTTAAAACCCCACATGGAAAAGCCCCCCAGCCATGCATGCTCCTATGTCTGTGAGCAATTGCAGATTTAATCAGGGACATTGACGCTCTGGCCAGTTCGTCAAGGGTAGCCTGCCTGGGGTGCCCATTGAGTCCTCACCCCCTTTCCCCATCACCTCTCCCTGATCACCCATCATCTGGCAGTTTCTCAGCCTCTGTGCCATTTGCTCCCCCATTCTGAAAATGTGGACGTGCCTCTCCTGGCGTTTAGTGTGCCGTAGCAAGAGCCTCATCCAGTGATTCAAAGGTAACAGTCAGGACACCCTCTGCTGTGCTGCCAGGGTCTCCTCTAGCTCCGTGTGCTCTGATAGAATCAAGAGCTGCCCCTGGCAAAAGCAAAGCTGTTGCACCAGAATACCTGGCAAAAAATTAATCAGCAATGCAGTATGTGGTTCACTAGTGCGCAATAGAGAAATCCAGTTGTTACCCTGGCAACCAACCAATGAATTAGTCGGCATTATCTTTGTGAACATGCTATTATTTTGTTGTTGTTGTTTTAAAACCTTCATAGGCTTATTTTAAGAGTGTTTGGGGGGATTTAACAATTGTTGTTATTGTCATAGAATAGAAAGGGAAAAGAAGAAAAGCATGCAATTTCACCAGAAAAAGGAATTACAGCTGAAAGATAACAGTATTCAGTATTTTTGGATGTACTTTATATTTTTAAATTGAATACGGGTAGAAAACAAAAGGTGTTCATAAGTGGGCACCATGTATTGTAGCCTTCCCAAGCCAAATGCCCTCCCAGATATGTTAGATAGCAACTCCCATCATTTCCAGCCAGCATGGCCAATGTCCATATACAATAAGGGGTTGGATCCAGACCCAGAGCTTCACGAGCTGAAGGCTGCCACTGGCGGAACTGGACTTTCCCACCTTCTCTCCTCCACTGCAACCCCCCACTTGCCTCCAAATCTACTCATACCATGTGGGTATAGATTGCACTTTGTTTTAACCACAATGCACATTCATACTGTACCTTTATCGTTCTATGCCACCTGGATATGTTGTGCGTGATAGCTAGTATATATTTCAAACAAATGAAAAGGCTTTGCTCTAATGTCTCTGGTGTGTGGCAGAGCAATACATATATTCATCTCAGCCACATTTTTCCTTCTTAGATTAATTTTCTCTCTGCGTGTGCCCATTTATTTTGATTTATTTCTTTTGTTTCTATACCACCCGTAGCTGAAGCTCTCTGGGTGGTTTACAGCAAAGTACAAAAACAATAAAATGCAGTGCCCATGTGGACTTGACTCCCAATTCAGCAACAAGATGCAAGCTCTAGGAGACATGTCCACATGTGTGGTGGCCAAATTGCTTTGCTGTTACAGGATGTGCTTCATGCCCAGCACACATCCTGAAAGAGAGGCTCCCTTTGAATGAGTGCGCCTGGTTTTCCTGCAGGGCTGCAGTGCTCTGAGAACCACGGCACAACAGTCAGTAAGTCAGTGGGTGAGAATTTCTCTGTAGCAATGGGGAAAGTGTGGCCTTTCCAATTTATGCTCATCACCTGTCAGGCAGAGACAACCTGTTAGGGAAACAGAGCAGCCATGTTTAGGATCCCTGGGCTTGGCAGCTCTTCAGCTCCACTCCTAGAAATCTTTCTTAACCATAGATGTAGTTCTGAAAACCAAAATATAAGGGGCAGAGGGAAGCAGTGGCTTGAACTATTGACAGCAGAGCTGTTTATGGACCTGTGTACTGAAGGTCACATCACAATTGTGCAATTGTTTTTAGGTCTCCAAATATGTGACAGTTCATACTCTTGGTCTTCTAGACACCAACCTTCACCAGTCTGGTGCCTTCCAGATATTTAAGACTGCATATCCCAACATTCCCGACCATTGTCCTGGCCCACTGTGACAGATGGGAGTTGAAGTCCAAAGCCATGTTGGAGACACTCCTTCACATCACCAAACCTTTTCTTTTCCTAGTCTTGTGCATTGTCTCCGGTGCCAAGAACAATGCATCATTCCCTGGATCGTCCTGATTGGCAACACCAGTAGCCCTGATCAAAGCCCCTCTGATCTAAGTCAATACAGTGCTCCAGATGCCGACGCTCCTTGCCAGTGGATGGCTCCTCATGCCTGTAGCATCAGCTACGGGTTAGGGCAGTTCCTGGTAGGCGCCACTGCAGCGCTTCGGCAACCTGGCCCCATACAGCAGAGGGCTGCCTGGGGACACAAGATGGTTACATAGACCTTCCATTTCCCAGGCTGCCTGCATGTGCTTTCTGGGTGTATATGTACGCAGTGGTGGGTGCTGAGCAACGGAGCTTTGCTCAGACCCAGTGGGTGCCACTTGGGCAGTCCGGGGCTCGTTGCATGCCCAGCCTCAGCATGACCTATAAGAAATGAATCAGCCTAGAGACACCTTTGACGCCTGGAGAGGAAGGGAGGGTTTGGCCCCTCGGACATCAAACGGTGGCTGCTCAGCTTTGCTCAGGCAGGCACCCTGATTGTACTAGGACTTAAGGCTGCTTCCCACCCTGCAGATGGGCAGCTGCTTATGGGGGCCTCTGCAGTGCAGACCCACATCATCCACCTACATCCACATGTCGCCCTGTGTAGCCCTGCCCTCCATCGTTACAGAGGCAACGCCCCACAGCCAGTACGCACTCCGGGAACATGGATGTCTGGAAGCAGGAGGCCTGCTCCCATCCACCTCTACACGGGTTCTCCTCCCACCCCTGGCAGTCTCTGCACGAATGCCTCTAATGGGGCACAACGTCCCACCCATGATGTTGGTGGCAACACTACCTGGCACAGCCCCACTCCCTGCTCACGTGGGAGGGTAAGTGCTTAAAGAATTCCCCTTGTGTGCTGGTAAAGCTGTGGCTTTGTAGCAGAAATTTGGGGAGCTCGACTGCTCAGTTACAGGCGGGCGGGCGGGACACACTGAAGGAATCAGCCATGTCTGGGGTTTCTGTTGGGGAGGAATTGCAGGAGATTGCTGGCAGCATGGATGCCAAGGGGTAGCGATCAGTTGGCAATTTGGCTATAGGTGGGAATTTGGTCAGTTCACAGCTGGGAGACAGAAAAGAATGGAGGAAATTTGATGGGCACAAATAGGTCAAGGAGGTTACTTGTTCTAATTGCATTTACCCCAGTGTCCCTCAAATAAATATTGACCTGTTTCACACATCATGAGAAGCCAACATGGGTTAAGTAGCTGATGGGACTTGCCATTGTGTCCCAGTTGACATTTTTAGAATGCACACCCTGGTTTTGTAGTGTCATCGGAACCCGGCCATGGTGGCTTGTTGATGTGGTGTGCAAAGAGGCCTGTCTGTTGTTAACCTTGAGTAACTGTTGGTGCAACCCAGCATAAAGAGTTTAAACACCTACACTGATACTTGCATTCTGTTAGCACTGGAAGACTGTGACACTAGCATATGGTACAAGTTTGAGGCAGGATAGTATTTGCATACAAAATTGTTTTAAAAGTCAAATGTGGAAACATTTCCCTGTTCCTCTCAATGCATCGCTCATTTCCTGTGCGTGTAGTAAAAGTTACAGAATTGCTCTGCCAACTTTCATATTGGCAAACTTAACCAGGGAAAATCTCAGCAGGATCCGTCAGGCCACCATTACGGAAAAGTGAACCAGTAACTATGTATTTTTGAATTAGCTGGGGGTCTTACCATGCTTTTTCAAGGTTCCCTGCTATTTGAAATGATTTAAGCTATGGATATGATGCCATCTTGCCAGTACTTTATACTCTGTTCGTACATGGCTGAGTTACCAGATTTACAACTTGTGTAGCCAAATGTATTTTTGGTTTAGCACATGGGGAGGGGTTCCTGGCAATGTATCAAGGACTAAAAAACAAGGTAGCTGAGCTATGTAATGAAAAACATTGGCTGGACTCCAACCATGAGCCTGGTCCAGTTGTCTAAGCACAGTGAGACAACTAGTCAAACATTTGTCTGCTTAACAAAGAAATATATTGTCCTCATGACATTCCTAGGGCCAAGTTGCCCCTGACATGTGGTTGGGTTAATCTTCTCCCTGGATGGCTCTTCCTTGAGTGAAGAGTTGTCCCCGAGGTTCCAGTCAAAGACAGGAAGAGCGGTACATGTTTGCATGATGGAGGAGACGTACTTGCCAGATCTCTTCCTCTGACGGATCCCCTCAGAGCCTCCCTAAAGCTGGGGGCAATATATAAGGATCATGTAGACATGTTTTTCCCCTTGTGGGAGAGAAAGCAATGTGAGCATGGGATTTTATGTGAAAAGATGCCAGGAAGGGAAAGGGTGAAGCAATAGTTCCTTACTTCCTGGGGAGGATTTTTATGCATAAAAAACAACCACGCTATCGGTAAACAAATGCTACTGCTGTGTGTCTCAGGACAGCTGCTAGTCAGGGACACTAGTAAATTTGGTGTGCACTGTCAAAATACAGGTGGTTTGAGGTGGCAGCCAAAATCATAGACTGGCTCAGAACCAGGACAGGCCAGATCCAATTTCAAGAAGCTACATCCAGTCAAAATTTGTGGCAGAGCAGGGGCCAAGATTAGAATTAGACAAGGTGCTGTTCTAGCCTGTCAAACAAGTACCATTACTGCAAAAATAAGCTGTAGCAGCAGTCTTGGGACTTGAGGGCCTACCATCATTAGGACCCAGGAGGTGGTATTCAGAGCTACCATTTATTTTATTTTATTATTTCTATATAAACAAAATGCCCCCTGAATGGCTCCCCAGGATGGCTTTCAGAATATCCCACCGCAAAATCAGTCCAATAAAATCGCTGAAAGATACACTCCGTGCTTAAATAATTAACGCACAACGTTTTCTGAAGAGCCGCACAGCGATACCAGGCGCAGCGTGGCATCAGACAAAATGTGCTCCCCGCCAGCCTTCGTGCTCGGAACAGAGCCTGGCGTAGCAACGCAGAGTGCTGGGCCGACCCTCGGGAGACGTGGTTCTGGTCCCCACCCAGCCACGGAGCTCACTGGGTGACTTGGCCCAGCCACAGGCTCTCGGCCCAGCCCACCTCACAGGGCTGTTGTTGTGAGGGTAAGATTGAGAGGAGGAGGAGAATAATTTTATAAGCTACCTTGAGTTCCTAGGAAGGAAAGAAGGCAGGGTGTGAATCTAATAAATAGATAAGCCAGCTTTCTTGGTGGGGGTGGGGGTTAAAGTGGTGTTCATGAGCAGGGCCAGCTGCAGACCCCTGGCTGCCCTCAGGCCAGGGGATGGGGAAGCCCCCCCACACTTCCTCCCTCCCTCCTGCCCCAGCCTCTTCTTGCTGTCAACCAGCAAACGCCTGACTCTGCCATGGCCTCCTTTGGTCAGAGCTGCTGCTGAACAGGGGCTAAAAGGGGAGGAAGGGCAGCTGCTTCTGAGGGGTGGGAGCAGGGAGGGGAAAGGGGGACAGAGGTGGTGAGAGGGGGCAGGTGGTGGTGATGAAGGCAGGGAGGAATGGGGGGAGCCGTCAGCAGCACCATGCCTGAGGCACACGGAAGTCTGATGCTGGTGCTGCTCCACGATATTGGGGCAACCACCAAGAAGGTCCTTTCTTGCCATCAGCCACACTTCCTCCCTAGATGGGGGCGTGGTTGGTATGGGTGGCAACAGTCCCTCCAGTGGTGCCTCTATCATGGGCATTTCCTTCGTTTCTGTACCACCCGATAGCTGTGAGCAGCTCTCAGCAAGCGAAGGTAAGTGCAAACATTTTGGATTATTAATCCTGTGACTGAGCAGCAGCATGTGCTGCCTGACATCCTTCCTGCGAGGCCATAGACTAACTCATGTTTCTGAAGACTCTTTGGAGGTCTTGTCACCCTGCATCCCATACAACCGCATGGCAGTGATCTAGGGCTTGCATGTGCTATCACAGCCAGAGCTAACTTTCTCAGGAACTGGTGCTTCCACTGAAGCTGGGCAAAGGTGCGTCTGTCTGTCTGCCACCAACACCACCCGGCCATCCCGGTCCAACCCAAACCTAGGAGCACCTGCAAACCACAAGGATGGTTCTTCAAGGGAAGTATCCTTCCCTCCCAAACAGACTGAATCGCTCTTCCAGTTTGCCTCTGCCCTGAGTGGCAAGATCTTTGTTTCATGCTGACTAAACTTCAGCTAATTAGCCCCCATCTAGCCCATTATTGCCTCAGGGCCCCAGGCCAGAACCCCATTAACCTCCTCATTAATTAGATAAAAGGCAAAAGAATATTCTCAAATGATCCAATGCATTGATGGCATTGCCCTCAAAGCCCTGGATGATATTCCTAGAGGTTCCATGTAGATGCTGAATGACACCGTAGAGAGAGGTGATTTCCCTGAGAGGAACCACATATTATTGGCAGCATGTCAAGCTGGAGTCTTCTGGAAGGAAATGTATTCATCTTTGTGTTGGTTTTTTGCTTTTAAATTTTAATTATGATGCATTTTATGCTCTCTCTTCCTTGACATGCTTTGACAGCCTTTGTCAAAAAAGCATTATAAAAATAAATATGAATGTAACGCACTAAGATCGTTGTGCCTTGCAAGAGTTTATTGTATCAGTCCCAATCAAGAGCCCATAATGAATTTGACACACTCTGATGCTGGAGCTCGGGCTCCAAATCCAGAGTGCCCTCCCACCACCCTTGCAACCGGTGTAGTTTTTTCTGTCCTGGCTGTGCTCCAAGGACAGAAAACTGGTCCCAGAGCCCAAGCTGGGGAGAATTCCAGGGGGCAGGGAGGGGAAGAGTGAGTCACTGCCGGGATCAGGCGTATCCCAGAAGGATATCAGGAACATCTCGCCAAAATTGGCTGTGTAAGGCTCTTGTGAGGAGGAGAAGTGTGGAGGCAATCTTTGGCTCCATGCGTCTCCTGTCCTTGATTGCCCATCATTTTTCAAGTCCTGAAGTCTCTGGGCATCCCTGCTGGGTGGAGTCCTTAGCCAATGTGCAAAGGTGATAGATGAGTTCCCACCAGCCTGAAACATTTCACGAAATAAGCCACAGTGCATGGAGCGCCATGTCCCACCATCCAGAGACATAGCAAAGTGGGTCTCACCAGTGGGTGGAACCATCTAATTCACAAAGTGAATGTTGCAAGGCAGCGAGGCCAACTCTGGGGATAACTGGAATGAGTGAATAACAGATTTCAAGGTTGATGTGCTTATTTCAAGTTGAGGCTGCTGCAATCTTATATATGTATGCTTAAATTTAGTGGGCTTACTTCTGAGTAGACCTACCCTGCACATCTGCGTGTTTTGTATAGGAAGGTACTGCTAGCCTTCTTTTCTATGGCCTGCTTTATCCCCTTTGTATCGTCCCTTTCTTAAGGCCTTACTGTGCCTTCAGGAAATAGTGCAAAGTCAACATGATGAGCAGTTTACTTTTCTTTTGGAATCACTACTGTACACTATAAAGAGCCATGAATATTTAACCACTGGCTGGCTAGTCATCTTCTGTTTGCATTCTACCAAACACTCTGCTGATGTCGATCGCCAGCAGGAATGTCTGTGGGAGCATTAAAGGGAATGTGAAAGTATATATTAAAGCACTGCGTGTTTGTTTGTTCCAGAAGCTTTTGCTCTAGGAAAAAACCCCAAATGACTGGCCTTTCTTCCAGTCTGCGCTTTCAACAACCCGGTCAGCAGTGGAGGGCCTGTCCAAGCTCTACATGAATTTTGAGCCGTCAGGACTCGCTTGGATTCAGCTCACTGAGTTGCTCCAGCTCCAAGCTCCACGTAAGGTAGATGAGCTGGGGTCTCCGCCAGCTTCATTTTGGAGCATAAGTGGCCAGGACATCTGGCTGCTGCTGCTTTTGATCCCGTGAGAACCTTTTATATAGCACAGGTGATGTGCACAGGTGTGCAGTAGCTGTTCCTCCTGTGTAATATGCAGCATCCCATGTCGGAGTTCAGAGAGACAGTTTAATTTCAGAGAGACACATTATTTATATAACTGGCCAACTAAAACATGTTCTTTCCTGTGTTCTTTTCTGTGTCAACCAGAATAACCACTTCTTGATTAAAGGATTCTGGTTGCAGCACACATTTACCTGGTATTGAGAGGAAGTCCAATTACATTCAATGGAACTTACTTCTGACTGAACAGTGAAGTGGGTAGTCCTGTGTGTGTATAAGCAGAAAAGATCCTACAGTTCTCAGTATGCCCTGGCCAGAGGGTTGTGCTGTAAGGCACTTGTTTTCGGCCCACTGAGACCATTTATTCTAAAGTTACCACACTCAAAATAAAATTCAGTGGGTAGGATTCAGGCTCTGCTTTCTGGAAGAGGAGGGACTGTATTTGCGGGAGGTAATCTTGGGGAATCTTCTCCCCCACAGTTATCTCCATTTAGTATGGCCTCCTGGATTTAGCATTTTTAGGGAACTGGAGGGACTGCCATTGGAAAGAGTGGGTGAAGAAATCCACTCCTGCCAGAGTAGTTGACCCAAATTATGTTGTTATTGCCCCTATTTCACATTTTAGTCCTTCAAATCTTTCCATCATACCAGGAAGCTATTGCTGTAATGAAATAGATTCTCCGCTAAAAAAAATCAGCTGGCCATCACTTTAGAGTAGTAGGGTATAGTGGTTGGAGTGTTGCAGTTAGTGCATTGCAGTGGAACTTGGAAGATCCAGGTTCTAGTCCCCATTTAACCATGAAACTCATTGGGTGAATTTAAGTTAGTCACTTCAACTCAGCCTAACCTACCTCACAGGGTTGTTGTACGGATAAAATGGAGAGAAGAACCTTGTAAGCTGCCTTGGATTCCTTTCTAGAGATAAAAGGCAAGATAAATGTAATGCCATCATCATCCTCTTAAGGGCAGTTTCTGAAAATGCACTAACATTGGCGTGTTGGAGGCTCTTTGGCCAGAGGTCCCAAGCCCAGAGAACGGGAGGGCTTCACCACTCCTATCATGGGAGAAGGGGGGCAGCGGATGTGACCCGCCAGCGATCTGGGTTCCCCGCCTCTTCACTTCAGGGCCATCATTTTCGTGATTCACGCAGGAGGCAGAGCCAAGTTCGGAATGCAGGAATTCATGCCTCAGCTCAGGCTGTGCCGTTTTAAGACATGGGGAGGGAAAAAGAGATGGATGATGAGGGAGAAAAATGGATATTTTTCTTCCTTTGGAGGGGAAGCAGGGGGAGTATAAGCCATGCAATTTTGGAAGGAAAATCAATTTGAGGGAGTACACTTTTGGAAGAGGAATCTTGTAGTGAGGGAATGCAGTTAAGGAGAAAGTGATTTTGAAAAGAATCAGATTAATATGGGGAGGGGAATGGTTTGCAATCATACAAACTAGTCATCCCTGTATAAAACTGGGTAGTTTACCTTCTGGGGAGGAGGAGGCATTTGAGGCCACTTGGGCAGTGAGTGTATACAGGTGAGAAAGAATACCTGCATTTTAAAACATGAGAGAAACCTTGGAACGCCTAAAAGGGTCCTATAAAATGTAGATAAAGGATTAGCAGATGAAGATGAAAACACTCCAGGCTCCCTTTTTCTAAAGGCCCCAGCCAGGGGTGAATGCGTGTTTTGAGATGCCTCCTCAAAGCTGTCTTTCAAGAAGAAGCGCTCCGTCGTCCGTCCGTACCTCTCGGCCTGGCAGCCATGGCTGATCAAAGGGGCTGCGCGGGGCCAAGGCAAACATTCTGGTTCTCTGTAGAAAGTCCTCGTTATCAGGGATATGTTGGGATTGGAGTCTGCGACACAGAGGGTGGTTTGTTCTGCCAGTATGGTGATGGTTTTTCCTTGGCCCCAGACTAGATTTTCCGAAGCGGAGAATGAAGGTCAGGAAGTAACTCTATCTGGAGTTATTTATAAACCAGGTGCTTGCCACTTAGAACAGTGACATTTGACTTGGGGGTGGGGGGAGGGAGGGCAGGAAACCAGTGGTCTCTATTGATTACTGGTGGTTTAACAACTGCCTTCTTTCAGGACCTCACCGAAGAGCTAATATGTGAGAAAGTGTGAATCTTACTGCTGACACTCAGTGGCATCGGTGATAAATCTCTCTCTCAAAAATGCAAAATCCAGACAGACACCAGCTGTCTGCACTGAAGCATCTTTCATTCCCATTCACAAGATCAACCCAGAGCATTTATTTTCCTTTCCTTAATCCAGGCTGGTGTCTTGCCCTCCACTTAATTATTTCCTTGGGGTGTTGTGTGCATGCTCAGGTGGGTTTATTTGCTTTTTATGATCTGGGCAGGACAGAACATTTAAGGGTAGTGCTAGCCAAAGACATGAGGATCTTGGAAAGAGGAGCATGTGGGCACACGCAGCATTCCAGCTCAAGGAAACCGTCTTGGAAGGCCTGCGCCCAAGCCCCCTGGGAGCGGCGCCAGCGCCCCCGAGGGCTTGCTCCCTCATGGCAAGTTCTGGTTATGGTGTAGGTACCTGCTTGGCATATGAGTGCCACTTGCTTTCTGTGCCAACGGAAAGATTGTATGGAAGATGCTGGTGGGCTGAAGCAAAAGGAACTGGAACTGGTTTGCCCAGAGTTGTTATTTGACATAGATTTGCCTACGTCAGCAGATCAGGTGCAGCACATTCTTATGCCTGTTTACTGCAAAGTTAATCCTACTGTGTTGAAGAGGACCTACTTGCTAGTATATCTGTTTAGTGTTGCACCTTAATAGCAAGGGAACTGAACACAGGATTGACTGACAGAGTGAGTATAGAAACAGAAATTTAGGAAAGCAATCATCCTATGCATGTTCACTCAGAAGCAAGTTCTGTTGTATCCCATAGGATCCAGCTATGTAGAGTCTAGAAAGTTGATTGGATCCAGAATTGTGGTTCCTCCAGTGTGTGTGTGGGAGATACTATTGGTGAAATGGGACCCCTGTGTCCTCTGCTGTGCCCTGTAGCCCCCATGTACTCTTCAAACGTGGAAGTTTGAGACACCTTTCGGAGGACGTGCAAAGCATCCAGCCAGCAGCATTCTTCCACTGGTAGAACCCCTGTGCTAGACCCAATACAGTATGCTCAAGAATGCATTCCACAGTCTTAAGTGTTTCATGGGTAACTATTTTGCTGAATCACCATCTTTTCTTGGAGTAGAAATGAACCATGTATGTCATGGGAAACCGTCACACACACACACAGTGTTTCACAGGAGGAGTCTTTCCTCCTGTTCTGTGCAGATGAATGCTTACATGCAAGATATACCAACTGATGCTAGTTGTGCTTACTGGTTTGAATGGACATCTAGTTGTATTTAATCAGGTCCACTGAATTCGATGAAATGTTAGTCACAACTAACTTTGCATCACGTGGATTTCAGTGGGTCTGGATCCAACCCCTTCTTTGTAAGAAAAGTACGGTCAACAGTGGTAACAAAGGAAAGCTTCCACCTACGTATGCGTAGGATTGCTTCCCAATTGCATGAAGAGCTAGCTCCACTCTGCTCAGCACTGGTTAGACCTCATCTGGAATACTATGTCCAACTGGGCAGCACAGTTTAAGAAAGATGCAGACAAGCTGGAAAGGGTTCAGAGGAGGGCAACGAGGATGATCCGGGGACTGGAAAGAAAGCCTTATGAGGAGAGATTGGGAGAACTGGGCATGTTTCACCTCAAGAAGGGAAGACTGAGGGGAGATATGATAGCACTCCTCAAGTTCTTGAAAGGCTGCCTCAAAGAGGAAGGACAGGATCTCTTCTTGATCATTGCAGAATGCAGGACACAGAGTAATGGGCTTAAGTCACAGGAAGCCAGATTCTGGCTACATATCAGGAAGAAATTCCTGACTGTTCGAACAGTATGACAATGGAACCAAGGACCTGGGAAGGTTGTGTGCTCTCTCACACTGGAGGCATTCACCATGAAGCTGGGCAACTGCCTGAGAGGGATGGTTTAGCTAGCAGTCCTGTACTGAGCATGGACTTACTGGCATCTTCCAAGTCTACTAGTCTGTGATACTGACGCCAACTCTTCAACAGAGAAAGAGGGATTGGAACTGGAAGAACTTCAGAAGAGCTACCTACTTAGATAAGGATTTATTCTTATCCTTACAAGTAGCATTGCTCTGTAACTGCTACACCACTCATTCTGATGCTATTCATTTTGGGATTAGCTACAGCACATCCTGGGGAGCATTTGATTTAGGTGAGCTCTTAATTTACATACTGCTTTCCCACAGATGAACGTGCTCAAAGTGCCTGACAGTAAACAAAAGCAACAGCATGGCCATTCAGAAAAGATAAGTTGTCAGTGAACATGGTTCAATTATACTCAATAAAGCAAGGACATAATGGATTTATTTATTTATTTATTTGTGTATTTAAAGCTTTTATATACCATCCCATCACCAAGGTCTTGGGATGGTTAATATACTAGAATCTAAGCAAAAAGTATTGTGGGCATGAGGCGTGGTCTGTCCTGAACCCTTGAATATGGCTTACCTTTCTTATGCCTAATTTTTGTGAATGGGGTTTGATGGTTAACTTTTTCTGATCTCACAGTGAAGGGAAATTTTATTTAGCTCATCCTGTTCTTTTATGCTTTAGCATTATTGGTATATTGCCAAGTCTCAGGCCATCTCCCTTGTTCCTCGTTTTTTAAAGAAAACCTTACAAATGATGCCTGTCATGTTAATACAATGGAGTGAAGTCAAGCTCCCGTCTATTTATAGCTTTCTTCAAACCAAGAAAACGAGACAAACTGAAAATATATGCTTAATCATCCCCTAGGAAAAGCTACCATTATATTTTTGGTTACATAAGCACACTAGATTGGAAAATCTGGGATCTGTTCAAGACCTTTTGATCAGGGGAGCTTTGCAAGTGCAGAAAATTAAAAACACAGACAGATGGGGATTACAGCTGAATGTTGGAAGAATGATTTCCTTTAAAAAAATGAGATCCACCGATGTATAAAAAGTATTAACAGCCCAGTTACATAACTTGTGCCAGGGCTCAACTGTATATGGAACAATAATGCGCATAATGCTAAGTAATTGCTATACATTCTGTGTTTGTTTTATGGGTCTAAGATCCTTTTTCACATGCATAAAAGAAATGTGCTTCAAGCCTCTGGAAAGACTGCAGGCCAAAAATCAGTTACTGATACCCTCAAGAATTTGGAGAGTGTAGAAAACAACTCTAATTCACTCTGCAAAAATATATACTGGGCTTAAAGTGGTCCGAGGCCCCTGCTGTGCCCAGCGGTGGCTTTGGGCAGCTGTTATCCCCTCCTTTCGCAAGCTGCTGCTGCTGCTGATGGGAGGAGGGCAGGGCTGCTGCTCAAGGAGCACCTGGCATCAGCAGGAGTGCAGGTGGGCAAGATGGAGATGGGGTCATGTGCTGCACGCCCAGTGTGAGGCACCCTGTCCCTTTCTGCTGTGGCTGTAGGGAATGCACTCCTCTCCCCTTAAAACCCCTGTATGGGTGGGGTCACTTTCCCCTTGCCTCCCCCTAGGAAGGCGGAGGGAAGCCCTTACCCCTTGCAGAGTACGAATCCCTGGAAGCCCCAGGCTGCTTCCAGGTTGCTCAGCCCTCTCCTCCGTTCCCCTGCCTGGCAGTGGGCAGTGGGCAGAAGAGCAGGTAGAGCTGTGGCGGGGGGGGGGGGCACTACAGGGTCCTGCTTCAGCAAATGGGATGGTCTGCCAGGGACCAATACCCAGCTGGCTCTGAATGAGGATGTGATACCTGCATGCCAGAGTCACTGTTGAGACGTTAATGGAAGCCCACAGAGATCTTCGGCACAAGCCGCCTGGCGATGATCTGAAGACACACCATTCAGCTGCCTTGCTGACCTTGGCTTGGCCAGTGCTTGGGTGCAAGACTGCCAGGAGCCCTGCTGGTCCTCTTTGAAATCTCTGTGGACGAAAGCACACAGCTTGAAGCCCTTTCTGGGCTACTGCAGCCACTCGAACACATAGGTTATTCCATCATGTCCACAAAGATTTGGAAGGTGAGGCCATTTCTGCTCTGTACATAAAATACAACATGTGTCAGATATTTTGATACGTTGAAAGAGCAGCAGCAAGAGGGCATTGCTATAACAGTGGCTCTGCAGCAACTAATGAAGCATAATTTGTCTGCCTGGTCTTCACCCCAGGGCAATGTTGTTTCAGTAAGGTAATAAAGTCCACATGTTAGGATTTGCATGCAACTGGTACAGTGAGGTAAATCGAAGACCTCTTCAGACACTGCAGCCACAACAGAAGCCTAGGATGAAACAGACCAGTCTGGCCCAGCCATGGGAGGACCTTCCCTAACGGTAATTTCCAAGTACTGGACGGATGATTTTTACCAAGATGCTGACTGGGAGGGAGGGCTTAAGCATCAGCTCCCTGCATTGCCTGATAATGTTTAAAATCCATTCCATAATTGCTATTCATGCTGCTCACATCATGTGCAATTAGCTCCTGTTAAGAGCTGTTGAAAAGTAACCATGCCTCTGGCTCTACTTTTCCCAATTGGGTGCCCTCCAGATGTGCTGGACTACACATCCTATCATGCCTCAGCGGACTAATTTACTAGGACTGGTGGGAGTCAAGGGCAGCTGGAAGACCACTCTGACCGGGAAAAAGTGGATCCGGATTCCAAGAAGCGCAACTTTTCCATGCCCTGTTGTGTGACAGAGGTGAGGCTTATATAAGGGAATGTGTCAGACGTCCCTCTGCCTGCTTAAACCATGTTGAAAGCCCCGTTCTTTTCTGGGGACTGTGCAGCCATCCTCCTGAGCAACAATTCCTTCCAAAAGGCTTGCTGGCACGACATGGCAATGGGCTGCTGCTGCTGCAGAGGGCTGGCACGGCCACTTGGGCAGATGCAGGTTTCAGAAGGTTTGCAGCAATGCCTGCTTTCCAGGGTGGCTACATGCATCGGCCAGAAAAGGCAATGCATCTATACTCTCTTCCTCCAAAGACAAGTACATTCAGATTGCGGGTGCTAATTTATAGATGCCATTTAGACGTAATTATTCTAATGGAATTACACATGTGGCAAATTTCACCTTGTGGTGTGCTTGCTCCATCTGCAGCTCAGGTGTTTTTGATGGACACCTTCAAGGCCCCTCTTGGCTCTCCTACACAGGACCTGGACTAGAGAGCTGTTCTAGCAGAGAATGCTCATAGTCGAGGCTGTTCTCTGACAGCCCCTCGGAGAGCTCCCCTCCATCCAGAAAGACTGCTAAATTTTACCAGGATTGGGCAGGGAAGAAAAACCATGTTGGAAGAAGCAAAATGGGAATGCCAGAGTTCTCCTTTGTGCAGGTTTTGCAATGTAAGGAGGCTCAACATTTCATGATAAATTGACAGCCATGAGGTGCTATGCAGGTAGCAATCTGCTTTCCTTTTGTCTAAATTATATTATTAAGAAGCATGCATATTGTTTGCAATGCTCCAAAATGCCCTGGATTTTATTCTGGGAATAAAATGTTCCCTACATAAAGAGGCTCTTAGCTTTAAATCAGTGAACATGCACCCAGGAACATCAATTAAAGTTAATAAGATTCTTTAGTATGGCATCAGAAAAGGTGGAATCATTTTAGAACTGTTAAAACTGTTTCTCCTCAGTGCTTATAGCAGCAAGGTAGCTGTAATCACTTGTTTTTCTCTTCCTCCCTTGGAAACAATAAAAATTCACTAAGGGTACCTTTTGAAGCATTCTTAAAATACAGTCACATTAATCTTCAGTGTTATTAATCAGACCTAAAACGATGTACAGTCTTCATTTGTACAATTAATTCTCCCTCATCCTGAACTCTCATTCAAAATCCCTCTTTATTCTGAATATTATCACTATTATCACTTATATACCACTTATATATTTGACACAGATAAATATAATTAAAATGCAATATAAAATGCAAAATAGTAAAACTATAAAAGAACATTTAAAAGAAAAATTTAATTTTAAGCACAGGTTAAATCACAAGACCTGTTAAGCAGTTGCCATAGTGTTCCAATATATTATAACACTAATTAAATGTCCTGTCATAGAGGCACAGAGTCTTCACCTGGCACAGAAGTTACCACCAGGTGGGACTTAATGAAAACCTTGTTTCATCGCTGTGGGGCTGCCACTGAGAAGGCCCTTCTGATTGTTGCCTCCAATCAAGGCTCTCTTGGAGGTGGTAGTTGGAGGCATGCCCCAGATCCCAACTGTAGTGTTTGACTGCAGTTGGGAGAGGTGTTCCTTCAGGTATCATGGTCTCAAGCCTTGTAGGGTTTTATTTGTTTAAACCAGCACCTTGAATTAGTCTCAGGGGCATTTAGGCAGCCAATGCAAGTCGGTCAGAATTAGTCTTAGGTGTTTGGAATGTTTGGTCCCTGTTAGTGATCTGGCTATGGCAATCTGTACAAGTGGCAGCTTCTGGATGGCCTTTCGGGGCAACCTCATGTAGACTGCATTGTAGTAATCTGGATTAGAGATCATCACAATATAGATTGCTGAAATCAGGCTATCCCTGTCCAGACTGGCGGGGGGGGGGGGTAGCTGGGTCACCAGCTGAAGCTAGCAGAAAGCACTCCATGCCTCTGAAGCCACCCTGTCCCAAGAGATAGAGTTGACTCAAGGAGCACTCCCAAGCTATGAACCTGCTCCTTCAAGAGGAGTGTGACCCCATCCAGAACAGGTTCCATTCCCTCCATCTGGTCAGAACTACCCAGCATCTCAGTCTTTCCTAGACTGACCCACAGTTTGTTGTCCAGGCTTCCTCGGGCCCATTGTTGCAGTCAGACACCCATGCGGCACATCCATAGCCTCAGCTGCTGAGGATGAAAAGGAGAAATAACATATCATGTCCTCAGCATACCGATTGCAATGCACTTCAGAACTTGAGATTACCCCATTCAGTGGTGGTGTCATTTAGATGTTAAATAGCATGGAGGACAGGACCAACCCCTAAGGAACTCCATACTGGGGAGTCTAAGGGGCCAAGCGATGTCCCCCATGCACAACCTTCTGCAGGCAGCTGTGCAGTACCCCCTACTTCCAACTCAGCCAGCCAGCCCAAAAGGATACCACAGTCCATGGTACTGAATGCTGCCAAGAGATGCAGGATTACCACACTCCCATCTTCCTTCTGCCACAGGTCATCATACAGGGTGGCCAAGGCTGTCTCCGTGCCAAAACCCAGCCTGAATGCCAACTGAAATGGATCCTGATAATCACTCCCATCCAAGAGTGCCTGGAGCTGGTTGGCCATGGAGATGTTTGCCAGCAACCTGAAATGATTACGATCTTCTGGGTCCAGGGAAGCTTTCTCCAGGAGCCGCCTCACCATTGCCTGTTTCAGGTGGCATGGGACCTTTCCCTTCCATAAAGAGGCATTCATCACCTCCCTGACCCAGCTAGCTGTTCCCTCCCTGCCAGCTCTTATTAGCCAAGAGGGGCAAGAATCCAGTACAGATGTAGTTGCACAAACTTGTCCAAGCACCTTGCACTAATTGGAACTCATCCAAGATAACTTGACCAGGTTATGCTCTGGCTCTCTGGACTGCTTCAACCGCAATAACATTGGAGTCTGAAGTCCTTATGGATGGAAGGGATCTTATCCTGCAAGTGCCTAGCAAATATATTGAAGCACTTTTCAGATGGCACCAAGATGATTGTGGGGCGGCCCCAGATGATCCTAGAGAGCTCTGCTGGATGGCAGGTGAGCTATTGTTCCTTTGCCACTCTTACTGTGTCCAAGTATCTTAGACGGTAGGCACACACCAAGGCTCAGTTGCATTTCGAGTATTCATCCATCTGCACTCAAGCTATCTTGTGTTCTGTTTCATCAGTTTTACCTCCTGGGTATACCATGGATATGGCCTACAGGTGCCCCACAAGGTACTTGTTTGAAATGTGCTCTCTTAGGGGAATGGCACTTCACCATGCAGCTGAGGACAGGTGCCAGGCCAGTCGGGAACGTCTCAAGGACTGCATCCAACCTGGAAGCTGCCACTTCCCCACCTTCAATGTACATGCAGGGAGTTTTCTCCTGCTCTCTTATTCTTACCAGTTCTACCATTTAGTCGGTACAATTGCTGTTTTCTTGCTATGCATCCATGGATGGAGACAAGCCAGTTCCTGCTCAGTACTGGAGCAGCATTTCATTCCCAAGAGATCAGGCGATGCTCCAATAATTTCCCATGTTCCCTCATGAATACATTTCCGTAATTTGCCAAGATTGCCTTCATTTGGAGCTCTGTTCACAAACACACATCCTCTCTTGATGTCAGCAATGCAATCAAGTGGAGATGGCCACACTGTGAATGATCCATCACAGCCACAGTGCTGTCAGCCTGGCACTTTGTAGCATTACCGAATCACTGTGTTCCATCACAAGCTACGTGTGCATTTGCTGTGGGAATGGAGTTGAGCAGAGTCCAAATTCCTTAGTCCTGTGGCCATTCAAAAATGCGTGGAAAGAACAGTGGTGAAAAGAGCCATACTGAAATAAGAAATACTGGATACTGCATTACTTTTCAGTTTGTGTGGGAGCAGGAAATAGAGAATACCCAGATCTGGGGAGGAACTGTGCAACAAAGCAGATTCACCCAGCAACCCCCACCCTGGACATTATTTAATTTTAATTTATTTATTTAAAACATTTCTATCCCATCGTTATCCGAGATGCATCTCAAGATGGCTTACAAACCAGTAACAGCACATTAAAATACAATATAAAAATATACATTAAAATTCCAATTATATCAGCCCTTAAAATACTGGATGAATAAAAGGTTTTGGCTTGGCACTGAAAGGAATAAAGCGTTGGTTTCAGGCACACCTCTCTGGGGAGCAGGTTCCAATAAGGGCCTAGGTCTACACACTGGTGTAGCAGGATAGTAGCCTTTGCAGAAGGAACACGGTTGAGTTGTGTGTGCTCAGAGCAGCCTTCCTTGTTTCATGCTCTGTTTCTTGGTTTTGCACACATTTCAGGAGCTGTGGGCCCATGTCTTGAAAGACAACCTGGAAGATCTGGTGAGAGAGCCTTTTAAACTCTGAAAAGCTTGGATCAGGTAGGGTGAAGTCCACAGACAAAAAGAGGGCCTCATGCGCTCATGTTTAAGCTGGCATGCAATGTCTGCATTAACCCACTGGCTTATAAACATTAAGCAAGAATCGCTATGAATTCTGGCTTATCAGTAACAAGCAAGCTCGTTGGTGCACACTGTTCAGCTGTGGCTTCTCCTGCAGGTGGGAGCGGCTACAGCAGCCAGCCATAGATCAAGCTAAGCATTACTTCCAAACCTAGTCAGTAGTAATTCTGGAAGGCCTTATTGTATGAACTCAGTCACTAGCAAGCATAACATCAGTCACTGCAGGATGTCTCACTTTTCTCTTTTCTTCTACTTTCTTGGACTGTTTGTCTCCAAAGATCTGTGTGGACTATGTTTTTACAACTGGAAAAAAGTGGTCAGAGATTGAGACTCCTCTAAATGATAACTTAGGTTGCTTCCATGCGAGGCCATGCCTTGTTTACTCGCTTTTTGTGTGTGCATGACAGGCTGTGACAATCCAGAGAACCAAGAAGGAGCTGCTCGGTGAGCAAAAGTAAAGAGTTAAGGGTTGGGCGAAGCTAGTCCAGACCTTCAGTCCAGACAAGAGCTGCAGTACTGGCAGAAACCACTCATGGAAGGCAGGCGCTCGGGTGCTGCCAATGCTACTCTTTTAGGGAAAGGGGCTCTGTCCAGGTTGCACACCTGGGCAGGTGAAAAGCAGAGGAACTCAGACTTATTGTCTCTTTCCAGTGAGGAACCACCAGAAAGCTTGTTGCATAGCAGCCCGACAGCTAGGCTTAAGGGGTTCTACCACCTATCTGGTGGGGTGGCCAAATCCAGAGAGGCAAGCTGGAGGTGCAAAGCCAGTGGAGTCCTTGGGACTTCTTGTTTTCCCAAGGAGAAATAAAAAGCAGAAACTTCAAAAGAGGGGAAACCAGAAAAGCAAGAAAAGAAGGACTTGACGTACCTGGAAGTGCCCAAAAGGAAGGGAGCAAACCATATCTTTTTATATGACTGTTCATAATAGCTCTGAAGGGTGGAGGGTTTGGCATGCCCTTGCTTAGGGAGGTGTGGACAAATGATCATCAGGTCGCTGCCATCCTGCTTTATCTTGTCTTTCCCAAACCAGTGAGAATGAACACTAAGTGGGGTGGCAGTGCTGGGGTGGGGGTGGAATGGAAGAATAAATAGCGTTCTTAGGACTATACTTTTGTCATTTTAAAAGGCACGGTTTTAACAAGTACAGTGATCTGTTGGGATTGAGGGGCTGTTGCCATTTGGGATACGTTCACTTCACAGTCTGATGGGTGCCATTTTATCACCCCATGTTGTTTTTTTCCCCAATTTTTGATATTTTAAGTAGCACTAAAACAGTTTCTGGCTAAATATATATATTTAAAAATATTAAAATGCTTCTGCAATATTGCTTGAATAGAGTGTTATATAGTGCTAATTTTAAAAATTATTTAAAAGAACCACCTGCTGCTTTTCTAGTCACTGCAATATGTGGTTTTTTTTTGAGTTAAAACCTGCTTATCTAACATTCCTATGATCTAAACACAACTCCTTAATTTGCGATATAGTGTTTGCTCATTAAAGAATGATTGCCTAGTTTAAAATATTAATCAAACAAAGGATATGTTTTAAATATTGGCCAAAAATATTATCAAGAAATGTCTGCTTAGGTGGATTGTGCTATCCTTGGTCCACGTAGCAATGTCATGCCTGCTGGCACAGGTGGAACCTTGCAGGTTGTACCTGTGTGCAACCTTTATGGGATGGAGGTCAGTTGCAGTTCTCAATATAGTTTACAGCAGGGCGATCATGGTTATTTATTATTTGATTTATATCCCACTCTTCCCCACAAAGATCCCCAGGCAGATTACATATATAAACAATGTTAAAATCATAACAGCACAATCACAACTATATAATAAAATCTAATTAAATGAGCCCAATCAACCATTCAAAAACAGAGTGCTTGCCTGTATTGCAAAGCATAAACAAAGAGAATCACAGAATAGCAGACTGGGAAGGGGCCAAGAAGGGCATCGGGTCCAACCCCCTGCACAGTGCAGGACTCCCAGTTAAACCAGCTGGCTGTCCAGCTGCATCCAGTGTGGGAGAGCCCATAACCACCCTAGGTCATTGGTTCCATTGTCATATAGGTCTTTCACCGGGGCCCACATGTGTAGTACAAGACTTGCAGCTCCCTGTTTGGAAACAGGCGCTGAGATTTTTGGGGTCCAATCCCACGGGATACAAGCACCGTGCAAGATGGAAGCAACTGAAGCTCAATCCAGACAAGACGGAGGTCCTGTTGGTTGGTGGATCGGGCTTCGGAGAGGGTGAATTGAACCTTGTCCTGAATGGGGTTGCACTCCCTCTTAGGGACAAGGTCCGCAGCTTGGGAGTGCTCCTCGACCCAGAGCTTTCACTGGAAGCTCAGGTAACAGCAGTGGCGAGGAGTGCTTTCCTCCAGCTTCGGCTAATTCATCAGCTGCGCCCCTATCTGGAGAATGACTGCCTTGCGACAGTGACACATGCGTTGGTGACTTCCCGTTTGGACTTCTGCAACGCGCTCTACGTGGGGCTACCCTTGAAGACGGTCCGGATACTTCAATTGGTCCAAAATAGAGCTGCCAGGCTGCTGACGGGGACTGGACGTTATGTTCACATGACTCCAGTTCTCCGTCAGCTTCACTGGCTTCCCATTGAAGTCCGGGCCCAATTCAAGGTGTTGGTTATGACCTATAAAGCCCTAAACGGCTTGGGTCCTGGTTACCTGAAGGAGCGCTTACATCCTTATATGCCCAGCCGCCCCCTGAGATCGGCGGGAGAGGCCCTTCTCCGGGAGCCCTCCATGGAAGAAGTTAGGAGGGTGGTTACTCGGAGGAGGGCTTTCTCAGCGGTGGCGCCTAAGTTATGGAATGCGCTCCCCAGAGAGGTCCGCCTGGCGCCGTCGTTATTTGTTTTTCGGCGCCAGGCAAAGACCTTTTTATTTAAGCAGTATTTTAAATGTTAATATTATTGAATTTTATTTGGCCAGGGCGGCTTGTTTTATAGTGTATATTTGTATTTTATTGTATATATTTTAAAATGTTATTTTAAATTTTTTGTTGTAAGCCGCCCCGAGGCTTCGGCGAATGGGGCGGCATAAAAATGTTTTAATAAATATAAATAAATAAATAAATAAATAAATAACATTACTTTAGAGGAGAAAGGCAGAGGCTTCAGCTAGCTCATATCTGAGCGATCTGGTTACATTTCCTCACTGCCCAGACACACTCCTTTACCCCCTTCTCCACACTTTCTGACTTCAGAGGCCAGGCAGCACTGTCCTTTCTGTGCCAGCAGCAAGGGGGTAGGAGTGTGGGTCAGATCTCCGACTCCCCCTTCCACTTTCAGAGCAGGGTCTTTGAACTGTGGGGCGGGGTGGGGGGAGAATCCCCATGGTCCTGTGGGGATAGAGCAATAGCTCCTTGCAAGTCGCAAGTAAACCAGATTCTCTGCTGCTACTCTTGAATATCTGAAGGAGACACTATAATCCACACTGCATAGGCATTGTGCTATAAATCTGCTTGTGGTTCCTTTGTAAAATGTTAGCCCCCAAGTTTACATTGCCATTCGTTCTTAAGCTAATGCTGGGTGTTACTGTTATTAAATATATGTGTCACTTCTCACCAAAAAGTGAGGAAAAATCAACGGACAAGTCTTCTTCTTTCAGAAGTTCATAAGAAGTCCATTATCCAGCGAAGAAAGCCATGGCTGCATAACCATGCTTATTGTGTGGTTTTATTGTGGGCTTTATCTGTGTTTTCTTCTTCTACTATTTTATTCTCCTAATTTAATATCCTTGTTTTATTACTGTTGGGTGGGATAGAAATAAAGAAAAACATAGATAAAACCCCCTTGCCATCCAAGCTGTTGTGGGGGAAATCAGTGCACTTCAGGAGTTCATTGCTAACAAGAAACATAGTCTGAAGCTATTGAAATTGTTAATAAAATTGAAAAAAACACTTGCTTATCACCACAATGCTTTTTTCCCCTCATTGACCTGAACCCTAAAAGACAGAATTGGGAAATTTGACTGAATATTGCCAGTACATTTTCCTTGGATGCTTGCAAAGCCAGAGGTTCCAGAAAAGGGATCTGGAGGGGGACATTTCTGCAGGCACCTGAGCCCATGAGGGCCCTGTGCTTACCTGGCTTTTCAGACATGGTGGGCCTGTGATATACTGGTGCTGCTTAGGAAAGTGAAGATTCACAACTGAGAGACAAGATAGTACTAAGAGATAAGGGGATTTCTTGAAAAAAGAAACTGCATATCCAAAGGAAGGCCGCCTGTGATCAAGTTTCTCTGGTCTTCTATCCACTGAAGAAAAGAAGCCAGAAAGAGAAGGATGCCTCATAAATACAATACTAACGCAGCTCCAAAAAGTAGATTTGAGGATTCCCCCCCCCCCCGTACCCGCCCCACCACCACCACAGTTCAACCCATTCAGCTGGGTCCCCACTTCTTTGTGATGCATTTTCCATGGGCTAGAAGTGCTACTGTGGGGATGAGGCCTGTTTCCATCCAGCTACTATCACAGGCCTAAAGCAGGTTTCACCTTGTATTTCCTGATAGAAGTAATGATATATTTGTGTGTGTGCATGCATGTGTCCAAGTATTCAGGGACAAAATATTTGGAGGAGAACATTTTAACTGCATGGAATAGTGGAATTCGTTTCTGACTTGGTCTCAAAAATAGTTCTGTTGCCATCATTGCCGCCGCCGCCACCACCACCACCACCAGCAGCAGCAGTAGTCTTTTTTCCTTTGTGCCAAGCCTACTCCTGTTTCATCACAGCACTGTAATGAATTGCAGCCTACAAAGCTTGTCATACAATATGCAATGGAAACAGAGGAGAGAGAATCTTTGGGGTAGGTTTCCATAGAAACATTGACGTACTGCCTGGCTAACAGGACATTGAGTTCCTTGAATGAGAGGCAGGTTTTGTGTTTTTGTTTTTTTTAAAAGAAGCTGCTAAATGGCTGAGAGCCAAATCTGCTAGGCCTTCACTTTGCATCTGCCAACAAGGTTCACCTTTAAAGCCTGGTGCAGGGGGAGGGAGAGACTGCCCTTCACTTGATAAAGTTATTACTCTTGGATAGCTATTTTACAAAAAGGGAAAGTGGCTCTAGAAAATAATTAAACTGCTAATCAGAACAGAGTCAGGCCAGTGCCAGAAACACGTCAACAATTGAGGCTGCAAATGTGAAATGTCTAAAGCCTGTGCTTTTTTCCCAAGATACAGTGCCCTGGCAGCCATCCATTCGGTACAAAAGAAAGTTTCGGAGGTCCTCAGGCCCTGGAATTAGACAGGTATTTTACACGGGCTCTGCAGCTCCTTTCTGGTGAGAGTTTTAGACCACTTTCTCTTGCCTAAGCAGGAGATTGTTTTTGGCTGGAATTATAATGCCTTGGGGTTAGCAGTCGATGACTAAAACAGTATTACTGCTCTGCTTTCCTCAGGTGTGAAGGCAGGAGGAAACAGGAGGGTGGCCAGCTCTCTCTACCTCACAGCAACCTGGCACACAGAAATTAAGCACAAAATGTTTTGCTGGCAAGGCATGGCAGTAAAGTGCTGAGGTCGCTTCCTGCTTAATTTCAGTGTGTTGGGCTGCTGTCAAAGGCACAAGAGCCAGGCGAGTTAATTTTTTCTCTCTCCAGAAACACTCATCTAGTTCAGAGGTAATGCTCTTCAGAGGTAGCGCACTAAGCTCCATGGTTTATTGGGCCCAAAACAAATGCTGAGCCTGTGTGCACCTACCCCTCCTGGGCCATAATGCAAAACTTTCAGAGTTTTCTTAAACTGGTTCTCCATTTTGTCCAAATAGGGAAACTGTACCTTCATCTCATTTTATTAACCAGGATATGAACCCTAAAAACATTTACAGCTTTAAAAGCCAGGGCTATGCCATGATTGCGCCTGGAAGCAAAACAGTTTCCAGTGAATCCAGTAGCAGACTGGTATAACATAGTCTCCAGGCAAAGTCCTTGTAGCCACATTCTGGATGAGTAGAAGTTTCCAGATGTTGGTCGGAGACTGGCACATAAGGCGTATTACCATAATCTCACCTGGAAGTGACAGGCCAATTTAATTTCTCCAGAAAAGGTCACAGTTGGTATACAAAGTTGATAAAAAGCCGTTGTGACTAGTTCTCCAAAGTGCCTACCTGTTGCTCCAGTGGGAGTCCAATCGCCTTGATAACTAATTTAGGAAAAGTTGAAGTTCCAAACAATAATATATCTGTCTTATCTGGTTTAAGCATTATCTTGTTATGCTTTTCTAGTTTAAACCTCCCACCAGAGGCTGATTCAAAACTTCCCCTGCCTTGCCGATAAGAGAATCTGGAAACAAAAGATAAAGCTGGATGTTGCTTTCCTGCTACCAACCCCCCCCCCCCGCAAGCTGAACCTGATCTGCTTCAGAACACTACCTCCTCATTGCAATAGTCACTGATAATGGTCAGCTGCTAAGAGGACCAAGTGGATCAACCTGGCTGCACTTCGCCTTGCAGAAGTTACCTACCAGTGTGACCAAAATTAGCTTCATTTCCGAAATCCATCTGGAAGCCAACCTTCATCCAATCAGTTTCATCCAAGACAGCCTGGAAAGGTTTTCTGCATTAACAATTCCCTTCCTGTAATACAGGGGTGGGCTGAAAATAGATCTCCAGATGTTTTGGATTTCACCCCTCGCGCCCCCCCTCCCCACAGAGATTCCTCATCGTTGACCATGCTGTCAACGACTTCTGGCAGGTGATGTTCAAAATTTTAGGGATCAATTTTCTGTAGTATATACACAATTTGCAATTTTGATCATTCTTAACTTCATGGTGCAAGTACTATTTTTTAAATGCTTTAACCATATAGAAAATTGCAAGCACTTAGAGAGGACTTCCACCAATTTAACTTTAAAAAAAAAATCAGCCAAGAACACTGAAGCATCAAAACAGGTGAAGCTTATTTAATTCAGAAAGGTCAGAAATAAGAACAGAAGAAAAGCCATGCTGGATCAGACTGATGGTCCATCTAGTCCATTGTTGTCAACTGTCCAGAGCACTTCAACTATGGAGAGGTACAGAAATGAAATAACAATAGTCATGCATTCTGTTTATGCAGGGTCTGAACAGTGGCCTGTGGGAAACTCACAAGAATGACATGGGTACAGCAGGACACCTGCACGCATGTTCCACAGTGACCTGTGTACAGAGAAATAACAATCTCTGATACTGGAGGTTGCATGCATAGCCATCCGGACTAATAGACTGACTTTCAGACAGGCTAAGGCTATGGTCCCATGGAAAGCAAGCAGCCTGTAGTTTCAAATCAAGGCCAGAGAGCTTAATTTGGGCTCTGAAAACTTGAGAGTGGAGGTGGGCTGGGGTTCTGGGGATATTGAGTGGTAGACTGCCACTTGTGCTCAGCCTCAGTCTTATCTTACTTGTAAATAAACAGCAATACTCCAAAATATCAGTAAGTCTGCAGTGACCTCCTTGCAAAGGAAACTGAATTCAGCTCAGCACTGATCCCTAAAACTCATTGCTCAGAGAATGGAGGTTTGCTTTTCAGTAGCTTATGCACCTTCACGTGGTGTGGATGCTGCTCTGCTCCCCTCCAAGGTGACAACCTGTGGTCCGTGTAGCCCTGCAGTCTTACAGGCACTTGCTACATAACAACAGCTCTTTCCTTTATGCCTCTCTATTGCTGTTTCTCCACATCTCGATTGCCCAGAAGGCCAAGTGCTGGCTCCGTTGCCTGAGAACCAGCGCTGCCACTAAATATCCTCTCGGGAGGAACAGTAGCTAGTTGACGCCATGCCCTGAACTGCCATTGTGTCTCTCACTGGTTGGTGGTGCTCAATATTCTATGAAAAAGCAGAGTGGAGTCTGCAAACACGATGTCTGCCAACTCATGTCCCAGAGAAGTGAGGCTTTCCCTTTTAGCCGTTTTCACCTCATACTGTAACTTCAGTGTGAATTCACACCTGCTACCCTCCTACCAGCCCTCGGCTTGTTTCAGTGCAGGCTCTTACAGAAGAAACATGAAATGTGTGTTTGTTTGGAAGTAGGGTCGGGTTGGCGTGTGCCTTGCAGTAATACCTTGGCTGAAATTCAGCAGGTGAGTATTTTGTCCTGACATGGGCAAGCAGAGCAATCCTTCTACTACCCAGGCATATCAGCCTTTGGTAATTCTAATGGGGATTCCTTCACATATATACCTGCTTCCCTATGGCTGTACCCATAAGCTGCGTCTTGGGATGCTTGGCTGGTCCAGGTGTTCTGGAGGATCAGTGCTTCAGCACCGTCGCCCACAAATGGCATCAACACCGGAAATCCTTAGGTAGTTGCCAGGTCCCAAGTACCCAATAGAGTCCACCACTGATGTTGGCCCTGTATCCTGGCTCCCCTGTAGCAGGCAGCTAATTCTGGAAAACACCTGTCATTTTACATTTCCCACAGTGCCTTGGAGCTTTGCTTTGGAGCATTGTGGGAAATAGAAAAGGGCCCCCCATTTACATTACCCACAAAGGTTGCAGTGACATAGGCTGGGCAAATCAGGGTGTCGTGGAAAATTAAGTGTCAGCTGGGGAGCCACTGATGTAGGAGGGTTCCCACTTTGCTTACACCTCCTGGGAGTGGTCCTGTGTCTACCCATTCCTAACCTTGAATCTACCCAATATCTTACTGGGTTCCTTTACTGAATAAAGCTCCTTCCTTTTCTCCTCTCTTGCATCTGACTCTCAACAATAACTTTCATACTTTAGTCATAGAAATATAAGAATGCGTAAGAAGAGCTGTGCTGGATCAGACCAACCAGGTCCATCTGGCCTAACATTCTGTTTACACAGTGGCCAAGCAGATGCCCAAGAGGAAGCCCACAAGCCATGCTTCATATGCATCAAGGCAACGGCGGCGGTTGGAACAGGTTATTTCCATCTGCTGCAGCAGCAAAGCAAACAGTTCTTTGCTGCTGCAGGAGGGAAAGCGAACTCTGTGGCCAGTGGCTGGAGCCTGAGTGAGCCAGCTCCTTTGACGTGCATAGGAGGAAATATTTTACAGAACAATGAAATAGAAGGTGATTGACGCGCACCAGAAGAGCTGGTAGCACCGCTCTCTAGGCATCATCACTGTTTCAGCCCCACCCATCTTCCTCTGTGCAACTTTGAGTATTTCTGAGGGTAGATAAAAACCACAGGATTCATACAGGCAAGCCATGCTTTGAAATTCTCTATTGTGTTCCTTCAGCAAAAGCAAATATCCAGGGGAGCATTTATTCAGAGCCAGAAAGCTGCTGGCAGAGAATGCTATTGAAATACTGCAGCCTTGCAATACCTGTTGTGGATTTTGACTATATCTCAGATCTCATTGATTTCTGTAATCACATAACGACATCTGTGTGTGCAGCATTTTTCTAACTTACAAATAAAAGTATTAAAGTCTGGAAACGGGGCGAAAGACAGAATGAAGAATTGGAAAGGGGCTTATCCCCGTGATGGAACACATGATTTGTATGCAGACATTCCCATGCTCAGTCCCTGGGATCTCCAAGGAGAACTGGGGAAAACTTCCATGTGTAACCATGGAAGGCAGCTATTAGCCAGGAAAAGCAATACTTAACCAGGCGGATCCGCAGTGTCAGGCATAATCCAGTGCCCCCTGCTCTTGATGTGCATAAGCCTCCAAATGTGGAGGCTCACATGGTCCAGAGCATGCAGTGCGATGGTGTTGGGAGGCCCCAGGATCGTGCCCTCAATTGAAATAAGGGAGCTTCATGAGTCTAAATGTTGGTGGGAACAGAAACGCAACCAATATGCTTCTGGAAGGAGTGGGTGGCCTTTTCCCTGAGGGTTGCAGCCCCTTGGGAGTTGTCTCTTTGGGGTCCTGTGTTGGTAGTGTGTGAAGCAAAAGGCATGATGGGGTGGAGCCAATCCCCAAAGTGGGCAGGAACAGTCTCTTGCCCTCCCTCTCTCTTTTGCCCCTCTCTGCCCAATAGGTGGGGGGGGCAGATTATCTTTGCCAGAGACCCGAACTTGCACAGAGCTTTTGATATTTCATTATTTATTAGATCTATAGCCCACCTTTTAAAAAAGAACTCAGGGCATCCTGCATCCTTCTGTTCCTGCTGCTCTCAAGCTTATTCCCACAACAGCAACCTTGTAAGGTAGGCTGTGCTGAGAGGCTGTGGCTGGCCCTAAGTCACCCAGCTGGCTCCATGGCTGGATACGACACTGAGGGTTGCATGAATATCAGGCTTAGGGCTGCAGGTGGCCACCCTTTGCTTATAAGGTAGTCATAATCTCATAATTACTTGGGAATTAAATCCATGCATGGGCATACCTTTGGAAAACAGGTACCACTGAAATTTGCAGAACAACCAGAAATCAAACCTGTTTGAGCAGTCAGGACAGGAAAGGGGCCACCTGTGTGAATGAAATTGGCAGACGCCCCATTTAAGAAACAGGCCATCCCATGCCCTCTTTTTTGGGTGGCCATAGGTCATACTTTGCCAAGGACCGTCCTCTGTTTGTAAGGTGGTTCAGCTCGAGTCCAGATGGAAGGGAAAGAACCGTCAAGAGGACGAGTCAGCAGTGACCCTGATGTTGCCCTTCCACAGTCAGCACCTGGCCAGCTGCTGTACGAGCAGGAACAGAGGTAATCTGGGCACAGTCTTTCTCACTCTGGGGAGATGTATTCCTCTTTAAATGATGGTCATTGTGTCTAAATTTGCACCCAATGTTAAATGAATTTGTATCCTGCATTGCCTCCCTCCTCTCTCTCTCTCTCTCTCTCCTTCTCTCTCCCCGATGATACTTGTCCTCTTTTCTGGTAACATGACACCCAAGTTGCCAGCCTGTTTTGCAGTAGCTTCTAGAAGGCCATGCCCAGAGTTGAAACAGGTTAGACCATGTCAATTCTGCATTGTAGGCAATGAGCTTTCATAAATAAATAACCTCTTGAAAAGCTGTGGCTGCAATTCAAGTCCACAGCACTGGCAAATAATGAGAAACAATCTCTGTATCAAAGAGATGCAAAAAATAGAGCAGGGCTGGGCACAAACACAGTCATGAAATGATTTGCCCTTGATCCTCGCAGTACATCAGATGCTGCAAAGCCAGGCCATCCATCTACCCTGTGGCACATTATCTTCTAGACTACATCAAGTCCACAGTATTGTCTGTATAAATTGTGTACAAATTATTTGTCTTCCCGCCTTCCTAAGTCGGCCACATTCTTCCCACAGAAAAGAAAATACCTGCAGAGTCCCTGTGTTCTTTGCTCAGCTGAATATTGTTCATTATATGCTGGCCAGAACTATTTACACAGGTCCTTTTAAATGGGTTTTTGAAGCACATCTTAAAGGGCTGAATGAATGTTGTTGTGCACAAGAGGTTCAGCGGGGGGCGTTCAGCCGCTAAGGGGATAAAAAAGAGAAGGAAAGCACCTGGCCACAGAATGGTGTGGGCAAAGGGGCTTGCTCATCACCAGCTGTTGCGACTGTTCTCAGAAATGCTTCTCCACACAGAAAACATGAAAATCGGATGGGCAGGGGCGACTGGATTCATCTCAGCCAACTACCGCAGGCAGTTTGGTTCAGAAAGAAACACCTCACAATTTTCACAGCAATTTCTCCCTGCACTTGAATTGGCAGCTATTTCATAGAATTGCTGCCTGGGTAGGTAGAAGACAAGGATTACCTGCAGCCAGCAACATACCTGTCCAGAGAAGGGGGGATGCCAGCACCAGAAGGACAGCTAATTTCCCTGAGAGATGTTTATCTTGTCTCTCTGTCTTTTTGGTGCCCATACAGAGAAGGAATCTGCCCTATGAGAACCTCACAGATATCAAAGGGCGATTATTCTTTGTTTTTTAAACAGCCTCTTTCTCCTCTTTATTTGGAAAAGTGGTTCCTATTCGAAATGACAACATGCATATGTTGGTAGCATCCATTTACAAAGGGGCCTTTGCTGGTGCTTCCAAAAGTGGAATTTATCACTAGCATTATTCTCACGGTGACTCTGAATAGGGATATGCAAAATGAATGACAATTTTTCCCCACATAATGGATGGGGTGGGTGTGGGTGGGGCTGATCTTGCTTTGCAAGTGCATGTAGTGCTGGGGGTGGGGGGGAACAGACACATTTCCATGTTCCCTTTCTTTCTTAAAAAAACAAAACAAAACCCTGCTGGACAAGCACAGCAGGGGAGCAAATAGTCAGCATCTGACATCATGGAACGAGCTTTCATGGAGCAAAGATCGCACTCCTGTTCCAGTCCTAAAGGCCTGAGCAGCTGTGGCGGCAACTCAGCCGTGGGCTCAACTACAGCAGCTTCCTAGAACTGGACAGAAGGTAGGACTATCCCAGTGATGCAGCCCTTCTCTCTCCCCGCGAAGAAAGCTGCACAGGCTTGCCTCTTTGCAAGGCAGCCAAAAGCCTCTCAGAGGAGGCCATGGAAGGGATGAGAAAGGATGGCAAGAAAACCCAGACGAACATGTCCTGTGGAACCAAAAGCTGGCCCAAGGCAGGGGCAGGCAATATTTTCATCAGAGGGCCAGTCTGGCCCTCTAGACTGTGGCTAGATGACTCCGGGGGGGCAGGAAGGGAAGGGATTTGCCTGCTCTGTGCAGGAGCCAGCTTCCATAACCTCATGCTAAATGCGAAAATCCTCGTGCCATCTCTTCTATTTGATCAGCGATAAAGAGGGATTCCCTTTCTTATTGTCCATCCCCCACATGTGGGGTGGGGGGGGCAATGTTGTGCACAGGAACCCCCATGTTATCTCCAATCAGAGATCACATGAGAGGTTTCTCCCCAGGTCAGGGGCAGGACTTGGGGAGCGGGGGCACCGATAGGGCTTTGTTGTCCATAGGCAGTACCATGGGCTGGATATGGCACATGGGCCTGGAATCAGCTTCCCCTCACCTAAAAACAATGGCTCACCAACAGGGTCCCTGGAAAAGCATTACGAACTGTAGATTGTGATGCAAATATTAAACTGTTGTAGTAAGATAGTGAAGCTAGTTCATGGTAGGAGTTCCTTGAGATTTATTTATCCAAATGCAGTGACGCTCCCACCTGGCCTAGACAGAGGGAGACTCCTGGGGTGAAGTGCATGGGCAGAGTGGACTTTCTCTCCTCCACTTCCCACAGCCGTAGCCCCTGAAGAGAGAGCCAGGAGACCCTCATGCATGGGGTGAGAACTGTGGTGCGTGCTGAGGGGATCCCTAAAAGTGAGGCAGAGGGGCTTTTTCCCGCCCTGCCTCTGGTGTGCGCCTCTTCCTTGCTGCAGAAGGCAGATCCCAAAATGTTGGTGGCTGGGTAGTGCCTGAGAGCTGGGGTGCTTTCTCCCCCATTGAGCAAGGGCCCTACATTTTCTACCATGTGGAGAAAGAGGGAGGGCCTGACTTCACTTCGGCTGCTGAGTCTTCTGCTGCTCCCCCTCAGGCTGATCGACATGTTTTCCCATTCAGCACTCCATGCTCGTAGTTGCCCCAACGATATCTGCAAAATCATATTGGGAGTGCATCAGATCACCTTGTTTTTTAAAACCTTATTGGAACATCGAAGCCCTCAAAGCATAACCACAAAAAGAAAGGCAGGTGCCAAAAGAACACGCTGCATGAAATGTTTCTTTGCAGAAGGCGCACCTCTCACCAACAACAGAGACACACCGCAAAACACATGCACAGTCACATACACAGACTCTGCATTTCTTAGAAATGTTCTGCTGTGCCTCTTTTAGATGCTGAGACTGCAGAAACAGTAGATGGTGCTGTGGGAGTGCTCCTGAAGATACAAGGGAATCATTGTTTTCAGCAGGAACAAGAGCTGGCAGCTAGGATGCCCTCGGTGCAAGCAGGCCGGGTGCTGGTGAAGGGCTGGATCTCTGCTCCGCGAGAGGATAGATGCCCACCAGTTCATAAGCAGAGCAGCCAACGGGTCACAAACCCTCCTTCCCTGGAGTCTCCTGCATTGCACAGCTGCCTGTCGTTGCTCTGTCTCATCACTGCTACATTTCAGCTGGACATTGCTTGTGGCCATGAACCAAGCTGGTTTCGAAAGTCCAGGTATTCCTTATTATCTTCCTGAGAAGGAAAACATTCCTCTTCATTTCCTCCACGCCAAGCATTATTTTAGCCCATTTGCACCTGGATGTGTTCCCAATCCTGGAAAAGATTAAAACCAAACCCAAAATGCCATCTTTCTGTTGGATCCCGGGATGCTGCTTTGTGAACTGTGTGCAAAAGGAAGCAGAAGGCTCCCCTAGTGTGGTGCCACCGGGGGCTGCCGTTGTGTTACCACGACCCTGGCCAGGGAAAACTCGTGCTGTCGTGGAGAGACGTTCAGGAAGCATAGAATGGTTTTGAGAGTGCGGTTATGCAAGCTCATTGCCCAGTGCAGTGAAACTCTTCTGCATTTGGGGGTCACTGTTTTCCTAGGGCATTAAGCCACAAACAAAACTTTTAGGGTGGTCAGATGGAAAGCTGGGCAGGGCTCCAACATCTTTAATACTTGTGCAGAAGGGAATTTCAGCAGAATTAAGTTGCACGACGAGTTATGCCTGCTGAGATTGCCTCTTCTATATAACAATTAAATGTGCAGGAGCCCTGTCCTTTTGGATCCAGCCCTTTGAATGCTACTTGTAATGAAGTGAAGGGAAGGATGGTACTCGTTATGAATATGCTTAATGTGAATTTCAGCAGAACATACCAAACTATATAAAAGAAGAACTACGTGTGTTTCTTACAGAAAATAAAATGAATCACTCACACTAGGTAGATGTGTATGAAATGTATGTTCGTAAGTACATATGCACATGGGATGAGGAAGCTATCAGCAGAAACAGGTATGCATAAGCTTCCGACAGGCCAAATATCCACATACTTTTCCAGGCTGCAGGGATGGGCATCTTGCAGCCCAGGCCTGACCCTGCAAGTGAGGAAGGCCTAGCAGGAGAGAACGAGGTTGCGAGTGGGAAGCAGCTGAAATGGAAGGAGCCGTGGAAGCAGGAATGAAAATCCTTCTGCGAGTTTTCAGTTCAGACTGCTGCAACGAGCAATCCATCCTCCTTAGGCAGCCTTCCTGGTGGGGAGGAAGAACAGGAGAGAGTGGGGGAGAGACAGAGACAGAGAGAAGGGGGTGCTAGAAAGAGTGCGTGAGAAAAAGCTGAGTAGAAAGAGAGACGGGATGGCCCCATTCATGGTTGGGCCTGCTGTGTAGACCTCTTCTCACCACCCGGGTTATTCAAGGGAAGACAGGTTCTTGCTGTAAAGGATGGTTGCTTTACTTTAAGTGCACATGTCTTTGCATTGACCAAATCAATCACAGCAGAGGGTTCTTCTGCACTAGGATCCTTTAGAATTGCTAAAAACGCGGCTGTTACATAATCGCCCAAAGGAAATAGGTGCATCAGAGCTGGGTCCTATGTGCTAGGGTGCAATTCTATGCAGAACGCTGAGAGTTTCTGTTTTTCTGTTTAAACATACACAGGATTGCGCCTGAACAGAGTCCTGTGAGTCCTGGTATATTCCCCGATGCAATCCTACAGTGAGAATTGGTACAAGTGGGGTGATACATTATGATACCCACTATAACAAACCCAAGCATCAAAGTCTGGGTAGCTACTCATTTTTATTTTGTGCTTTTGACTAAATGTTCTTTATGACATAGTTCCACTGAATTCATTTCTAAATTCACAGGAAAATGTTTTGGTGCCTGAGGCAGAGCAGCGAATGGCACGCCTTTCCTGAGTCAAGGAGTCTAGGTTATTTTGGCACTGGCTGGAGAAAATCCCACAAGCACCTCTGCCCTTCCCTGGCAGTAAAAGTGAAACAAAAGAAAATAAATAAAGATGGGCTGCCTTTCAGTGACACCCCAAATTAGCTGCCTCGTTCTGGCCCAAGATAGGGCTGGCCCTGTAGGTCGTCGCCCAGTAGATACCAAGCCAGAGCACCCAGCTTGTTATTTTCTGTGCTCACGGGCCCCAGCTCTTCCAAGTTCCAGCAAGGAGTCTGGCAGCATTGCCCAAAGATGCCGGGGACTGAAATGGAGACCTGTGAAATGCAAAGGAGGTGTGCGGCTCCTGAGCCGCCATGCCATTGTTCCCCAACCAGACACTTGAGCTGCAATCGTAAATGCGATAATTAGCGAGGGACCCTCTTTGAGCACAACGGGGCTTGCTTCTGAGGAAATGTGCCGATTTAATTATGCCTGTTTGAAGGAGCAGTCCTTCCTATTCCTCGAGCAAAGCCTTCTCAGTTGCAGCCTGCTCAAGTGGTTTTGAGTACTTCCAGATGGAGGGCTTGTGAAGTCTAGTTCCATCATTTCCTCCTTAATGGAGGAGCAAGCAGCAAGCAGAAAAGATGGGGTGACTAAGGAGACACGGGAGGGTGACAAATCACAGAGAATGTCATCTGGACCCCTGCAAGCTTCCATGAGTGAAGCGAGGAGATTGCTTGATAAATGCCTCCTTGGGAGTCCGCCTCAGTCTTGAGGAGATGAGGTTCTAGCAAGAGTGGTGGGATAAAAACAGAATCAAGTAAAAGTTTGCTTTGAATCGCTTAACCAGGTCCGAAACATGCACAGATAAGCAATCCTAATTCCTGTCGACCAAAGTACATGTTATGCAGGAGCGGGGCTATCCAAAAGTCTTAAAAGGCAGCATTGTGGGCTTGTGCATTTGCTATCGGCAGTGCCAGTAAATGCACACGGTTTCCTGATATGAAGTACCCTCTCTCTAGTTTGGAAACGATTTGTGCGCACAGCAGTCTGCTCTGCTGGGTCTCATCCTGGCTTGCTGAGCTAGTGCAGCAGAAGCCCCGCCTGTGCTCCACCAGCAGCTGAGAGGCGTATCGTCTCGCCCGGGTGGCTGTTTCGGTTGTGCAGCAGCTGAGAATCCCATGTTCACATGTGTGCTGTTTCATCCCATGTGTGCTGAAAAACGGTATTTGCTGCATTCATGTCTTGTTCTTTTTAAGAGTTAGATCTCGGGGCAGTGGGAAAATGAGAAATGAAGAAAACTCAAACCAAAAGTGACAGGCTTGCCCAGGGATGGGTGACACGGTGTGCATTCACAACACGAGTATGCCCTCTACACAGAAATGCAGTTACTCTCCACAAATTGTGGTCATTTGGGTGCTACCATAGTTCATCCATATGAATCAACTGCAAGAAAACAAGGCTGGGGGAAGATCTTCTGTTTTTGCTGGGTTGGTTTAGCTTTGCACCCTGAATTTGGCGAATGGCCAAGAAGATAAAATGAGAGCTTGAGAAGTCATAGCTGATCGGCAGTCCTAAACCTGTCCCTGTGACCTGGCCCTTAGGTCAGTAGCTCAGTGGTGGAGCCCCTGCACTGCATGTGGAAGGGCCTGGTTTTGATCCCCTGCCACTCCAGGCAGGGCTAGGAAAGACCCCCCCCCCACCTGCATCCCTGGAGAGCCATTTCTGCCGGTCAGCTGGGCCTACGCTCACTCATCACAAACCAGCTTTTCCACGGGGTCTGGACGTTGTGACAAACAATCAGGTGTTGTTGTTGCTCTACCATTGTGGACTTGTTGTGTTGTCCTGACCCAGTCATGGTATATCACTACTGCTTCTTTTGGGCCCAAAACCCTTGATGAGAAAAACAACCTGTTGCATGGTTTCTGTTTCCTGTGGTTGTCTTTTGTGATGGCTGTACCTGGGAGCTCCATTTTTCTGTTCGTGGTGAAAAATACCACAAAGTCATCCAGAAAAAAACAGGAAGAGAAGGGGTTGTTCCAGGCATCTAAAGTCTACTATTCACAGTCTTTTAGCAACAGACACAAATCATCACTTGTTTTACTCCTGTTGGCTGAGTGCTTTCATCCCATTCACTTTCTGAAACAGTGGGAAAGTTGGTAAATGCATGGAGAGAGAAGCGGGGGAATCAGAGCAAAAGTGTTGCTTTGATGTTAAGAAATGCTTTGGGGTCAGGATTGGGTAGGAAGTATGAAAAGGGATAGAGGTAAAATCAGGAAGAGGGACTGGGTGTAAAACTGCAGTCCATAGGAAGGAATGTCATAATGAAGGGGATTTTGCTCATGGTGAAACTGAGGTGGGCAGAAGATGATGGAACCAGCTGGGATTTGTGATCGGCAGCAGGGAAAATGTGGTGAGTTGCCACCAGTCATGGCGACCCCACACCCTTGCTTGTTGCAATGTGCAAACCTGCCCTCTATGCTGGGGGTGGGGGGAGCTGAAGCTTAGAGGTAGAATATGCACCAGCAGGGGGTTGGCCTTGATGGCCTTCATGGCCCCTTCCAACTCGACTATTCTACGACTCTATAATTCTATCCATGCTGCACATGCAGCGGGTCCGTAAGGCGGACGAAGGGTGCCTCCAGAAAAAGGCTTTTCTTAAGCACTTACCCCGCTTCACTCATGGAGTGTTGATGGACCCATGGTTGGACTCAGTCCATGCTCCCACATGCACACGCGAGTGCATTGATCCCTGAGTTCGGATCCTTTTCTTCACTCCTGTGCTTCACTTTCTCTTTGGGCTCCAAAGAGCTTTCTGTCTGCCTTGCAATCTCTTCTCCCCTAGCTCAGCCTGACTCACACTAAGTTCTTCCTGTTCTCTGGATGTACAGTGCAAACAGGCACCTCATTTGGAAGCTACTGACCCATGAGGCACGGGTGCACTTCAAAGAAGAGCACTGTGCTCTGCCGTCCAGATCAGTCTCACACAAGGCCGATACACACGGGAGGGCAAGTGCAAGCCAAGTACAATGGGTGCTCAGGGACGAGTCTGAATGAATGGCCTCTTATGCTGGAGCTGGAAACCTCCAGGAACGGAGAGTGCAGGTCAGGAATGGGCAGAATCAGGCCTACTGCCGTGTCCAGCTACCTCTGTGCGAGCCAGTGGCTCTGCCCAGGGAGAAGCGGCAGTTGCTGGTTTTCCATCTGCTGGGCTGCCAGATGTACTGAGAACGGGCTCGGGCTGAGTTGAGACCGCATCACGTTAAAACTAGCCCTGCAATGACTTCAATCGTGTGGTCAGTTGTGTGTGTGCTCGTGCTGCCACACATTTGTCCTGTGAGTCTTTCTTACAAGATGGGGAATGTGTCACTCTCCAGTTGTTGTGGGACTCCAGTTCCCATCACCCATGACCACTGGCCAAGCCGGCCGGCATTGATGCCCACCTGGCAAGCCGTAGGTAATGAGGACCTGAGTCCAGATCTTTGGCCAAGTCCAACTGCTACTTATCGGGGAGGCAGCAGGGCCCATGGAAAGGGCAGGTGCAGGTGGTCCTCTTGGGTCCAGTCCCCATTATCTCTGCCGAGAAGGCTCTATGGCAGCAGGGCTGGAGCGCCGAGCAGGTGCCAGACGAAGCCGATCGCGCCAGGCGAGGTGGATCCATCCATGCGCTGACTTGGCACACTCTCTCCTGCTTCAGACATCAGTGGTCAGGGAGGCTGGGAGCTGCATTAGAAGGCACCCGGTGGTCAGCATTCCAGCTGTCAGCGTGCTACTGGGTTAATTTTTAAAAGCATTTAGCTCATGAAGAGGCTGGATATAAATAGTTACATCGGTTTATTATTTGGAAATTGTCCGTCTTGCATTTAATGTGTGACATTTGTTGCCTGGGCAAATTAGCATTTTGAAAGATGAATCATGCTAGCCCTAGTTCCAGGTTGATGAACTATTGTTTCTGTTACTTTGATCAATTGTAACATCCAATGTAGACATTTGGAATTAAGCAAAACACAATCCTTTTCTAGGGCTTTTACTTAATATATTTGTTGTTCCTTGGAAAAGGTCACACAGTTGTTATGGAAAATTTAGAGGACAGCCGGGCCAAGAAGCTAGTCCAGAACTTAGTTGCCTCTCTCAAACAGGAAAGAATAATAGCAAACAGGTGCCTCCACCTGGAGACAACAAGGTCCAGTGCCCCCTAGTGACTAAACCGGGATCTTTGTGAGGAAGGGCAAGATAGAAATCAAACAATAAAATGAAATAAAAAAATAAAATGTCCTACTCACGCCAGGCTTTTCCAACTTGGGGCCCTCCCGAAGTCTTAGAGAACATCCTGAGCCAGCATGCTGGTAGATGTAGTCCAATGCAGCTGGAATGCAACAGGCTGGAGAGGGTTGTTGCACACATGTCCCCATTTCATTAAAAAAAGAAAGAAAAGAAACTGTTGAAATATCTGGTAGTTCAGCTGTGCAGTCCCGCACCTCTTGATCTTGAAGCCTTGTGCATAACTCAGCAAATAGCAATTCAAGTTGTAACTCCACTGACAGTCCTACAAGACTGTTCTGGCAGAGTCCCAGTAGAAGTACTGCTTATGCAGTCCGTTATTGTACCTCCTCAGGAATGTTGTTTGTTTCTGTTCGGTATTCCACCCTCCATCTCACCAGAACATAATCTGAGTGTTTCATTTTCTTCCGGGTCTACTAGCCGAACTCTGCCATGCTTTCTCATAAATGCTCTTTCGTGACTCTGAATGTGAGACTCTGAATCTCTCTGCTTCAGAGATTCTTTTAGCTTTCTTTAGCCTGGTAACCTGAAGAGGCTCTTTGCTAAGGGTGGCTTGGTGGCTTCCGATTTGCCTTCCCATAAGCCGTTCCACTGTGCAGGATCCTGCAGCTTGACAGAGCAGTATGTGAATCCGCCTGCTGCCTTTAGGATTTTGGTTTGGTCTGTCCTGCTTGCTTTGCCTCCCCATTTGCTCAAGAATACTGAGGACTAGTGGTAATATAGTGTAAGCTGTACAATCACCAGAGTGACTAGAGTTTGGCTGCTATCAGTTGGGATCCATCACTGGTCATGAGTCCGTCTGGAAGGCCAAAACAACAGCAACAACAAAAGGTAGTCTTCGGCTGCACCACAACACCATAGCATGCGATATTAAGCAAGGAGAGTATATTGCTGCACCTAGTCATTGCCAACTAAATGCTGCCATTCGCCCAATTTACACGGGGTAGCTGCTAGCCTTTTCCAAGAGCTATCAGGCAAAGGAGGCGTGATTAAAGGTCCTTTTGTTGCACAGATCTATTTTTTCTGCTGCAGATGCGAGGTAAGATTTGCTCCTTGTGTCATTTCCAGTATTAAGCTAGAACTCTGACTGTCAGATTGTCACATTTTTGTCATTTGCTTAGACGTTGATATTCTAGGTGGATAAAATCTAGCATTTTCCCCCTCACAGACTGTAGTACAAAAACACAATTCCCTTTTACTATTAGGCCCTTCAATGTCCTCGGTTGTCCATGGTCAGCAAAGTATTTTCTAATAATCTCTGAAGCATTGCTAAGACATTCAGGACAACCTAATCTGATGTAGCATGAAGTGTCATGAAGTTCTGGATCTCCATGAGTGGGCACTTGCATCTGATACAGCCTGTTTTGGGAAGTTGGTACAGAAGTGTGTGTAGCATAAACAGAACTACTAATATCCTACCTATGGCATCCACTTGTGTTGTGGGGTGCATGACAAAATTGTTACCATGTACATAGTAAGCTGATGGTTCCAATATTTTCTTTTAATCTAAGTCACTACGGGTTTATTGCTGTCTGCCCAAATGTGCCACCAGAAGATCCTAGAGCGCCTGCAAAGATCTCCCATGCAACAGGTCTCTAATATTTTCCCTTCAGAGCTGCTTGCTCGCTTGCTTCTTCCCACTTTTATCGGGTGGCATGGCAAAGCACAAAGTGCCAGTCACAGCTCCGGTTCCTAGGATGCTCTGGAGAAATGAAATGCTCCGGAGCGTCAGGACTAGTGCAAGACCTTCCAGGGCCTGGGGTGGAAGGCTGGGGTGGGTTGGGAGCATGCCTGGAGCAGGAAGGGAACGTGTGTTGCTGGGAGTGGGGGAGTGTGACGCGCTGCACAATTTTCCAGGATCAGGGGAAGCACAAGCTGGGGTTCCCGCCACACCGACTGCCACGTGGTCTTCCTTCTCCTTCCTGTGCCCCCCCTCTAGGAGCCCTCTGTGCTGGGTGAAATCACCTGTGTTGCTCAGGGAGAGGCTTCCGGCTGAGCGGGCTGTGTGGAGAGCCCTGCACGGTGACTCTGGGCACTGCCACAGCCCTGAGAAGCCAGCATAGCTCTGGAGAGCAGCGGCCTCCCTGTGCCTTCCTCAGAGAAAGGCAAAGGGTTGGGGAAGCAGGGGCGGCAACGGCTGCTGCGCTGCTGGAGCACTCACTCACTGCAGCATGACAGGGGCCTGTGGAGCTTCCCAGAGCAGGTGCTCCCCTGAGCCTCACCTGGCTGCCCTGGACTGTGAGCAGGCAGGATCCACCACCCGTCCCAACTGGCTGCCTGAGGTGGGAGATGCCCCCCACCTCATGGGGGCTTGGCCCTGGCTGCTGCCTCACTTCGGAGTATGCCAGCCACCCATCAAGGACAGCTCTTTTCCTTGAAAGCCTTTTGCTGCCTGGTCAGCTTGGGATGGGAAGAGCGAATGCCCAGGGAAGGGAGAGGAATGGGCTCAGGGTGGGGGAGCAGGAACGGCTCAGGACAGTGACGGAGAGAGCAGTGATCCTTGAGGAAGAAGCCAGGGGCTGACCGGCTCATATACAGCATCCATACAAATGTGGCACATGGAAGAGGCAGCAAGAAAGTGATTGAGAGCAAGACTGAGATTGATTGAGAAGCAAAGCTTCTGTTGAGCTTTGGTCAAAGTTGTACACAACAGAAATAAAACTGATCCTCTTTCATTTGTATTTAGGGTCATTCCTACTCCCTCCAAATCGCCATGGAATTGATGTGTCCACCAGTGCCTGAAGGGTGCGCTGTGAAAAAACCTCAGATCACACACCAGTTTGGTGGGCAACTTTTGCACAAACTGTGCAAATTCAAGATTAATTTCAGTGCTACTGGTTCTAAGTTTACGTAACCCCACAGAAAATCAAACTGTATTTATATGGTGGTGGTAGTCGCAAAATGTCCCCCCCCTCCCTCAGGGGTGACCTAAGAGAGTGGTGTGGCAAGAGGAGCTAATTGGGAGACCAGCAAGGGCCACTTGGCACTTTCTCAAAAATGTCTCAAAATTACAGATGCGCCCAAGGACATGGAATTTGGGGACTCCTGGTTGAAGATCTGTGACATCCATTCTGAACCATGCAATTGGACTGGGGCTCTGCCTAGTTCCAAGCTGCTTGCATCTGTGCGTTTGTCGGTTGGCATCATCGTATTGTAAGACAGATCAGTAAGATCATGTCTTCTGTCTTTATAAACACAGCCTCTAGATCTAGTTCCCTAAACCAAGACGTAGTGGATTTCACTAACTGTGGTAGTGCTTTTTTTGAGATGCCTAGCAACTTTTTACAGAGATACTTCACCATTCCCCCTAAATTCTGTAACGTTGGTTGGTGCTTCCAACTTTCTAATGCCATTCTCTGAGCATGGCATACTGTGTCCAATACTGTGTAATTACTTGTCCCAAGAATTGTATTTCACCTTGATGAAAAGTACAGTTTTCTTTTTTTTTAGCCTGAATTTACATTCATGGCTCCTGTTCAAGACAATGGGCAGCATTTTGTCATAGTCCATGAAGACAATGACTCCTTTGATGTCTTTGAGGAGTTCTGTTCCCAAGGCATATTATATCTGACCTTGCATGTAGAGTAAAATATGCTATAGAAACTACAATCCTGCACACAGCCAGCCGGCTTAAACCCCTGGGGCAGTTAATACTACCTACAGTCCAATCCTGTACATCCAAATCAAAGATAGCTAGTTTGGTTGTAAGAAAAACTTGGAAATCCATATCAAAACTCTCAATTGAATGGTTTTAAAACCTAGTATACTAAGTGTTCATGAGTGGCTTCCAGGTCCTTGTGTTTTCCCCCTTCTTATGGTTCTTTATCCTAAACAGGCTTTTGATGAGAGAACCCATCAAATAGAGGACTGTTCCCCAAAACCTTTCAGTCTTCTCTAAGGTTGGACACTATGCTCATACCCTGATAAAGCACACTAGCTATATCTATCTATCTATTGGGATACATATATATAAACATCTATTAGCATAAGCAGAGGCCATGCTAGGAGCCTGGATTATTGTGCATATGTTGATAATTTTAGTGTTTTGCAATCAGAGATGTTAGAGAATCAGTATCAGAATCCCTTATAAACAGATAGAGAAACATTCAAGATGTCTTCCAAAGTCACAAAACTGGACCCGGCAGTGGTGGCAGTTGAGCTGCAGCTGTTTATTGCTGCTTCTTGCCCTGCTGCTGTCTTCCATACAGTGTGTGAAATGCAGAGGTGACACGGTTCCTGCCTGGAGGGGTTGCCTTCCAGGCCTGGTGGTGGCATCAGAACCATAAAAGCAAGCATAAGGGTGTTGCTGCAGAAACGTGACAGAGGCCAGCTAAAAGACATGTGTGGATAAGATGATCCAAGTGGAAAGAGATTGTGTGAGAGAAAGTTGCACTGCAGTTTTGTACTGATGAAGGATCAACCCCACTGACATTCCACATATTTGGGATGGAGATTTCAGTGTTGCAAGTCCCCTGTGTTACACAGAGAGCTGTCTGCTGTCCAAGAGCAAGAAAGAGGGCCGGTGTCTCTTGAGTACAGCCGGTTCTCAATTCTTGGTTACCTGGGCAAGAGGGAGGTGCATCAGTGGTGATTTCCGGAATGGGCAGGCCAATTATTGCAGAAATAAAAGTAGAAATCTCAGGTATGTGTATGGATCGGAAGATCAGCCAGCAAGTATGTGGCAGCATGGGCAATGACATTCCAGGGCAAACAAAATCGATAACCCCGCCGTGCCTAATATGCTTGACTATTAATTCTCACTTCTAAACATTTCCTTCTAATTACACTTCATATGTAGTTAATGCTATCTTTGAGGGCTTTGTATTCATGAAGCAGTTGCCATTACATCCCATCCCAACTACCCTGGTACAGAATGTGAAATGCTGTTATTTTTGCAGATGTTATTAAAAGCACTTCTGAACATTGCCCCACCTGTTTATATACCACTGAATTACATTATTGTGGGAGAGGAAGCAGAGCAATTAATTTTCTGAGGAGGAGGAGAACCTATGAAGATCCTTAAGGGCTCAGTACCGTGCATGTTTAGACAGAAGAAAAATCCCTACAATTCCCAGCATTCCTGGACTCGCATGGCTGGCTGGGGAATGCTAGGAGTTGTAGAAGCTGTTGTCAAAATATGCATAGTATTGCACCTTAACCTCTTTCAGATGCTGCCTGATTCATTGTCATTGCCACAACCAACTCTTACATTTGTTGCTTGGTCAGTGACTCAGCAGCTTGAATTTTCCACATTGCATGTGCTCTGACTTTCAGAATGTACTGATACCTTGCTAATCCTGGATATGTATTTCTTAGCTCATTTGCTTCTAAATTTGGGGCATGAACACAATTCTGAAGCATCTGTTTTGTTTCCTATTCCCTAGTGAGGCTGTGAAAACTAGTCATTTTACCTAGTGCCATGGAGACGCGTGCAGCCGTCTACACGGGCTGCTCGTCATCAAATACTAAGATGGGCTTTGTTCTTCATATGAGTCATTGTTCCCTCTCTGACCTACTCTTTTAATTGCCAGTCACTTATTCTCTGGGAATTCATGATCCCCGCCAGTAGCTTTTAACAAGTAGGCCAACAGCCAGGAGTAGCAGGTATTTGCCTCCGAGGCACCTGACGTGTGTGACAAATTAGGTGATGTTGAGATATCTGGTGCATTTCACAATGGTTCCACCACCAAAAATTGTTCTCTCTTCAAACCTTCTGCATTTGATATGTTGCCTTTATTCCAAGGTCAGCCCAAGGCAGGGTTTTTCAGTGATGGAGACTATTCTGATGCTCTGCTGTGTTCCAGTTAAGCCAGAGGCCTTGGAAAGGGATCCTTGTCTCTGGCCACTTTGTGTTTGAATCTCACTAATGGTAGCTTGGGGGCAATCATTGGACTGTGAGCATGGAGTTCTGCCAAGATGTCCCTTTGTCCTGCGTCCTCATGAGGGGAGTCTCCTCAGGATGAGTTTATTTGGAGGAAGAGTATTGAAAGGCCATGCATGTCTTGGAGAAATGGAGAAATTTACAACAGCCACAGAGAGCCATGTCTTCCTAGGAAAAAACAGATAGCTGCATGGCTCCATAAATCCCCAGTTTTCCAAGTCTATATGTCAATTGCTTCTGCAGGTTCACTAAGAAAAAAAAAATAGCAATTTCACATACCCGTAGGGGGTGCTTATGCCTAGAATCCTGAGGTTAAATACCTGTAAGGAGTCTGAGAGCAAGAGTTACCCATCTGCCCTTTTTGAATCAATTTATAGCCATTTATTTTAAAAGCTTGTATCCTACCTATTTCCCTAAAAGAGGACTGAAGTGACAAACAAACCAAAATCAATAAGCTATTTTAAGCCATCACAGAAGTCCAAATAAATATCAAGATTATTTTAAAAAGAGTAGTTCACCCTGAGGACTTTGAAAAATTTAAGACCTATGAAAACTCTTGAACTAAATACCTTCTTAAAGAGCCATTCTCTTATGTACAGGATGGGATGAAGCAGCAACGTGCCAGGGCCCGAGCAATCTCCGTTGGGAGAGCATTCCATGAGATGGGTGCAACCGGTGAGGAGATGGCCCTTCTGGCTGCCTGCTTGGCTCCATGAGGCCAGGGAATCGGAAGCAGAATTCCAGGTGGCAACCAGAGCCTCCAGGGAGGAACATGTGGAAGAAGGTAGTCCTCAAGTTACTGAAGTCCTCAGTAATTTAGGACTCTAAAGGTCAACACCAACTCTTGGAATGGAGTCTGGAAACAAAGCAGCAGCAAGGACAACTCAACTGAAGTAGTATAATGAGTTTAACAAGTCTAGTTCCTGCTTTGTAATTTGCAACAACTGCAGTTCCTGGGCACTTCTCAAAGGCAACCCTATGGAACACGGACTGCTGTCTTTAGCTTGACTGTTTATAAAGTACTCTTTTTGTTATATTGCATACCGTTCTCTAATAGCTTTTCGGTGTGAGGCTATTAATTGCAGAACTGAGATCCAGCCACAATATACTCATTTCCTTTCCTGTTTTTCTGCTAAAAAGCCTCTAGGTGGCAGTGTGGTCTAGCACACATATACAAGTGAAAAAAGTGGTTTCTTTTTCTTTCACAATTAAGTACTGCATTTCTCCAGCTCTTAAATTATTTATTTATTTATTTAAAACATTTTTATGCCGCCCCCATCGCAACAAAGCCTCGGGGCGGCTCACAACAAGAAGTGCTTGTTAGAGGGTCATTTAAAGAACTTGTAAACAACCATAATCAGGGAATGGTGAGAATAAGATTAATGCTTCATGTAGAAAAGTCCTAAGTTCCCACTTGTATCATAGTTCTGTCAACATGGGGACGGAATGATGTTGTGTCACGCTACATGTTCTTTCTGTGAATACTCCTGATTCTGGGTCATAACTGGTTTCTGAGCTAGTCCAAATCAATGTGTGATTGAATAAGGAGAGGGTACTGATGTTTGAGGCTTTCCATTGATGCCCTCCCAACAAGGGTATTTTTACTCATGACACCTGCTTTGTTGATAAGACATTTCACTGGTGTGGGAAGCAAGACTGACCTCTGAATGATGAACAGACTCCATCTAAATCCCACTCTTCTTCTTCCATATCCCCAGCTTTGCCTGTTGGAAGTCTGTGTGATGCAGTGCGTGGACTGTGTGATGATGTCCGGAGTGGGCTGGGTTGCTTCCCCATCAGACATAAAAGAAACAGGATGACTTTGGAGCAGTGACTCTCTCAGCTCACAGGGCCCTTGAAGGAGAATGGGGGCACTGAGGAAGGGGGCACTGTGCACATGTCACGTCAGTTCCTTGGAGGGTGAAATTAAAATGCAATAAATAATGATCTCCCTCCCACCCAATTCTGACATTATACCACTGGGATTAGCAGTCCTTCTGGTGCAGCCTTCTGCTGGTGCAATTTATTGCTAGATCCTGCAGGCTAGCATATCTTGCACCCTGCTGGCATAAGAGAATCCCTGAGCGTCCCTTTTCCAAACAGTATGAGTGAGTTGTGGATGGGCCCATACCGTCAGGCTGTTACCCCATCCACACTTACATGGGAGTAAGTTGCATTCAAGTCAGTGCCACCCCGTCCCAAGTAACTGTCCACAGTATCGTGCTGGTGAGTGCCTAGATGGGATGCATTTCTGACTTCAACGTGCTTGCGAGGCAATGCTGAGCAGAACGCCCTTGCTTTCCTCTGTGGCTGTGCTCCAGGACGGATCAGCCCATGCTGACCTTTGTGTTGACCGCCTGTGTGCTGGGTCGTGGGCTACCTGGTTAATGATTGCAGCCCCCACCCTTTCCTTCCAGTATATTGCGGTCCTGGTTATTCTTTCATGCCCATTTCTTACGCTGCGTTCGAAGCAGGAGGTGCCCCCAGGGAGAGGTAAAAGGTCAAAGGGGCGGCATGCCTAATTGCCACAGCCAGAAGAATTCTCGATCTGTGTCCTTGTTGTTTATCTTTAATTTCATCAAGGTTGGCTGGCCCAACCCCTAGGCACACAATCATGATTCTTAAAATTGCTCAAATTAAAGCCCATCCAAAAAATTTAAAAAAAAAGTCAGAGACCTCTTAGTAGTCCCCAAGCACAAAAGAAAATGCAAAGGTTTCCTCAGCCAAGTGAGCTCTGCTTGACTGAACAGACAGGCCTTGTTCGTTCATTACATTAAAGAGCTGCCAGTCGCCTCTCTTGATTTAAAAAGAAAGAGCCCATACAAACACTTTCTTAGGCATTTCAAGAGTTCATATTTCCTCCTCCTGCAATGTATTACTGGTGAAGGCCTGAGGTTTCTGACATTAAACATTTCCAACAGCATTTCTACCTGCTGAGCTACTGTAATGCCATGGCCCTAGCTGAGCTGTATTATACCTTTGAAGAATTACAGGGCTTCAGTCCAAGGCCGGACCCACATGTCTGCTTGTGCTGGCAGCAGGAGAGTGTTGGCTGAGGGCACACCTGGGCATGGGCCCCCGAGCTGTGCCCTGAATGTTCGAGCTGCTGCAGTTGCCATCATCTTTTGACGACTGCGCAGGGATATGACACTGCTCTACATATCCCGCAGAGGCTGTCACAAGGAGGAAGGAAAAGCCCTTTTCTCACTTATCCTCCAGTGTAGGGCATGGAACAACAAGCTTAAACTGCAGCACTCCAGATTCAGACTAGGCACCAGGAAAAGCTTCCTAATTGCCAGAGCGATCTGAAGGTGGAACCAGTTGCCCGGAGAGGTCATGGGCTCTCCCGCACTAGAGACATCCGAGGCAAAACTGGGCAGTCATCCTGCGCTGAGCTGGCGTCTTCCACCAGCAGGGGGTTGGACCCAACGGCCTCCTTGGCCCCTTCTGACCCTGTGATTCTCTCAGTCTCTGAATCTCAAGTGTGCTTCTTCCTCCCAAACACAGTAGCCTTGCAGTTCCTAGGAGAGCTTAGGACTCACTCTGTGAGCGAATTAATGGGGAGTGCAGCATGAACCTGTCACAATTAGAGGGGAGACTGGCACTTTTCCTTTCACAATCTGCTTGTTATTTTCATTAAGTTCAAAATCGCCTAACAATGCCTCTGTCACTCAGCTTTTTCAAGCGAGGGCTGACTCTTCAGAGTCCTGCTGGGCCAACTGCTCCTGGGCATTTGCGCCTGGGCCCCTGGAGGAAGCAAAGGCCTGAGAAGAGGGTGAGCCGGCAACGCCAGAGGCCTTCCTCACGTGTCACTTACTCAAAGCTGGCCAAGGCCACTTACCTTGGGGTGAAATAAAAGCGGGTTGGCTTTCGAAAAGAGCTTGAATGTGTAGCGATGTTGGACTTTGGGGCAAGGTAAAATACCAACGTACAGCTTCCCCCGACTTGCTTTAGTGTGCCTGAATTCACACACTAAACCCCCAAATGCACGAGCTGCAGAGGGTTTGGCTCTGAAATCATCTTTCTGGAATGCATTTGCTTTTTGCAGGTTCCCTGTGGCCAGATTCTGATAGGGTCATGATACTTCTCAGCATCAGGGGTTTTCACTAGACCAGAGAAAGAGAACAGATGGTTCAGAAGCTCCAGCTCATGCAGAATGCAGCAGCCAAATTAATATCTGGGACCCATAGGTCTAAACATATAGGACAGGTCCTGGCCTGCCTGCAAGGAGCTGGTTTTAACTTATAAAGCCTTATGTGGCTTGGGACCACAATACAAGTTGGAGCACCACTCCTAGCCCCAATCCACACTATGCTCCACCTCTGGGGCCTTCCTGCAAGAGCCAACCCCAAGGAGGCCTTGGAGGGTGGCAACAAGTGGGGATGCTTTCTCTGTGACTGCCTCCCATCTTTGGAATAACCTCCCCAGTGTGGCCCGCCGGGCACCAACCTTACTATCTTTTCAGCACCAGATTAAGAAAGCCCTTTGTGCAGAGTCCGTTAAAGATTTGCTTGATTATCCAGGGGCCTGAACAGATTGTCCAGGTGATTCTCTCCTTTGCAAGGTCATTTTTAATTGTATATTTTTAGCCAATTTAAGCTCATTTTAAAATTCATTTCAGTGTTGTTTTGTTTTAATGATACTTGTATTGTACTTTAGCATTCTTTTTATGCACTGTGGTAAACCTCCCAGAGATCTTTGGCCATGGGGCGCTATAGAAATGATGATGATGATGATGATGATGACCATAAAAAATAAAAATAATAGCAGACGATGCTATTATTGGGAGGATGACAAGAGTTTCCTTTTTGTGTTCAAAAGTCAGATTGCCTTGTGGCACCTTCAAAACCCACTAACTTATTGGAGTATAATAAGCTTTCAGGGATCATTGTACAGAAAATTATTTTGAAAGATGTTGCTTTCCACATAACTGGAGAAAAATGGAACTTGCTGGTCTGGAGCCATGATGACCTGGGTTGTGCCTGATCCGCAGGACTTGCTGACTTTTTGGTCACATACTTTCCTTCTGCTTCCTCCACTGAATCTTTCTGCCTGTGGGTTCCCTCCACGTGAAGGCAAATGCCTTCCTCTCTCTTGGCCATACATCCTTTTTTTACAAAAATGGATATCCTTAGGAGACAGCGTCCTTTAAAGACATACACACATGCCTCAAACAGCTGGTTTGGGATGTCATGAAAAAGTAACAAATTATTCATTATTTAAGTCATTAATTATTGTTAACAATTAATTAATTATTAAGCAATTATTCACTGCTGGGAAAGATTTCAAGAAATTAGAACTGTAAACACCACCACCCTTCATCAATTACCAAAAATTTATTTGAAATAGGAGAGCCAGCTTGGTGACACCTCCCTCTGCCGCCTCGCCTCTAGTCCAGGGATCAGGTGCAGCCAAGTAACACCCTCAAGTCCTGAGACATGGAGAGCATGTGAGGATTTACTCCGCAACAAATCCCACTGTGCTTAATGGGGGTTGCTCCATGGCAACCAGGTAAACTCGCCTCCCAAGAGCATGGGGCCTACAATAGTGTCCCACACTCTCCCTTGCTGGTGGGCCATGCCCAGTTTGCAATTAATCAGAAAATGGTTACAGTTCCATACAGCTCTCCAGCATTCCCAGGTCCTGCATCCTCCAGGTTGGGGCTGAAGGGTAAGCTTTAATCAACCACAACGAGGGATAAATTACGAAGAGGGCAAAAGGTGTGGCAGCTGAAGGCAGCATCACTGACTTCTCAGGAAGGTCTTAGGATGCATCGCTGTCAGTCCTGGCCCCTGCGTACTGCTGGCTAGAATCCCTTTACACACGTGCAACGTAATTTATGTGAGCACTCATGTCATACTGAATAATGTCCCTAGCCCTTTTTTAAACATCGCAGGGCCAGGTGAGGCAAGTCATAATCCATCATGTGGCTGTTATTTTTTTTTAATGCAGGCCTGAGGGCCCTTGAAGCAGATCCAGATCATAGTGTGGCAGGGAGAGGAAGGATTTAGTGCTTTGCCCTGCTGTGGTCCAGATCTGAATCCGGCCCCCCACCCTGCTGTGTGCACTGGGGCAAATTCAGACTGGGACTGTGACAGAGTGGAAGGGTTCAAGGCCCATTCCTGCCTATGCTCTAGTTCCACTGCAGTCAGGGCCTTGCTGTGCTGTGTTCAGCCAGGTAAGGGTTAAGGATGTGAATAACATCTAGTTTGATCCTGCCAGTTCAAATTCTTTCTCTGTAGGTTTCTAAGCTTCTGGCATTATAGCATCTTCGGCTGCTTTTAATTTTTACAGAAATTTCAAAATTGGGGAACAGACTCAAAATGTTTCGTTTCGAATAAGCAAGTATTAGGTGTGCAGACTGGAGACATCTTAAGGGCAAACATGCATTTGGGGTTTAAAGGCAAGTCCATCTTTGAAAACTTGGCATGTTCTTTCTCAAAACATATGGTAATGGCAGAATTTCCATTAGGCTCAAAATTCCCTTTGAACCATCCACATTGCATATCTCCCTGTGTTGTTCCATGTCAATATACTCACGCAAATAGTACTTGTATTTACTCAGAATCTGATTAAAGCCTCATTATGGTCTGGCCATTTCAGAGGCCATTTGGATAAGTGAAATTTTACCTTGTAAGAGTCATGGCTGTTTCCAAGCTAAATGAGGGTTTGTGAGGTTCACATGGCAAACATTTCTGTGGTTTTCTTTCTTTTCTCACGCTTTTGAGCATTGCAAGGCCCCAAGGCTGTCATTAGGAGAAGCTTCCCAACTGCAAAATGAGATGGTTATGAAAAATATACTGGGGGAACCACTGTGGGTGGGGGGTGGGGGGAATGTTGCTGTGGGTGATTGCTGTGAGAGCTGTCCAGGTTCAAGCAGCCTGGTGGCACAGCCCACTGGGTATTTATTGTTCCAGAGTTCCAGAAACTTACTCCCAAGTAAGTTTGCGTGGGGCTGCCATTTCATTTTGCTTTAGAAGTGTTAGGAGGCCAATGAAAGGAGGTAAACTTGGAACTGAAATACAATGGACTGCCCCAACCAAGAGAAGAGATGAAATCAAAGATGTGGAATTAAGCAGCAAATTGATCAAGATACTACAGAGGGAAAGATAGGCCTTAGATGTAGATAGTGAATAGTAAGTAGATTTTTTTAAATCCAATTCTGAGGAGTAGGAAATAGGCCTGTGTCAAGAGAAATAATGTATTTTTTTAAGAGCACACAGAGAAAAAATGGAGAGCTTTCATCTTCTGAGTGTTTGAGTGTGTGTGTGTGTGTGTTGAAGATAGTTTAAAACGCTTCACCATTTATCCTCATCACGGTGAGTCAGTGATTTTTCCCCCAGTGCTGTTTCTACACCAGCTGAAAATATAGTCAGAGTACTGGTAGATTGTCACTACTTTCTCTTTAAAAAGTATTGGGGGCGGGGGGAGGCAGCAAGAAAAAAAGAAAGAAGGGAGGGGGCGGAGGAGGAGGAACCCTTGAGTGAGCCAGCCCAAATTATAAGATTATCAGAACTACTAGAGCGTGCATTGTAACTGTTGTGTGAAGAAGGAAATAAATATTTCATTCCCAGCCACTGCTTGCAATGCAGATCTGGGTGGCTTGTAGTCCTCCAGATGGCTTGGCCTACAATTCCCCTCACTGTTGCCTGTGCAGACCAAATGCCTGGGAGACAAAATGTTGCCCATCCCTGCAAAGGCTATGCATATTCTAGGACTGCACAGTTTTGCCCAAGAATCTAGTGTCAGCCACTACAAATGTAAAGAGAACAAATACATAGTTAAAAGATGGGGAATACAGTATGGTTCAACAATACTGCAAGTGAGAAGGATCTTTGAACTGTTGTAGATCACAAGCTGAATATGAGTCAACAATGTGGTGTGGCTGCAAAAAGGACAAATGCTATTTTAGGCTGCTTTAATAGAAGTATCACTTCCAAATCCTGTGAAGTGCTAGTTCCCCTCTGCTCAGCACTGGTCTGGCCTCATCTGCAGTCCTGTGCCCCGTTCAGGGCAGCACAGTTTAAGAAAGATGCAGGCAAGCTGGAAAGGGTTCAAAGGAGGGCAATAAGGACTGGAAACAAAGCCCTGTGGGCATGTTTAGCCTTGAGAAGACTGAGGGGAGCTATGACCCCACTCTTCAACTACCTGAAAGGCTGTCATCCCAGAGTGCAGGACACGGAATAATGGGCTCAAGCTAAAGGAAGCCAGATTCCAGCTGGAGACCAGGAAGAGCTTCCAGACTGTTAGAGCAGCACAGCAACAGAAACAAATAGCTGGGAGGTCGTGGGCTCTTAGGCATTTAAGCGGCAGCTGGACAGCCATTGGTCAGGGAAGCTTTAACCTGGAGTCCTGCACTGAGCCCTCTGGCCCCTTCCAACTCTACTGTTCTATAATTATATAAGAAGTAGAAAAGGAAAGTTTTAGCTTTGAATGGACAAAGTATGAGAAGAAGTTCTGATCCTTGAGAATGGAGCATGATGACACTTCAAGGTCTGGACTGAAATTTCATACAGGCAGGTCCTGAATCTGGTTTAGGACTGTCCGACCTAGCTAAAGAAGACTCTTGTTCAGACACGAAAGGTCCAAAGGACAGTAACTGCCATACATGTGAGTAAGCAACGGGGGAATAAAATGGAAGCTGTAAAGTCGTGTCGTTAGAAAAGATGCAAGGGTAGGATGGAAGGTCATGAATGAAGGAATGTTGCGATTGGTGCAGGTTAAGGCTGGAATGTGCAGCTTCTGAATTTGATTCCACCTAACAGTTAAGGGTAACACTGCCATGGAGCACCTGTAATCAGGCAGTCACAACATCCCATACAAAATCCAAACAGAAGTATGGTTGACAGTGACACATGGTTAGTCTGTCTGTCTGTCTGTCTGTCTCTCTCTCTCTCTCTCTCACACACACACACACACACACATCCCACTAAATTCTAGATTCTATTGTTTCTTGGTATTCCTTTCTTCCCTGCTTTGCTTCTGTTCTGTTGCCCTGGGAACCAACCCACTCAATCCCATCCTGTCCCCTCCCTCCAGCAGGATTGTTCTGGGTATGCCCAGGGACAAACTTTATGAACTGCCACAGGATCAATGGGTTGGGGGAAGAGAGCCAAAATCACCTTCTTAATAAAAACTACAAATTATAATGCTACTACTGTTGTGTTACTACAGGTGTGTAACTAGACCTTCCCTTCTCACCCGATACAATAAACCATTTCCCAAAATGTGCTGTACCAATGGGGAAACTGACCAATCAACTTGAACTCCAGCAAAGTTTGTGAGAAACAGAACAGATAATGGGCTGTTTCACATGATCTCTGCAGCCCACTGTGGTGGGCTGGGGTGTGTGTGGCCATTTGAATTTTAAAAATCCAGTGGGGAGCCGCCATGGTTTGTTGCATCATCCAAACCCAGGTGGCAGGGGTTGTTCACAGATTAAACAACACCGCAATCGCCTACAACAGACCATGGGTTATTGAGGATTGTTTAATCTTCCAGCAACCCTGGCCACCTGTGTTCAGATGACACAAGCTATAGCTTAAATATGGTGGCTTGCTGTGGCTTAAATTAGGCACGACAAGCCACAGGGATCACACAAACCAGATCATTACCTATCAAACTGCTGGAAGTCACTCATCAATACGTAAATTCATAAAAATAAGCAACTTTGTAGGCTTTCTACCTCAAAATTGGCATGGACCATCCTCAGCCTGACCTCACCTGCACTGCTCAATGTCAGTTCAATCCATGGAGCCATTTAGAGCATAAGCCAAACCTAAGGACCCCCTCCCCCAATTTCTGACTATAAAGTGGGAATCTGATTCATCCAGCTCAGATGATGATGAAGAGGACACTGAAGATGAAAATAGCTTTTTTCTTTTCTTTTCATGTATAAGCAATGCTCTAGTCCAGGGGTGGGCAATTAATTTTCCTATGGGGGCCACATGAGAAACTTTGACAGTTGTTAAGGACCGTACCAATACACTTACAGCTCTGCTCAATATATATCTCTATAAAAACAGTAAATGAAACATTACAATGATACAATGAAAATGTGGAGCACAGAACACTATTTAATGAATATTCACAAAAATATTAACATTAACATTACATGAAAAGCAATAAATTCAATTCAATTTAGCAGATCCTTCAAAATAAAAGCAGTGCAGTTGTATTGCTTGCGTCTATATTACGATGATATAATTTGCATTGACTTTTAATTTGCCAGTGACCTCATATGGGCCAGTCAGGGTCAGCCATTGGGCCGGATGTTGCCCACGGGCCATACAATGCCCAGGTCTGCTCTAGTCCAGTATTTTGCATCATCCTTATTAAACATGTGTGGAGCCATCACTAGCTCAAGAAAATTGCCTTGAGGAACAGGTGCAGCCTGTGGACAATTCACTGCTTGTCTCTGAGCTGTGGTATAGATAGGGACATGGATAGTTGCTCTGTGTGAGATCAGCCTATTTGTGCATTTTGCCCCATATGATTTGCTCTGATTGGCAGCAGCTCTCTGGTGTCTCAGATGGGGTCCCCCCCACGCTCATCCCTGCTAAGCAGGAGGTTGGACTGAAGGCCTGCTCCACTGTGCAAACCGTGTGCTCTGCCACGGAGCTCGTCTCTCCCCAATCAATAGAAAGACTGATGGCCCAATAGGGTAAGATAAGTTAAACATTAAATTTTGAAAATATCACCAGGAATCAAGGAAGTGTTGCTGGCTGTGGAAGACAGTTATTTCTGTTGCAGTGTTTATTCAACCATGTGAACAGTGAATCAGTAACAAACTGTACATTCTTAGGAATTCCTTTTGAGAGAGAGACACTTCTGGGACATTTAGAAACGGCTTTCCATATTTCACGAGGAACTAAGGAGACATTGGTCTCCATTTTGTAGCCATTTATCTGCATTTTATGATCACACTATGCAGTTTGTAGCTCATACTTGAAGAACACATATAATTCCTGCCCCTAAATTCTCTAGGCATGTATTGTTCATTTTCACAACAGCTCTGAAATAGATTAGTTCTGTTGAAATCTATCAATGATAAATGTGTAGAATCTGTCACTTTAATTGCTTGCTGGTTATTTCTGCTTCCATTCTCATTTCTGATGCATTTTGCCTTTTGTTATAGACCTTATAGCAGAATGATGTTGTGCAATGGAGTTGTCACCTGCCTTGGAAGGGCATTAGGGTCTTCCTTCAGGGAATTTCTCCAACATTGTGTCTATGGGAGCCAGTGGGTCCTTGGATGCCTCTCTTGGTGCCTGCCAATCCCCCTGTTCCTCCTGATTTTTATCTTATGTCTTCAGGTTCATTTTAAAATCCCAAACATCTCCCCCCCCCCACCCCCAAGGGCTAGCATGTTGCAAAGAGAAGTGTTGCTCTCCAGTTCCATCTTTGTTTGGGTTCAAAAGAGTGGTTTTGTGTCTTGGAACTCAGGCCTCTCTCTGCCTTCTGCTTTTCTTTTAGTCTCAGCAGTTCATCTACTGAAATTTAGTGTTTTGGGACTGTCAGGATCTAACGCCTGGTCACAGCTCCCATGGTGCTGTGATGATGAAGCACAGTTAACCCTGCAAGTAACTGCAGGACCAGGATCAGACTCATAGGTTTTTGCAAGGATGGGAGCCCATGCAATCATGCTGGAAGCCCTGAAAGGGCCTGTAAAAGGGGTCCCTTCGGTGCTCAGCTTTGCTACAGGAACTTGGGCTTTCATGGTGTCTACATCGTGCTTCCAGTCATGGTTCCAGCCAGGCTGCCAGCCATGCCTTGTCTTCTGCCTGCCCCTGCTCCTTGCTCTCTCTGACCTTGCCTGGCTCCTGGTTCTGCTTTGCCTTGGTGGCATTTGACCTCAGCTCTTGTCTGGACCTTGCTTTTGCCTCCAGTGCTTCCATGCCTTGCTGATCTCTTCCCTCTGCCTGTTCCTGGCTCTGCCTTTGGCCCTGCCATGCCTTGCTGGATATCTGACCCCTGCCTGTTCCTCACTTTGCCTTTGCCTCTGGCCCACTGCATTCTGCTGAAACTTGCATGGACCTCCCTTTGCCCTGGTCCTGGTGCCCCACCTGTACACACCTGCCACCTACCTCCTGGACCTGACAATGGCAGCCATTTTATGACTGGGTACCCTGTACTTCCATTGGCAGCTATTTCATGAGAGCGCGCCCGTGAAACTTTCCAAACCCCAAATACGTTCACCAACCCACAAAGGGGTGGGGGCCCTGTTTAGTGTATAGGCTCAGGGTAGAGGCACAACCAAGCAAATATTTCACATGGTAATGTTAATTCTTTCCTCACAGGCTGACTGCAAACTTAGCTTTTCTCAGAAGATTAGATGCGGTAGTAGAGCTCTCGTGTCCGGAGTGTGTGAGCGCACTTCTCCTTTCCCAGGGGAAGAGAACAGCATGAGCAGAGCTCCACTTCACTCAAACAGAGCATCAACAGGTGTCCGATGTTTCTGTGATACTCGGTCACATGGAGTCAGCACGACAGGCAAATAATTGCACGAAAGGCAAACGCGGGGACTGGGGCCTTGGAGTGGTGGCAGCAGCCAGATCTACCTGGGACACATAGATGGGTGCACATCCCAAGTTATGGATATCAGAGGGGAGAGCTCGGCAATGGGGCATGGGTAGCCTCGTGCTAGGACGGGCCCCACCGGAAGTGGGATCAACGCTTCTCTCAGTTTAACCCTGTTGCCTTCTAAAGCTCCTTTGTTTGCATGACTCTGTACAGCTTAGCAGAACAATAACCGGCTCAGGATGCTGGCACCATTTGAGGGTGGCTGCTGGAGCTACTGTAAAATGGGGTGGGGTGGGGTGCGCGCTCTTGCAGGCTGCTGCACGACCTACGAATGATTCTGCACCTGCAGCCTGGGTTCTGCACGTGACTGGGTTCTGCACAGCTTTGCAAGAACATGAGAAGAGCCCCACTGGATCAGACCACAGGTCTAGCTAGTGCAGCATCCTGTTACTCACATTATTATTATTATTATTATTATTATTATTATTATTATTATTATTATTATAACATTTCTATGCCGCCCCTTGCCGAAGCCTTGGGGCGGCTTACAACACAATACAATACAATACAATACAAAAATAACAATATAAAATTAAAATTAATAATATAAAATAAATAAAAAATATAAACGATATAAAAGAAGTTAGAAAAGAAAAGAAAAGTTGCCCTGGCCAGATAAATAAGTAAATATTTTTAACAATTAAAGTGACGTTTAAATAAAAAGCATGTTTTAAATAATAAAACATGCTTCTGACCAGCCAAGGGGAACAGCCATCCCTTGCCAGTCTCCCCTCACAAGCTTCTCCTCCCTTTATGGTCACAGCAGCAGCCCTTCCAGCATGCTGTAGTGAAGAAGAGAGGGGAAAGCAGGAATATTCCAATAGCACTACTAAAAAAATAAAATTCTGCCTTCTTCCTTCGCTGATCCTTTTTTCCCCTTGTAACTCATGTCTTCTTAAGCCTGCAGGCAGGGACTTTCCTCTTTTACTGGTTGTTTGAAAGCTGCCCCAGAGACTTTTTGGCTAAGGAGCAGGATAAAAACTCTTTAAATAACTAAAGTCTTCCCCTGACCCTGGAGGTGGCCATGAGCTCTTCCATACCCTCCCCATTCATGTGAGAAATCCCCTTTTAAGGCCATCTAAGGCAGAAACCATCTCCTTACCTAGTGACAGAGACTTGTATAAATTATGTCTTATGGGAACAAGTACCTTCATTTGTGTGTCCTGAATGTAGCATCAGTTAGATTCACCGGGTGAAGCCTCAAGTTCTAGTAACACATGTTACGGCACGTTCTAGTAAAAAACCTTACAAGATTCTCAATGACCATTGTGAGCTCGGTTGGGCTAGAAGGGTGAAGACAGGGACACAGGTGGCTGGAACTGGTGGCGGCAGACTGGCCATCCAATTTGCACCTGGTGCTTCCATCACCAGACGGGCTCACGTACGGCCTGTGCAAAAAAGACGAGCACCCATGGTAACCAACAGCACTTAGATGTCCCTCGTATTCTGCATAGATGTTCCTCGTATTCTTCCAGCTGAAGTAACTCCCACCACCGCAGGATGCTTACGACTGCCCTGGGGAAGCAACACACCTGCCTTGTGCCTAAAAAGAAGAGGCCAGAAAAGAAAGAGCGAGTTTTCTCTACATATGTACACACATCTGTCTATCCATCCTTCTATCTATCATATTTGCATGCCTCCCCACAGCCGAAGGCTATGCAGGGATGCCCAGTGCGGCATCCATGGGTACCATGGTAGTGCAGTAACCTCTAAGACACCTGTGAAGGGGACCCCAACATGATGTCTGCAGATACCCCCAAACCTTTCTTCTTACTATTTTTACCTCTCTAGTAATATACAGACATGGAATTGCATATATCCATAGCAAGGGATACATATGAAACACATACAACTTTCTGGCAATTGTATGTAGGCTTCAGGAAAAGCAGTCCAAATAGCCATATAAGTGTACCGGGTACGGTACTGAATCTGCCTTGGTCGCCCTGTACCATGACCTGTGCAGGCAGAAGGACACGGGGAGTGCGTCCCTGTTGGTTCTTCTGGACCTCTCAGCGGCTTTCAATACCATCGACCATGGTATCCTTCTGGATAGGCTAGTGGGATTGGGGGTCGGAGGCACTGCCTTGCAGTGGTTCCGCTCCTATCTCAATGGCCGATTCCAGAAGGTGGTGTTGGGGGACTATGGCTCTGCGCCATGGCAGTTATGCCATGGAGTACCGCAGGGGTCCATTTTGTCTCCACTGCTGTTCAACATTTACATGAAACCGCTGGGAGAGGTCATCAGGAGGTGTGGGCTGCGGAATCATCAGTACGCTGATGATACCCAGCTCTACCTCTCATTTTCCACCAATCCAGGTGAGGCAGTGGCTGTGCTGAAACAGTGCCTGGCCGAGGTAATGGGCTGGATGAGGGCCAATAAACTGAAGCTCAATCCAGACAAGAGGGAGGCCCTGTTGGTTGGCGGCTCAGGCTTCGGCGAGGGTGAATTGAACCTAGTCCTGAATGGGGTTGCACTCCCTCTTAGGGACAAGGTCCGCAGTTTGGGAGTGCTCCTCAACCCAGAGCTTTCACTGGAAGCTCAGGTGACAGCAGTGGCGAGGAGCGCTTTCTTTCAGCTTTGGCTGATCCATCAGCTGCGCCCCTACCTGGAGTACGACTGCCTGGCGACAGTGACACACGCATTGGTGACTTCCCGTCTTGACTTCTGTAACGCACTCTACGTGGGGCTACCCTTGAAGACGGTCCGGATACTTCAGTTGGTTCAAAATAGAGCTGCCAGGCTGCTGACGGGGACTGGGCGTTATGTTCACATGACTCCAGTCCTCCGTCAGCTTCACTGGCTTCCCACTGAAGTCTGGGCCCAATTCAAGGTGTTGGTTATGACCTATAAAGCCCTTAACGCCTTGGGTCCTGGTTACCTGAAGGAGCGCTTACGTCCATATATGCCCACCCACCCCTTGAGATCAGCGGGAGAGGCCCTTCTCCAGAAACCCTCCGTGAAGGAAATTAGGAGGGTAAGTACTCGGAGGAGGGCTTTCTCTGCGGTGGCGCCCAATCTATGGAATGTGCTCCCCAGAGAGGTCCGCCTGGCGCCGTCGTTATTTTTCGGCAACAGGCAAAGACCTTTTTGTTCAAATGTTATTTTAATTGTTAATATTATTTATTAATTTTATTCTTTGGCCAGGGTGACTTAATTTATATTGTTAATTTATATTGTTTTATTGAATTCTATTTATTTATGGTTTGTGAGCCGCCTCGAGGCTTTGGTGAAACATAGAAGTCCCCTAAATGAATGAATGAATGAATGAATGAATGAGTGAATGAATGTGTCCTGCCAAAGCTCATGTCTATATGGAAGAGCTGTTAGGTCCTCGATCCATTGCATGAAAGGAGGGAGGTTTATCTTTCCAGTGCTGCAACAGCAGTCTTTTAGCTGTCCCAAAGGGGCAGAGAATCGATTATCACGGGCAATTTGTTAATCTGCATGAAGCTGATATATAATTCTAGACGTGTGTGCAGCAGTGAATATTAAAGTATGTTCCAGTACAAATTTATTTCTGGAATAACCTCCTCCCAAACAGAAGCAAGTTCTGGACGCTGCCAAAACATATGTTTAAAAGAAGTATCAGCTGTATTGAACCAGCAGCAATTAGCCAAATTAGACAACCCCTTATTAAAGAGATGCTGCAGTGTCCAATAGATGCAAAAGTCTTTCTGAATGAGATGCATCCCAACAGCCATCCATGCAACAGGTAGGTGTCAGAGTGGTGATCCACCAATTAGGCATTTCGTGGTGGTGACCACAGCCGTTTCTCACTCCCAGATGTACCCAGAGGTCCAGAAAGGTTGAGGACACCTACCATAGATTTTTTTTCTCTCCTAATGGCTCTTGACCTTGTAGGCAGGGCTAATTTTGGCTCAGGATGGCTTCACTAATTATCCAGGAAGCTAAGAAGAATAAAAGCAATATGTTCTTAAAGTCCTGTAATCATTTATTAGATAAGATGAAATGAAAGGCGCTCTGGAATAAATGAATAAAGAAATACTTGATCTTTGAATGTAATGACCCAGCAGAATGATGCCTGCTTATTTTTTGAAGCTCTTGCCAAGACTAGTGCTGCAGGCCCTGTGTACTTTTATTTGGAAGCAAGCCCCACTGAACACAGCAGGACTTACTTGCCTGCAAGTGCATTTATGTCCTGGCAATACAAGACTCTCCAGATCCATAGATTACCTATAATCTATTGATTGGTGCCTTCTTACTGATCAGTGTTTTAAGGAATGCATGGTCTCGGGGGATTCCTGAAATTACATCGGGCTGAATCTAAAATTGGGTGGATAGTTCTTCTATTCCACTCACAGATGCTGCCTCATCCCAAGTTCCCACAACATCTTCCTTCCTCCTTAGACCCAGTGCCACAGACTGCTCCAGTCAGCCAGGATTCCTGTCTTTCAAGAGAACATTTTTAGGGGGCTGTGGAGGCTGTTGGAGAGAAGAGTGGGTGGGAAACTCAGGGTGGGTTGCCAAACTAACCCACATTCCTGGCTCAATTTAAAAAATAGCTCACACAAGAAGCAGTCAAGCATTCTGGGGCAATGATCAATATGTCACCCACAGTTGTGAGTGTGCACATGCACGCATGTATATAAACACCTTTCTGGTTGTGAAATCACATACAGAGGCATTTGTCCTTCCCACAACTACTCTGGAATTACAGGATTATATCTAGCTAATGAAATGGCACTGGTGTTAATTAAACCCTGGTGACTGTGTAAAGTACTACAGTTGGTATGTCTTTATGGTTGACACACCTCTGGAATCACTGTCCATACTCCACAGCATTTCCCATTACTAAAAAAGGGTGGTTGTAATGCTTGATCACAGAAATTAAAGGGTTGGATCCAGACTTAGTCATACCTAGAAAAGACCAACTGGAATCAGTGTCCAGTTTACCACAGAATGCTAAGTCAGGATTCTGGTGAAGCTTGCCTGACTGTTACTGGTGTTTGCAGCCTGTTCATTCCAGCTTTATTCCTCCTGCTAGCATGATGATATACTTAGTGTGTTATCCAAATACAGGATTTCAGCTTGTCACACCCTGGACCAGTCAGGACTTTAAACTAAAAAGGACTCACCTTTGTCAGTTGGTGGCATGGGAACTTTCTGGAAGGTCAAACTTATCTGGCCTGGACCTCAGCAGCAGTAACTCCAGCAACAAGAACATCCACTTCTGGCTGGAAAGAATAGTAGCTGGCCTCCTTCAGAGTGTCAACACTGCCGTAGGAGGCGGCAACTCCGGCCTGGAAGCAACAGAAGAGGCCTAGAGGACTGGCCATGGGGTGACACCACAGGGGGTCATCTCTTTGGGGACGGGCAAGGGCAAGACTTTTTGCTTTCTGGCACACACAGAAGAATTAGCTGGCATGTGATACTTCTGGTTTATACTGATATTAGCTCAGTTAGGTGGGTTTGGGCATTTGGTAGGTTTTGGTGGGTCAGCTGTGGTTTGCACTGTGGAAGAAGTTGGGACCAGTATAGATGCAGTGTGGGGCAGAAGGCGTAATGTTGGTGGGAGGTGCTGACATGGTGCACTTTAGCTCCTTCTGGAAGGTACTCCAGTTGTGGTGGCGTGCCTTCACCCCCCTCTAGCCCGAAGGTGTGGCTGATGAATGCCAGGCGGGATCATGGAGGAGGGTGTATCATCCTTGACCTCCTTTCTGAAGAGCAGGCTGACCTGGCCTTTGTTCCTGAAACTTGGTTAGATGAATGGAGGAGGAGTTAATTTCTCCTGAATATGTCCACCAGGGTTTCTTGTGCTGAGCCAAGCTTGACTAGATGGGTGGAAAGGGGAAGAGGAGACTTTCATGACAGGAATTCTACCCCCCTGATCAGACACCCTGCCCCAACACTCAGCCCATTTTGAGTGACTGTACCTGATGTTGGGCACCTAAGACAGGATTATAATGGTGTACCCCACTACCCAGTAAGTCTTTCTGTTTGAGCTGACTTGAGGTGTTCTCAAGGGTGGTATTGAGGGCTCCAAGTCTCTTGGTTTGGGGGGCTGTGGTCTCCTTCCTTCAATATTCATGCTGTGGCTTCCTTGACAGGAACGGCTGAAGATTCCATGTCTCAGGTTATATCTGGCCTAACATGTAGCAGGATGCACTTTCTGGGCTGTACCAGTAACCTCGGCAGGGGTGTGGGACCAAATTGGATTGTTCGCCCCTGGAGGCTGGTGAATCCAAATGGATTTCTAAAATACTGGGGATTGCAGCTGAGGTTCTGGGCCCTGCCTGGAATGAGATGAACCAGGCTATTGATATGATGTGTGTAGAACCATACCAGTTCTTTAGTCATTCTAGGAGCTGAGTGCAGTAAAATAACTATCTCAGTGATTAAAGCAGTGGCAGAAGGCACACAACAGACTTGACTGCACAGGTAAGAATCCATTTGTGATCTTAATCCATGGCAGTATTGGCAGTGAAATCTTTTTTCTTGACCATCATTGCATCTGCTCAGTGCAGCTGCTTTAGGTGGTTACTGGCCTCCTGGGTATACGCTTTAGAACACCAATTTGAACCTTCAAAGGCCTGCAGTGAACAATTGGTTAGACACTTTTGGAGATAAAGTTGCCTGTATCCATGTTGACTTGAATATCATTGTTTTGACCACGTCTGAGATGGATGGGGCTGGAGTACCATTTCGTTATAGATGTACATAGCTGTACTCACCTTGTGCAACCTGAGGATGTAGACAAACTGCTTGGAGGACTGAGCCTACTCCTAGCCCTGTAGGTTCCTCTCTAAGTCTGGCTTGTGAAATCTGAGCTGGACTTGATACCTGGACCTCAGATACTTCTTCGAGGGACAGCAAGGTCCCTGCAACTTTGGAAAAAGCAGAAGTGAGAAACCACATTAGACCCTCTGGCTTCAGATAACAACCAGCCAGTATCAAATTTGCCATTCTTGATCATGTGGTGACCTCGCAACTCTAAGCGGTGTAGCTTGATACTCATTATTTAAATCCATTCCAATAAACTTGCAAACTTAATAATAGAAAAGTAACATCGTTGGTTGATTGACTTATGCCCAAGAATAGATGGGGGGATTGCAACCCTATTCGTTCTTATAGATGTCTCAGAAACTTTTGATACAATTGACCACGGTATCCTTCTAAGGAATTGAATTGAATTGAATTGAATGGAATGGAATGGAATGGAATTGAATTGAATTGAGATGAGTAGGCTCAGTTTTCAGTTGATACTAGTATTTCCTAGAGGAACCGTTTCAGAAGTCAGTGCTGGGGAAGCTACTGTTCCACTCTATAGTCTACGGGGTGTTTCAAGGTCTCATCCTACGCCCCGTGCTTTTAACATCTACATGAAACTACGGAGGGGAGTCACCAGGAGGTTTGCACTGAAGCATAATCAGCTGTACTTCTGATTTCCATTTCTAAATCCAAGGGAGGCTTTGATACTGCTCTATGTGGATAAGAGTAAGCAGTCAGAAACTTAATCCAGACAAGACAGAACACTATGGATTGGATGGAGGTTTACACTTGCCCTAAACAGGGTTACACTTGCCCTAAAAACGTGCATAGTCTGGGATACCTCCTGGACTCAGTGCTAACGGGGGAAGCCCACATGGTTGGGGTGGCCAGGAATGCATTTCACTAACTCATGTTGGAGCACCAGTTGTGGCGCTATTGGGGGAGGACAGACCTTGCCTCAGGTATCTATGGACTAGTGAAGTCCAGACTTGATGGCTGTAATGTGATCTGGATTGGGCTGCCCTTGAATATGGTTCAGAAACTTCAGCTGGCACAGAATGCAGCTGCCCAAGTGCTGCCGACGATGAGATAATCTGATCATGTAATACTGCTGTGGCTACTCTGATTGGCAGCATATTTCTAAGCAAAATGTAAAGGTCTAATTTTTACCCTTAACACTAGAAGGGTCAGTTTGGGACCAAAGTCCTTGAAGGGCCACCTTCACCCAGCTTGTGTGCTCTTTAAGATCGGCCAGAGAGGCCCTTCTCAGTTGCCCACCTATGACAGCATTAGGCTGGTGGCCACATGAGAGAGGGCCTTGTCTGCTGTGGCCCCCCAGATATGGAATAAGTTGGTCCCTGGGGCCCACCAGACCCCATCATTGCAAGCTTTTAAGAAGGCCCTGAAACTTACTACTTTGCTTTGGTCTCCCCCTAATTAAGTTTTATTCAACTTGGTGTAGCTGCAGTAGCACACTGCAAGTTTTATTTATCCTGGTGTTTCCTGTTTTGTGTGCTATTTTCTATTTTATTGTGTTTTTTTGCTGTTTTTACCATTTTAATATCCCGTTGGTTTTCTTATGTATTTTATTGTTGTATACCATGCCAGGGAGGGCTCTTGCTTTGAAAGGCATTGAGGAAATACCTTAAATTTGTTCGTGGCTTACAAATCCTAAAATAGCCCATGGGGCAACCATTTCTAGTTTGTCTGGCTACTTACATTAGTGAGAAGAGCCAGGCAGGAATGAAAGGACTGCATGCATTCAGCTTATTCATGGGAAGCCAGGATATGCCATGGCAATTCATCCCAGGCAAATAAAGCCATGGTGACATAATTTATTACACTTATTAGCAGTTAAGTCATGACTAACTTTAGGCTCATTGATTACAATAGGCACACCTGAAATCCAATTAAGGGTGCGATCCTATTGATGCACATAAGACTCCAAATTTAGGGGCTTCCATGTATCCAATCACTGGAGCTAAGTATTAAAACTGGGTTTAGTCTTCAGCAAGGAAACAGACCTGCCTGTCATCATGGAAAGCTGCTATAGACAGTACAAATTACTCAACATCCATTAGGTTTCTTTCTTTTTTGTAATTTATATAATATGCAACCTTTGGTATAGTTTAATGAAAACATATATAAAGAGTTAGATTCTAGACATACCTTATGCTTGTGAAAGGTCCCTCTGCCTTATTTTGGGGGTCCTTTACTCACACGCCATAGCTCACTCTATTTGTGGGGTGATGCTAGTGGAGAGCTTTGTGAATAGCCTGGAGTCACAGAAAGATGAGCAAGGGAGTCCTGGATCAAATCAAGCTGGAATTTAAGCCCTGAAAGCAAAAATGTCCAAACTGTGCCTGTTGTTCTTGCGACGCATCATGAGAAGGGAAGACTCACTAAGGAAGATAATAATGCTAGGAAAAGTCAGAGGGAGAAGAATTAAAGGAAGACCTAGTATGAGATAGCTTGATTCCATCAAGGAAGCCACAGCCTTGAGTTTACAAGAGCTGAGCAGGGCTGTCAAGGTCAGGACGTTTTGGAGGGGGTTCACTGTAAGTCAGAGGCAACTTGAAGGCACATCGCACACGTCTGATTTCCTGTGCTGTATTCCCGGGTACTGGAGGGGCCACTGTGCGATGGAGGGGGCAGGGAAGACCACTTCTGCTGCTACAGTTGATCCAGCAGAAATCTAGATCAAATCCAAAAACCTCAAAAGCATCACAAATCAAAATAGCATTAAGAGCAGTAACACAAACTATGTAAAGAAAACAAATAGCATGTTATCAAACAGCTTAATTTGGTCATTTAAAAAAACCTCCACCAACATTTAGCACAAAAACCTGTAATGTGCCAAGACTTCCTTCCTTGAAGACTCAGGTGTACAACAAAATACCATGTTCTCTCCTTGGTGCTCTGTTACAATGTGGTAAGTGAAGCAAATATCCCTGGCTAAGGGTCCTAAAAACTCTAACATAGGTGCTATCAACTCTGGGAAAATGCACATCTGAATGGTTGAAGTTCCTGACTTAGCTTTCAGTTCACACCGCAAGACCTGGGCCTCCCTGCACAGGCTTTTGGCCCACTATTTTACTGAGGCTTCTGCTTCTGGATTCTTTGCAGGATTAAGAGTGGCTCCTTTACAAGTGTTTCTTTCCCAGGATTTTTTTCCCTGTCTGTGCCTTTCTATATGTTCCTTTACAGAAGTACAGGAGGTGCTGCAGTACAGCAAAATTGCAAAAATACAGGAGCTTCCCTTTCTAGTTCATTCCATCATGTTCACATAATGCCAGATTTTTATCCCGCAAAATAAAACAGACCCACCACAAAAACACTTGGGAAGCACAGAAAGGGCCCTGGAGGATGGCACTGTTGTGTAAACCTCCTTCAACTACTATGAATCATGAGCACACAATAAATGCCTCATGCAGAAAGCCCTTGCTGTAAGTGGAGCAAACAGTTTGTGCATACCTTCTCCAGTTGTGTAACATTCAGTAAATATTAAATGTACAGATGTGAATAATTTTCTCTGGAAAATCCATTAAAGCACTTACCAGGTTTTCAGATCTCTCTTGTTTTTACAGGATGATGTAAAGACTGGAGGAAGATTCCTTCAGAAAAAGCAAACAACCTTTAGTTCTGATGCTAGTTACAAATCCTTCCTCAAAAGCCACAGTTTTTGCTTCTCAAAATGTTCATTCCTGGTCGTAACCTAAGGTCCTTCAAGATGAGTCTGCCTCATCCATGCCATTTTTACAGATGTCGTCGTCTTCCATTAGTAAGCCTCCCATTTGTTCCCACTGTTTCTTCCATCTTTTGTCTTCTCAAGGCACACACAAATAACATGTCAAGGAGAAAAAGACAAACTAGCTGAACAATGTCTTTTAATTGGTATTGGTAGGAGCCCTCCATCTGGAAGCAGCCAAGGTCATTTTTGTAACTTTGCTCGTCTGCTTCCTGTTACTAAGGCTGTACAGTGTACTCTTTTAATTGGTTCAATTAATTTATTAAAGCGGTTTAAAATATAAATATAAATGTGTCCTGGATTCATTCAATAGCCAATTTTCACAACTGTTCAGTGATTTTAATACAAGCTGTTGCCAGTGAATGTGAGTGGCTGGTGCCAAACCAGAAGCAGTCTTTTCTGCATGGGAGAAGGCGTCTTCCAAAACCATGCCCTGTATGAAGTGTGTGCCTTACATGAAAGCAGCCGCGAGTCAGGCTGCTTCTGGACAAGGCTATTGTGCGGTCCCAGATTGCTGCATTCACAGAATTTTACATGGTGTCCAAACGGCACTGCTTTCTTCTAACAGCCCCCAAGTGTTCTCCCACCACTTTCCCCATCTTTCTCCTTTTCACAAAAATATGTTAGCGGAGTAGGCATAATAGCAGCATCATGTCTTTGACTGGCACTGCTTGGAGCAAACCATCTGGAAGCATCTTCAAGTGCAATGCGATGAGTAGCTTAAAAATAAAACCACCACCAGAAACAAAGGTAGCCATACTGGACCATGAGGAATAAAAAAACCCCCATTCAATGTTGGGCAATTATCTTTGTTAGGAGTTTTGGTTGGTCATAATAAAGGCATTCAGCTATGCATTTTGGCCCTTTAATTAAGAGTTGTATGATGATGATGATGTTTCTAGAACTGAATCTTGCCACATTTGTTGTAGATTTTAGGGTATCAGAAGTTAGAATCCAAGAAGTGTTAAAATAGAAAGTGTTCTAAATTCTCAGAAGCTACACCCCCCCCTCAAAAAAAAAAGGTATTTGAAATAAAATGAGAAGTCAGTATCTTTCTCTCCCACTTCTTTTGGTTCAGGTATTAGGAACAGCAAAGCAACATCCTCCAGCCCTTTAGTATGTTTTAATAAATAAATAAATGTTTAAATAAATACATACATAAATAAATAAATAGTATGGAAATTAAGGATTTACTCAAACCAAATCCATAATGTTCAGTGGGGGAGGAGATACTCTCTAAGAACTGTGTAAGCTTGCAGCCTAAAAGCTCGGGGTCAGTACGGCCTACAATACATTCTTATTATGTCCCTTGCCAGTGTGCTGTTCAATTTGCAATTAAAGGATAAATGTTTAAAGCATCATGCAGCTCACTGCTGGTCTCAAGAACTCCATCCTTTCCATCTGGATTTGGGCCTGAAGGGCCAAGGAAAGGGGTGGGTACCTGGAACACGCAGTTTGGGACATTGCCCAGTTCTGTCCTGAACGCAAGCAAGAGGTTAACTTCTCCTCTATCAAATGTAAACTACAGTAATTCTTTCCAATGCTGTGCATCTATTTGCGTACGTGAATTATCATGTGCAAATCTCTCTCTCTCTCTCTCTCTCTCTCTCTCTCTCTCTCTCTCTCTCTCTCGGGGGGGGGGGGTCGGTTGGGCCCCGGACATTTTCGGTATCTAGTGCCGCCCCCGTTGGGAGCTGTAGTCTGAAGAGCACCAGGCTGAACAAGGGCTGGCACAGCAGAGCCTCCTCAGCGCCCGCTCCTATGGAAGCCAGACCTTGTAGCTCTTCGGGAGTTTCTCTTTTGCAGAGTGACTTTCCTTTTTCCTTTCCCTCCCCCTCACAAACTCGCCAAGCTGCAACGCTGGGGCGCTCCCAGCGTTTTAATCCGCTCGTGCCTTCTGCCGCTTCCTTCCTCGCATCTCTCCCAGCTTCTCCTGACACTCCAGGTTCCTCTCTTTCGCCCTAACCAAACGCAGGCGTGCCAGCAGCGTACTCCGACCATTTCTGCCGTGGGTGGAGTTGCCGGCTGGCCGGCTGCCTGATCACCGATGATTGACAGGATTGGGAGCCAATGGTAAGAGAATAAGAGAAGGGGTGTGCGAAGGTGCGGTGCCGTGCTCTGCCCCGCCGCCGCCGCCCTCTTGGCAGGGAGAAGACCCCCGTTTATAAATGTCTTTTGTTTATGCCGCGCCTGGCAGAAGGGAAGAGGGTACGTTCCGCCTTTCTTGCTAGAGCAGCTGCGTTACTCTACTGCAGCAAAAGCAGCGGAAGTCTTGTGGCACCTTAAAGACTTAAGGCTGCAATCCTATGCAAGTTTAGACGGAAAAATAGGCCTACAACTCCCAGCATGTGGCAGCCATCTGTAATCTGTGCTCTGCTGGCTAGAGCATGCTGGGAGTTGTAGGCCTTTTTTTTCCCCGTCTAAACTTGTACGAAGGTTGCGCCTCAACACATTTATTCTGGCAGATGCTTTCTAGGTCATACATTTGATGACGTGCACTATAGCCCATGAGATCTTATGTCAGAATAAACGTGTTATCTTTAAGGTGCTACAATTTTTTTTAAATTAATAAACTCTCCAGGTGCATTGATTCCTGAAATTAGGGGCATCCATTATGGAATAGTAGTTATAGGCAAAGGAAGGCAAGTAATGCCAAAAGTGTAATCTGGTATGTGCTCATGACTGAAATAATTTTGAATAGAAGGGCCAGGCCTTTAATTTGCCAAAAAAGCAAACGTGCCTTTGTGTCATCCTCCCCCTCCACCCGCAGGCCTTTGTTGTGATTGCCTTTATATCTCTCTATAAAATATCCAGACAAATGTTATAGGGAGGGAGAGAAGGGAGGTAGTATTGAAACACACGTCACTTCCCTATTTATGAAGGACTGTATAGCAAATAAGAGGCAGAGGTCAAGTTTTGCGCACACTGCAAAAGTGCCCTCAGGTTTCCCCATAGGAATGAAAGGACCTCGACTTAATTTTTCCTCCTAAGGGACATATTTGAGAACTCCATTTGGATAGGACTTAAATCTACTCTCTATTCTTGGTGACTTCAGTCACTGAAAATCAAGCTACCCCCTATCTGCATAGTTATAACCCCACCCTTGCTTCTGTTCACTGATCACAGGAATATGTAGATGATACATTGGGAGCTGTTTTATTGGGAGAGGTAATTATTACTCACATCAAACAGGACCTTCCCTTTTCTTTAGGTGCTGTGCCCTTGGCACTCATAGACCTACTGAAGTCCTTATCGATAGTCAAGGCAAGATAATAGGGAGAGCTGAAACTGATCTGAAAGAGGCACAGCTTCCCACAGCACTGCTATATTTCGTTTGTCCATTACTGCCTTTAATGGAGTGAACTGTTGTCTGCGAATGTTTATGTCATAATAAACACATTAACCTTTTAAGCTACCACAAGACTCTTCCTGGCTTTTGATGAACAGGTTTTGCAAGATTGTGAAATAACCTGCTAAACTAAGGCAAAAAGTGGGCTACGTGTACAAACCAGTGGCAGCAACCCCCCTTTTGAATTGCCTTTAGCTGAGGGGATAAGGTTATCCTGTCTCAAGCCACTGAGTGTAAAAATAGAGAGCTGGGCAGAAACGCAGGCGTTCCAGAGGAACCATCCCGTTGTTTGGCAGATGGGGAGATGGACCCAGCTTGCCCCTTCCCAAGCTGCACACTTGAGCAACGCGAAGAATATTTGGTAAATGTAACCAACACAATTCCTTCTTCTCGGAGCATGTAACTGAATGAGCTCCATGCAGTCTTGAATTTCCTTGTCTTAAACTTTGCAACACTTTTTCATCCGTTTTCTTGCACCGTATTGACAAGAAAATATATGAAAAAACCATGCCCAGGCCACATTTGCACCAAACGGAGATCGGGTGCTTGGGTGTCCGCGCTCGCCTCGGGCTGCACGGTGTCCGCAGCTCCTGTTCTGAGTCAGGACAGGGCCAGGTGAAGTAGCCCTCGCCTTTGACGTCTCCTTACTCTCCCAGAACAGGTTCGGGCACGTCCTTCAATGACGCCTAAGAGCAAAGAGCATGCTGGGAGGTGTAGTTTCGTGTGTCCTGGAGGCGAGGCGAGTAGTGACGTAAACGTTTGACGTAAACTCCAGCGCCATAGCAGCAGGGGGTGGGGGTGGGAGTCAACGTAGCAACGATGGCTTATGCTCATTGGCCTGTAAGACGAAGAGGGAGTAGAGGAAGGAAGGTGGATACGGAGTGGGTTAGCTTATAAAGTAAGATGGCGATGAGCAGAATATATTGATCTTGAGGATGTGTGTTTTGAAGGGGGGGGGCACACCCGTGAGCAGACGTGTAGGCATGGGAGGAGCATCTGCAAGGATGGCGGAGGAGGCGGTGGCAACGGCAGGGGATATTAAAATAAAAACAAACATGAGAAGAAATGTGGAAACAGCAGGAAACAGCTGCCAGAAGCGAACAGGGAAACCTGAGAACGACGCCGATGCGACCGGCGAGGTGGGGGAGAGGGAAGAGTGGAGACAGAGAAAAAGGCGACGCATAAATCAGATCTCAAAGCAGCGACAGAAGCGCATGCAAAGCATTAAGGGACAAATGCATTTTTTGGTTGTGTGTCCCAGAGTGGTCATGCATACGCAAACATCTGGGTAGGCGACACGGCTATGTTAGGAGCGTTATCATTTGTGGGTTCAGCCGAACGACAGAGGACAATAATAAAAACCCTCTTGCTGGCAGAAGGATGAAGAAAAGAAAGCGGTAGGCGGGGCTAAGAGATGGGGGGCACAGCGGGGGCGGGGACAGCAGTCATATTGGCAAGAGAGGGAGGCCAATCGGAAGCAGCGGTCGAAGCAGGGGACGGCTGAGTGCAGGTTAGTGGGTGGGGCCAGAGGGCGTTCTGGGCGGAGAGCGGGTGGGCGTAACCACATGGGAGGGAGGGGGCGGGGCGAGGGAGGGCATATAGAGGGGAGGCTGCGAGCGCTCGAGCGCTACAAGAAGGCGTCTAGCAGCTGCTGAGGTGGAGCGCGCTGTCTCTCTCGTCCCGGGGTGTGAGAAGCGCAATCCTCCCTTTTCCTTTCCTAGCGCCCTTTCTGGGGTATGGGGTTTCGATACTGAAGCCCCCCATTCTTTCCTTCAACCCCCACTCCCCGGGACTCTCACCGGGCTTGTTTGCACTATTCACGTCACCTTCCCCACTCACCCCGGGTGAGTATCTGCGTGTGCGAGCGGTGGTGGAGCCTCCCAGCTTCTGTCAGAGCCGGTGCTGAGGGAGATCGGGGGTGGGGGGGATAACAGCGGCGACCTGACCTAGGCCTCCCCTTACGGGGAGAGGAGCAGCGGCCTGCGCGTGAGTGTGTGTGCGCGTAGGGCGTGGGTGTCGTGGGCTACCGCACCCTCCTCCTCGCTGGTTCTGCATAGCCCCACAGAGCGGCGTCGATGGAGGGTGAGGTGGGGTGGGGGGGCTTCCCTGCCAGCCCTGCTGGCGGAGAAGCGACTGAAGGGCTGGCGCAGCCCGTCTGGGCGGAGGGAGGGCAGAGGAGCCCTTGGGGTGGGGGTTGGCACCGCCCCACGGAGGCGGTGTGGGTGTGGGTCGGGGTGGCGAGGACGCGACCGGCCGAGGACGGAGGCGAATAGGGTGTGGGCAGGAGGGCTGACAGGACGGCGCTGGCCGAGGGTGTTGACACAGCCGTGCAGCGGGAGGCGGACGCGGAGCGAGGAGAGGCGCTGGCAGGCGCAGCCCCTCCGCGGCGGCGCTGGCGGGGAGAAGGAGGGCTCGGCGGAGAGTGTTGCTGCGAGGCTGCCTCGCGCAGCGAGGGGATCCGAGGGGGACGGGGCGGGGCGCGGTTGGCACGGCGCGCTCCCCGCCTCCCCCCGAGGGGAGCCGTGGCTGGGAGGGAGGCGGCTTCGGCTGCCTTGGCACAGCCCCTCCCCTGGCGGTGGGAGGGGGAGCGGGCTGAGGAGTTGGGACGGCCCCTGGGTTGGGTTGGGTTGGGTTGGGTTGGGGGCGGCGGCGGCGGCGGCGGGGGGCGAGCGCCGTCGGAGAGCCGGAGGGGGGGCGAGTTGGCCTGATCCCACGGAGAGGGAGGTGCAGGGGGTGGCGGCCGGGGTTTCGAGACGGTGGTAGTTGGTATGAGGCTGAAAGGCCAGTTTGCCGTCTCTGGCCCTGAGGGTAGGACTTCCATCAGGTAAGGTGGGATGTGTACTGCTGGGAGAGTAGCACGGTGGCTGTAATTTAGGGAATGGGACACTGAAGTTAGTGGCCCAGCCTTTATACGGGAAACGGATGGGAAATTACAACGATCCATATGAACAGGGCTGAAGGGGGTTATAAGGCAGGCTCACCAACATCTTTGCTGACACCTGTTAGGTCAGGTCAAAAACTCAGGTTTAAAGCCGTCTGCTGCTGCTGCTGCTCATGCTGTGAAGCATACCCATCGTAAAAGCAGAGCCAGGCAGGAGGCCACTGGGAGTGAGACAGTGGAGAGCTGGGCCTGGCTTGGCTTAGCTTGACCAGGAGGGAGAGGGAGGACTTGGCCAATCATCTTCCACTTCATAGAAAGCACTTTTCCTCCTGCTGCTGGAGCTCCAAGAGCTGTGAGCAGAAATCTAATGAGACTCAACTGCCTGGTTATGTAACGCCATATACTCTGCTTAAGGTTCCTCTTATTTCTCTCACCACTACCATGATTAATGCAATTAACAGGTTTAACTAATTTGTAAGAGGCCTTGTTAAAGATAGAAAACGTTTGAAATGTTCTAGGTTATTGTGCTGAATCAGCTGCTTGTGCCAGGGAAGGGAGAGGATGGCACTGATTTAATTTCTGTCCCCCTTGAAAGGGGAATACATTTCCTACAGTGCATAGGTTGGCTGAATGGATGGATTAATATATTTTAAATGTTTCATATAGCTCCCAGAATCAGGTCTTTTGTACCTTATGTGTTCCATTTGTAAATATCTTCTGTTTGCCCTTGATCTTTCCTTATCCCCACCCAGTGCTGATCCAGCAATCGTTTAAAGGTCGCCTTATCAAACAGCTGGTGATTCTGCTATCATGTAAAGAGGGCCGAAGGAAAGGGAAGCTGGGTTAACCTCTGAAATCCAACTATTTAGGATGTGGAAATAGAAAACCCACTCGCTTGAATGCATCTTTGCCCTTTAGTTTATAAACTTGCTAGATTTCCGAACTACTGTTGCAATGCAGTCCATTTAAAAAACAAAAATAACATCAATGGGCAGGTTGTGTTAATTTCTGCAATAATTGTTTAAGTGAAAGCTTTTCTTTAGAGGTTAATAATCCTAGCAGTGCAATTTTTCAGTAGTAAGTTATTTCATATTGTTGATTTAACTCTGTATATTATGTTTATTATGCTGTAGAGCAGTTGCCTTGACTCCATTATCGGTTAGGCAAAACATCTTTTTCAGGATTGCATTTCTCCTTCAAAATATCTAATGCTGCTGAATTTAATGCATTTCTAAGGATCTTCACTTAGTAATTAAAAAAAGCTATTGAGGATGGAACTTTGAATGATTTCTGTTAATAAATTTGTGTATTATGTATGCACATGCTCACCAAATTATCAAAATTCTGGAATTTGGCATGTGTATGCTTTTGGAAGCTGCAAATTTTATGTCAGAAGGTAGGAATTTTATTTGCTACAATTCTTTTTAAACTGAAACAGCTTTGAAAGTCTAGTGTTGAAAGCTCTGTTTCACTTCAAACACTGTAATATTTGCCTTCCCTGAAGAATTATTTTTTAGCTGTAAGTCATTGGCAAATAATTCTAAAAATGTACCTAGGATCTATAAATCACCAAAAATAAGGGTTAGTAACTAAACCCTTGATGGGGCTTCCACTGCTCAGATGATGTCCCAGAGACATGCTTATTCTTTTCACTGTTCCTTAGGCTGCTGGGTTGGAAATTCTGATTTTGAAATGCCCTGTGTTATACTTGTACATATCTTACCGATACATTTCAATCCATAGTGATGTTGCATTTGTGCTTGATGTATTTAATGTGGTCAGTTCTTAAGTGGCATGTACAATGCCAGTGTCTTGCAATGTCTGCAGCTGAGAAATAAAACCTATTTTGGGTAAAGTGTGAGGCTAAAATAATAGGCCTAGTCAACTTGCTCTTGCACTTTCCTTATTTGGATCTTTGCTTTTGTTTTTCTTAAAGGAACAACACTACTCAAGGTGAAGAATAATAATCTACTAGAATCAGCACTTTGAACAAAATTTTGCTTTCCTGTGGTATTTTGAGCATTTTTCCATTCTTTGTGGTTTGAAACGGAGACTTTGTAATTCTGTGCTGTTGCAGCTATGCAGCTTGAAATACAAGTAGCACTCAATTTTATTATTTCATATTTGTACAATAAGCTTCCCAGAAGACGTGTGAACATTTTTGGCGAAGAGCTTGAAAGACTACTTAAGAAGAAGTATGAAGGGCACTGGTATCCAGAAAAGCCATACAAAGGATCAGGGTTTAGGTGTATACATGTAGGAGAGAAAGTGGACCCAGTTATTGAACAAGCATCCAAAGAGAGTGGTTTGGACATTGATGATGTTCGTGGCAATCTGCCTCAGGATCTTAGTGTCTGGATTGACCCATTTGAGGTTTCATACCAAATTGGTGAAAAGGGACCAGTGAAAGTGCTTTATGTGGATGATTCCAATGAAAACGGATGTGAATTGGATAAGGAAATCAAGAATAGCTTTAACCCAGAGGCCCAGGTGTTCATGCCAATTAGTGACCCAGCATCTTCTGTTTCAAGTTCTCCTTCACCTCCCTTTGGTCACTCCGCTACTGTGAGCCCAACCTTCATGCCCCGTTCCACTCAACCTTTAACTTTCACCACTGCCACTTTTGCTGCCACCAAGTTTGGCTCAACCAAAATGAAGAACAGCAGCCGTGCCAACAAAGTCGCCCGCACTTCTCCCACTAATCTTGGCTTGAATGTCAACGATCTGTTGAAACAGAAAGCTCTTTCCTCCTCCATGCACTCTCTCTATGGTCTTGGCCTAGGCAGCCAGCAGGTTCCGCAGCAGCAGCAAGCACCACAGCAGCAGCAGAAAACATCTGCCCTGTCTCCTAATGCAAAGGAGTTCATTTTCCCTACCGTCCAGGGCCAAGGTAGTACAAGCAACCTGTTCCCTGGCGACAGTCCCCTTAACCTTAGTCCTCTCCAGTACAGTAATGCCTTTGATATGTTTGCAGCCTATGGAGGTCTCAATGAAAAATCTTTTGTGGATGGCTTGAATTTCAGCTTAAATAGCATGCCGTACTCTAACCAGCAATTCCAGCCTGTTATGGCTAACTAAAACAAAAGAATTACAAATCATATTGTACAAGTTGAAATGCACGTACCCAAGGGTGTATCTTTTTCACCTCTTGAGTTTTTTTTAAAAAAGCTTGTAGTACGAATACGTTCAAGCTTGGTTAGATAAGGACAACATGCATCTTTTTTTTCATTTGCCAACCAAGCACAAAGTTATTTTTTACTGACTGTACATTAAATATACGCAAGATATGGCCTCTTACAGTATTTAAGATATAGCAAGGACATGGCTGATTTTTTTATATATAAAAAAATTGGCACTAATAAGTGGGTTTATTGGTCTTTTCTAATTGTATAATTTAATTTAGTACAAAGTTTGTAAAATATCAGAGTATATATTGTTTCTACAACATGGTATTGCATTTTTATCTTTTTACTACAGTGATCTGTGACAACTGCAGCAGCTTCATGTTGTATTTTTTTTACTGAAATTATAAAATCCATCTTAAAAAACATCAGTTCTAAAAAATGTACAAAATATTCCTTAAGTGGTGGAATTCAAATTGTATGGAATACTTTTCCAAGAAAGAAACACAAATTGTATTTTCTGTTAAAAAGTTTAAAGATTTTTTGCTATATATTATGGAAGAAAAATGTAATCGTAAATATTAATTTTGTACCTACATTGTGCAATACTTGAAAAAGGTATAAAAGTATTTTGAGTCAGTGTCTTATGTTAAAGAGAGGGACTGAAATAGTTTATATTAAGTTTGTATTAAAATTCTTTAAAATTCAATTGCTGTCGTGGACTTCTTTTAATGGTTAAAACGAGATAACATTGTAATGCTAATGATGCAGAACAGGCAATTTATTACAGAAGCCATGTAAAGCATTCTGCTGTACTGATAGATGGATAGTGTGGTGCTGCTTAAAACTAGCAAAGCCAGCCAGCCTTATATTAAAGCACCTTGTGACCATTAGTGACAAAGAATTATTTTCAGGCTGAACCCATGGAATTCCTTGTGGGTAAACAGCCTGATTGAGGCAGGATGGCGTGGTTTGTGTCCAACACAGAAACCGAGGAGGCTACCAATGGCAAGAAGCCCCACTCTTGCAGCCAGCGCAGAAAATGCAGCAGGCCATACAAGGCTGAACAAAGCACATGGCTTCATTGGGGGAGGGGGTTATTTCGGCAGACATCATCATGTATTTCTGCACTGTCCCATCGCCATAGCTTTCTGGGCTGCTCACAACAACAGCATCTCACTTTTCCTATAGGGATTCCCTCAGTTTTACGGCATATCATTGGGAGCAAAAATAAGTTATTTTGGAGCTGAGTTAATATGGACAGTATATAAAACTCAGAGAGAACGTGGGTATGGCAAAACTCACTCGCATATAACTAATGGATTTGAGCTGTATCTCTAATAGCTCAATAAACTAGTATTTTAATCGCTTGTTAGGAATTCAGAATTCAGCAGTCTGAGGAAAATGGATGCTTTTAAAGAAGCAATTCTACAAATAGATCCATAATGGCTTGTTTCATTTCCCCCCAATAGTAATGTTTTCATGAATGACATGTTAAAATGTAATTTCAATAGATTTTGAATAAGTATTCTTTGAAACTAAATCCTTTTTCCTAAGTCCAAATATGGAATAAAAATGTTAAATGATAATGCGTGAGACTAAAGGAATTGGTCTTCAGGTGTTTTTGCAAAGACTTAAGAATGAGAACAACATCCAGGATATAGGCTGCCCGACACACAAGGTAGAGCTAGTGTGACTGAACACTTGAGAACTTCTGGAACCAATTTAAAGAATAAACAAAAAGCTTGCTAAATTGAGTGCCACCATCTTGTCCTACATAGTTGTTTTTACATACAACTAAACTTAAATATTAGAACATGTATCTATGCAATTACATTCTGGTGTTCTGCAGGTCTCATTAAGATAAACAGCTCTTCAGTCATTCTGTGTTCAAGTGGAGATCGTGGGTGTTTCCAAGTTGTTGGAAGAAAATTGACTGTGCTGTTTGCACCATTGTAAGCTTTGTTTTGGTGAGGCTGCAAAGAGGCAGTGAAGAAGAAATGGGCCAGCAAAGGGTACAGATACAGCTCTGATTTAAAGCTCAGTAGTTGTAACAGGTTTTTCCTCCCTTTTTTCCTTTAGCTTGTATGTTCTTTAGCTTATAGTTAGCTCAGGCCCAGATAACATAGACATCCAGCAAGCAGCACAGAATATATGAAACAACTTTGTACTGAATCAGCTCTGCTCTATTCACCTTGTTAATAACACTTCAGTATCTTTTGTAGTCCTCCTACTAGATCTTTTTAACTGGAGTGCTATGGACTGAGGCTGGGACTTGCTGCATTAAAATTGTACATGAGCTTCACAGCCCTGCTAAACTGCGGCATCCTTAGTCCACCTTAGATGATCATTTTCTATTTGTATTTAAGTGTTTTTATGTTTTTAAAAGTGAGAAGCTTTTGAGAAAAATATTTTGGATGGGAAATTGAGAACAATATTAACTGAACAATACAGTGATTATTCAATTGAAGTTAATGTCTCTGGAATTAAGGTCAGGGGCTTTTCCATTAGTCATATAATAAGTTTACTATATCAAACAAATGTCCATGAACTATGTTCCTTGGATAATGTGTTTAGGAACAAGACAGGCCCAGGTTGAGAGCTCTCAAAGCACGATCAAATTGTATCCATCCATCCATTTGGGTCATTATTGCATTTATTCTGGGTTAATGCAGAATTGACACTTAGCCAGCCAGCAGGTCACATATGATATTTGTGTCTGGGAATTGGCAGATCCTATCTTGTGTAGCTCATACTGTTCCTGATGCACTGTTTTGGAAGAAAAGAAAAACAAATTTTCTGCTCAATGTGACTAGGGTTTCTAGTATAAGTGGGGGGGGGGGGTGGCAAGCGTATTTTCCTCATAGCATTTTTGTATTTTATACAATTATGTGCCTCCAGGATTTCACATTATTTGTGGATTTTAAAATATGAACAGCAAACAAACAAAATCCCGGCCAATTTAAGCAAAAACTAAGATTACATTGTAGCTAGGACCATCCAACTTAATGGCTGTTCAGATGCCCACTTCTGCTTAAAGATTTATAATTAGGGTGAGGGATCCAATAAACAGGTGCAACATAACATGCTTTCCTTAACCATACTGCAGATTTTGTGTGCAATGAACTGCAATGCAGATAGCTTTTGGTTCACTTTGCATGAAACACTGATGGTGCTCCTGTCTGGAGAAAGCATAAGTACCGTTGATTTCAGGCAGGCTCGATATGTAATACATTTCCAGTAATGCATTTATGAACTTAAGGCAAATACGCTCTATACAGCACAGCAGAGATAGAGTTTGAAAGTCAACATAACAAAATTTAGGAATTTACCTGACCGGATTACTGGCTGCAGTCATGTCTTGGTCTTAATGCCTATTGAGTTCAACACTGCTTTAGCCCAGTAGCTTGCAAACATGGGTCTTCATGTCTTACGAGGATATTACTTGATCGTTTTGGTACCAGTCACAAGCACTGTGCTAACTCATGCATGCCCACTCCTACAAGGTTTTAAAAGGGACATTATATGGCCCTAGCAGATATAGGGAGATATAGGGAGAAGAAAATCTGGACACCCTAGTACATATGACTTTAAGTAGCAGTCAAAAAACTACTCAAATCAGTATCTCTGCCTGGATAAGAGGCTAGGAGATTCCCTGGCCTTGACCCACATACTACAGTTATTATGGTATTTTAGTTTCAACAGTTAAAAGATCAGGTGGTGTTGCATTATTTAATGGCAGTTACAGCTGATTTTATTGGTTAATGCAGTGAAGGTCAGAAAAGCACAAGCATCAAAATATTTGGAAAGGAATAGCACTGATTGTACTATCTCCCCAAAATAAATCTCATAAGCAAAGTCTACTTTTTTCCTGTGTCGGTATAGAACCTTTGCCAAAAATAAACGTAAACATAAACTATATGATTAATAGAGAACACAGTGCTTAGTATTCATGGCCTGTTATATCACTATTAATGTAATCTAACAACCACAATTTTAAGCACTCTAATCAGGTAGTTAATTCCATTAAATTCAAAACATCATCAGAGCTGTGCTGTATATTTCTCTCATGATCTCCCTCACCATTGGGAACTCATATGTAACTGTGACAATTGGCAAGAGGAAGACTATAGTTGATGCTGGTGCAGTATTTAAATACTTCGACTGTTCCCACAGTATCAAAAGTGTGTTAGCATGTCACATGTTGATAAGCTTTAGCAGGCTGTTTGGCATAATTCAAAAATAAGTTTTAAACTTATGAAGAAACTGGAGATCAGCCGCTGTCCCTAATAGAAGTGGGTTAAAAATGAATAAATCAACCATGTCATTTCCCTAATACTCTGAGGTGGCAGCTTCTGCCCTGGTACAGATTTGGATGCATTTTGCCAATAGTGTGCCTGAGACAGGTTGTACAGCCGAGACCCTATCGACACATTATATTCCACATGTAGCTACTGCCCCAGTCCTTTTCCTATGACAGCACAAAAACGAGCCAGGCAGAACTCACATCACATGCTGATGATGGAAGAAAGAGCAAACTGCTTACTGCCTCCTATAATAAAAGAACATCGCACAGGCCTGCTATGGAGACGTTCCCACCCTGCTCTTCCCACTTGCCTGTGGCCTGGACCGCGTGACCCGAGCATTCTAGTCAATAGCGCTAGGATATTCCACAGTTACAAGCTGCTCCCAATGGAACTCTTACCGTTCTCTTGAGCTCTGGCATGTGCATGGTGGGGGTGTGGGGGAAGCCAATGGGTTGGGAGGTTTATGCCTGTGCATAGGTGAGACCCATGTCCCCTGCCCAAAGTTTAGGATCAGCTACACATTTGACGTGCCATGCAGTTTAGCCCTTAGTTGCCCAAGTGTCTTAGGTTTGTCTGTCAAATGCAGGGTCAGGGGAACCTCCTTCAGCCAAAGAGCTACATTCAATTTCGGATAACTTTTGGGGGTCACATTCCAGTGGTGGGTGAGGCCAAATGCAAGCGGCCAAAAACTCTCGTGTAGTGTAGTGTTGTTTAGTTTAAAGCTTGTTGTTTAGGTTAAAGCTCCTAGGAAGCCCTAGGAGAAGCATGACAACTTTTTAGAATGGGGGGAAATGCACAAAAGTCAGGAAACCACCCAAACTTCAGTGGTTGAGAGAAAGAGGACTGGGTCAGCCATGACCCCAGGAGGGCCAAATTGGGGTCCTGGACCTGAGGCCCCCATGCCTGCTCTAGCCATCCACCCCTGTTCTCCGCCTGGCCAATTCACTCATCTCTTCATTCTGGATACTGTTTTTTCGTCCTATTGCTGCAGCCAATTCTGTCCCTTCACCCCATCGCTACTTTGCACGCACACCTTTACCTGCAGCAAAATGTGTTCATTCTGCTCCCATGCTCTGAATTGCCTGTCAGAAGGCTTTCCCTAAATAGGTCAAGTGAAATGCCAGAGGGAAGCTTTTCCTGTGACTCTGGTTGTAATGGTCAACAGAAGTCATCATGTTTTGAGACTGTGCCCTGCCAAAAGACTCCGAGTTTCTCAGCTGCTGTTACCAGCTGTCAGCCTGACAGAGCTGGGAAATAAAGGACATTTGTCACTGCTCGTTAGCAGTTTTCTATAGTTTATGCATCAACCAAAACATCCAGAAGCTGACTTCAGAACAACCCCTGTGGCTTTTGGATACACATCCCAGTGCAGCTAGCTGACATACCACCTGTTTGCATGCAACATGTGACCAGATTGGTTTTACAGCTCTGAACTGTTCTAATAATGTTTGAATAAGAAATACCTCGGAGTTTGTATGTCTAGTTTTGAAACTGATGAAGCAAACCGTCTGGTTCAGCACTCTTTTTTTTTTCTTTTTGGTCATCATCAGCAAGTTGATTTAAATTGAATGAACAATGTTGGCTACATTCCTCTCCTGACTTGCATAAAAAAAAGTTTTGCTAAACTGTAAAATCCTGCTGGAGTGATTGTTCCAGAAAAGTGTAGTGGCTGGGCATGGCTATGCAGACTGTTCCTGTTGCTTTTTGTGCTGTTGGCTTTATCTGAGCGGAGAAAACTTGCTGCGCACAAGCGGGAAACATTCAGGATTCCAGAGGATAAACAGTGCTCCTCTGGGCATTCTCAGCCATGCGCTGTACAGATAAAATACGATCAGTGTGTTGAGCTGAGACAAAATATTTTTAGAAAAATCTTGGCATACAACAATGCAGACCCCTTTATGCTAACTCACTCCCCTTGTTTTTAATTCCTGATTTAACCAAATCTGGTCTATTTTGATTAGATGGGAGGAGCTGATTTGGAATCTCAAGCCATGGCTGACTTTCTCGATAAACTGCTAGGCTGACCTTACCTTTAAAATATGAGCCCCAAAGGACAACATGCTGCTGTCACTTACACTAACGGGCCTCAACCTCGAGGCCTTCCTGAGCTTGTCATCAGGGCATTATATTGCAGAGTTCTTCCAGTGTGCATCAAGCGCTAAAAGGACTGCCCGTGAAATAAATTCCACCGAGCGCATTTGTACAGCCGATCTCTGGCGGTGGAACGATGACCAGCCAAATGGTCAAAATGGGACCCAGCAGGAAAAGAAGGGATGTCTTTATGGATGATCCCAAAATCTGGCTCTGACTTAGCTTCTGTTTACATGGCATTTGTGGACTATAAAAGAATCACAGTGCCCTTTCTCCCTTTCTATTTTCTGGGTCTGATTGAACCATTGAGCATGAGGCCTGGCGCTGAAGGACAGGAGGCAATTTGGAAAGCGATTCTCATTGCTCTGCTGAGACATCCTCGCCAATGTGCTTACAGGTATTCCTCTATTCTTATCCTGGAGGTTGCCCCCACCCCCCACCCCAGTTCACCTCCCAAAATTTGAAATAAGAACTTAGGAATGGGACTATAGCTTCATAGCAGAGGACCTGCTGGGCATGCAGAAGGTCCTGGGTTCAGTTCCTGGCACGTCCAATTTTGTTTTGTTTTTTTAAAAGCCTTTGACAGCAGGTAAAGAATCCTGCCTGGAATCCTGCAGGGCCACTTCCAGTCAAAAGAGAAGCAGCTTTCCCTACCTCTGGCCCACAGAAGGTGTTCAGTGACACCCACTATCACCCCCAGCTTGCTTGTGGATGATGGGAGTTGTAGTCCAACACTACTCAGGTTTGGGAAAGGCTGGCACTCAGTAGTGAATAGTGGGCCGAGGAGATGAATGGTCTGACCTTCCAAAGGGAGAGTTCCTAATCCTACCCAGCAAAAGACATGTGTAATTATTCTGGTTTTCCTTACTTTTCAGGTGGATGGCTCCCTGGGCTACCAGAAGGCACTGTGCAGCTAGTCCGCCTCTTCCCTTGTTATTTTCTTAACGATATTATGTAGTAAAGAAGAAGAAAAACCAAAGCAAGACAAAAGTGGTGGGAAAGCACCGGAGTCGTATGTGTAGAAGACAGTGGCATCTAGAAGTATTGCAAACATCCATGAATGAGGCAGAACGTTGACATGATGAAAGGTTTGTTTGGAAACACTCTTAATAGATTTTTTCGTGGAAAGAAAAAGATGGAGGAAGTTGTGGGAAAACACGAGATGGTTGCAGGATGGAGCTGGCCATATCTGGAGCCCCTTAAACTTCTGTGAAAAAGTCTCATCTGGAAAGCACTAGCCATACAGGCACCCTCCTGCGTTCTTAAAAGATGCTCTTCAACTGCAAATCATGACACAGCCTCCGAGTGGGATGAGACCGTGCTCAAACCCTTTATCTTCCTCATGAAGATGGCTGCCCGATCTTTGTGTCAACATGGGCTCAGGTGCTGTAGCCACTGAGAGAGCCACCTACAGAAATCACGGCAGCCCTTTTGCTTGAATGAGAGAGCTTCTCATTTGAGCATCATGTGATCAGGGGGAGGCCGGCACCCCACACTGAATTTCAGATGGCATTTCTGGAAATGACACGCTGCCCTGGGAATGATCTAGTTCTGGATCATGCTGGGGACCACCACTCCGGTGTTGCCATGTCAGGGACCTTTGGGCCTTTTGTTGGATGCCGCCGCTTGTTTTCATGACAACGGGGCAAGCTGTATACTTTCCAGAATATGTTCAGTTGTTTGAAAGATCATTTGACCTTACACACACACACACGCACGCACGCACACACGCACAGAGAGAGAGAGAGAGAGAGAGAGAGAGAGAGCGCGCGCGCGCGCGCTTAACATTCTGTTTGCATGGGCAACCTCCTTTCTTCCCAATTGTTGTTCTAGATTACGATGGTTTTTGGTCCTACTTCCCTACTTTATGGAGAAAAACTAAGGGCTGCTGCTCAGACCGTGCCCTCATTCATCATTTCTTTGTTTAGTGCTACAGGCATGCTACCTATTTTTGGAGGATTCTCATCATCATGCAACACTGATGTTTAGCAATATCTAGCTTCCATAGAATCACAGGATCACAGAACGCTAGAGAGGAGGCCCATCTTGTCACCCCCTGCTCAGAGCAAGGATCTGGCAGCTGTGATGCCCTCGGCACGGATGGCCACCCAGCCTCAGTCTGAATGCCTCTGGCAGAGAGCCCACCACCTTCTGGGGCAGCCCTTGGAAACATCTCTTCAAGCCTGGCCAGAATCCGCTTCCTTGCCGTGCTCTCTCATGAGCTGGGCCCTGAGCTCTGGCACAACAAACGCCTGGTCTGGGGTGGGGGGGATGAACTCTGCCCCAGCCCTCCACAGGCTGGATGTGGCCATGGCCGTGGCTCCCGAAGTCTTGGTTTCCCCTTCGGCCTGCAAGCTGAAGCGCCTGCTGGGGCTGCGTTGCCCACGCTGCTTCCTCCTCAGTGGCGGAAGGCACAGCAGGGCTGGAATGGGCCCAGTCAAAGTTGTGGCTGAGTGCCCCCATTTCAGCCATGCCTGCAGCCGCCTGGCGCAGGCCCCATACTCCCAACGGTGAAGGCAGGGCATGGGTGAGCTTCCCAATTCAGAAGGTGGGTGGCACGAGAAGAATCCCCCACTGAATCCCTGATGGTTGATGGGATCCTCCAAGCCACCCGTGTTGTCCTGAGGGGCTGGGAAGGAGCAGAACCGCCAAGCTATCAGCACTTGGCACTAATTAGGGGAAATCCCAGCCCCACTCCCGAGCCTCTGGCAGGGGCAGGTCCAGGCAGAAAGGCAGGGCTCATGAAAGGAGCCAAAGCCTTGCTGTGCCAGATGGGCTCGATTATGCCCATGGCCAAGAGGATCCCTCCTTTTTCTGCAGGGCAGCCCTTCAGATAGCCGAAGGCAGACGTGTCTCGCCTTAATGATCTCTCCTGCAGGCGAAATGTAGCAGGCTTTTCAGCTGTGCCTGGCAGGTCTCGATTTCCATTTTGCTTACCCTCCCTGTTGCCCTCAATTCCCAGTTTGGAGGGGTCAGAAAGCAGAGATGAAAAAGGATCCTGGCTGCCATCCTGAAGTGCTATTTAGGCAGTCTGGGTTTAATTCTCCCTGCGGTCTGGCTGAGTGTGTGGCACTTGCCCCGGCTCCCGGCCTCCCAGACACATTCGAAGAGATCAAGCTTGTTCGTAATCATCATAAATTTTGTTCGGTTGTTTTCAGTTACCGAATTTGAGCTGCCTTGCTCTACTTAAAATTAGAACAGTGGCCTCAATTGATAATTATTTCTAATTCATTTTATTAATTGTAGTGCACTAACGTTTCATCTGCAGCTACTTTTTGTTTAATAGATTTCATGTGTTTTGTCAATCATATGTGCTAAATATAATTTTTAGCATTTGATTTTGATTTTCAGTTTAAGGAGTAAATAACAACAACATCAACAAAATTCCATTTAGAAAACTGGTCTCATGAAAGTCCAACTGGTACTTTTAGTCATTTTCCCCACCTGTTGTTGTGCTTTCACAGATGAGTCGCACACTGAAATGTTGGTTGCTGACAAGCCAGATGTTCATTGCACAAGCCAATAGCCATACCAATAGCCCTGGCTCCAACAGCACAACTACTCGATGTGGGGTGTGTGTGTGTGTGTGTGTGTGCAGGAGCGCATGCGTGTTGGCACTGGTGATGTGGAAACAATATCCACTGCACAAGACCAAAACCAATGACTTCAGACCTTATGATACTTCCCGTTTGCTTCCAGGTTTGCACGGCAGCTGCGGCTGCTGGGGAAGCTGCCGTCTAGGAGCACCCTTGGCAATTAAATCAGGAACCAGTATGGACACGCCATCCCTCTGTGTGTCACTAAACTCATTATGTTGGCAGCCAAACAAACAATAAAAAGCCCGGGCACGCTTCTTCCATTCCTCAGTAATGGAGTCACTGAAAAGAGGTGTGTTAGCAAGAGAAGCCCACGACGGCTCTCCTCCTTTCCCCTGCCATGGTCACAAATCTCAGAGGGGTGACAAATGTATTCAGGCTGTCTAGCAACAACTCCGGCAGAGCGATGGTGCCTAGGGATGTCCCAAAACAGGGAAATCTGGCTTGTTTGACCTCAACTGATTTCCCGCATGCTCCTTCTCTGTTAAATGGAAGAAGCAGGGCAAGTTGGGCTTCAAGGATTTCCACCTCTAAGACAGACCACAATGTGCACTTTGCAAAACTAATAATGGAATTCATTCAAAGAAGCACCTGTAACCACACAGCTGTAGAGCACTTTGTGCAGAATTGGCCAATCTACACAAATAGCAGTTTGTGCAAATCAGCTGATTCTGCACAAATGGCACTAGAGCCATGTGCTTTACAGGGCCTCGTTTGCACAAATGTTATTTGTGATTTTAAAGATGCACAAATCTTGGTCCATCTTAGTGACAAAAGCCCACGAACGGCTTCAATGCACAAGACAGCCCATCTGTGCCAGTGCAGGCCAGGCAAAATCAGAATTGGCCAAAATCCATCAGATTTTTGATCCTCCCCTTCAGATTCCTCATATGTCCCCAGTTCTGGCGTATTTTCCATGGGCGGAATCCATTTTGCCAGATGCAGGACGTGTTACCACACAGCTGTTTGGGCATGTGTGCATCCATCTCTCCAGGACGGAGACTTCCTTATTTTGCAGGCAGCTGCCTGGCAAGCAAAAATTCGATAAATGCGGCATTCCTAGGAACACAAGGAGTTCTTATACTGAGCCAGACAATAGGTCTGTCCAGCTCTGTATTGTTGGCACCGACTGGGCAGTAGCACTCCAGGATTTCAGCCGAGAAATTTTGCAACCCTACCTAGTGACGCTGAGGACGGAACTTCAGACCTTCTGCGAATGCTCTCTCACTCCCCTTCGTGCCACCTCTTGAATTTCTGCCTGCCTGCCAGCCAGCCATGGAAGGCAGCTCTGCCAGCCCTGGCACCGTGCTGCAGCGCTGCCCTTATCCAGCCCTCCAGACCTGGCAGTATCACTTTGCTGTGGCACAGCAGTCATTTACGTATTTATAGTCCTGCTCTCTGTGCGGGCTTCTCCTCGCCTATAGGGAGCCCCTCCTTTCTGTGGGCTATTTGGACACGAGCATCTTTGCCTCTTGGGCCTTAGCTCATCCTTCAGTATGGTGTTCTCCTGACGGTTTTGTTTAAATTGGAGGGGCAGTCCCAAACAGTGGGGATGCAGCAGGAGGGGAAGGCTGGCCCAGCTTGACCCCCTCTTGAGTTCTCATGATAGGACCAAAATCCTGGTCTGTGTGAGGTGACCCTTCCCATTTGCCTCCTCCAGTGAGACCCACCATGCTTCTTGTGCCTTTCTGGGTTGCAGCCCCCCCCCCCATGGCAAGCGCCATGGGGTGCAAGAGCAGCAGGGAAGAGTTTTCCATCTGCTGCTCTAGCAGGCAAGGAGAGAACAGCAGCCTTGCCATCTTGCAGCTTTCCAAAGCTGCAAGATGGTGGCTTTAGTTTCCACCTTATCACTAAAGCTGGTGGCTTTAGTTTCCACCTTATCACTAAGGCAGAGATGAAGATTGCATAAGATGCTTCGGGTTCCTTGCAGGAAAAAAGGTAGACTACCAATCTAAGAAGTAAATACTATGGCAGAAGAGTGGGGAGCTTTTTTTCTGGCAGTGCTTCAGTGCCATCAACCACTACATGGTAGAATTTATCAGGTGTAACTATTCCGGCAGATGTAAGGGATGGAGAAATGGTGTATTTGGCACTGCTTGTCACAGAACTATGATGCACCATGTCCTAGAGATGAGTTGGATTCAGATTCCTTCCCCCATTACTGTATTTATGTAATTTAATACAACCTTCATCTCCCCCTACAAACCGTCACTCATTTACAAACGGTGCCACCACTTCACATTTCCCCCTCTTCACCTTTGTCCATGCTCAAGAAAGAAAGGAAGGAAGGAAGGAAGGAAGGAAGGAAGGAAGGAAGGAAGGAAGGAAGGAAGGAAGGGAGCAGAGAGGAAGTTATGACGTATATAGGAAACTTCCAATTTGGAACTTGTCGCATGATGTTTTTAATTGCATGAGCAACTAAAGACAAATGCGCATGGAAAAGTCCAGGCACTGAAAAGTTTCAGGAGCAGTAAAAGGCACAGCACTGTGGAATTCAAGAACCCCCAGCTTCAGACGTAGGGCTGGGTGAGAAAGAGGAGCAGGCTCCCCCACCTCTGACACCTTTGAGAGCCAGTGTGGCACAGTGGTCAAGAGCACGGGACTGGGTTTTAGTCCCCACTCAGCCATCGAGCTCCCTGGGTGACTTTGGGCCAGGCAGAGCCTCTCAGCCTGATCTACCTCGCAAGGTTGTTGTTGTGGGATATGAGTGAGTGCAGGGAGAGGACAATGATGTAAGCCACCTTGAGTTTCTTGAAAGGGAAAAAGCTGGATAAAAATAAATAAAAGCTGGATAAAAAAAATAAATAAATAACTGTGCAAAGGGAACATTTCAACAGGGGAGGTCAACCGATGCAAAGGAACCTGTCTTCCTTTCCACCTGGCCACCTCATCTTGGATCAGGGTTTTAAAATGAGTGGATTGCAGGATTTTCCCAGCACTGACTTTGTTCTGAAAGGTCCTGTACTTATTTATAGCTGAGTAAATATTACTACAATTCTTCATTTCTTCATCCTGCAAGGAATGTAAAGTAGAAATGTCCTTAAACACTGTTGAGGGTCATTCCATTAACCTGGCTGAAAAGTATTGCCAAGTATGAAGCAGAAGGCTACATTTCTACTTTTCAGAAGTTTGTAGGTAATGTGAGAAGACGACACACACAGACACAGCACCTCTGCTCGGCTTCTCCAGCAGCCCATTCACTCACCTGGCTTTGTCACCTGCGGCTGCACAAAGCAGCAGCTGAGCATAAATGTTTCACCCACAGCTAGTTAAGCAACAGCTCTGGCACAAATGGTAGGCTGCAGGCAGCAGGATAAATATAGAAAAATTGAAATGCAGGCAGTGTGTTAATTACTTCAGACATCTTACGTCACTGAAGTATTGGGTTATACCCCATGATTTGGGCCTACTTAAGGTGGGCTGACTGAAAGGAAAGGAGCGCAACATTGGATACAACCCACTGTAAAGAGCAGCAAAAATTGTGTGTTGTTGAGGTGGCATCAAGACCGGGGTTGTGAGCTGCGGGGCTGGATCAAGATGTCAAACCGTGATGGAGGTGCACTCTGTGCTGTTTGGCTGCATTTTCCAGCTCCATTGCAGGAAAAGTGTTTTCAGCAACATCTTCCATGCGTCTCCTTCTATATTGCAGATCTCCCAATTATAATATCCCTCTGATTTTTCCATTTCAGTGAAGAGTTATCCCTACGCATGTTTACACAGCAAGAGTCCAGCAGCTCCCAGCTTTTCCGCTTACACAAATATTTCTCTCTAAACATGCATAGAATTGCACCAACTGATGTGTAATCTACATAAATAGGGATAAAAAATAATAATTACGGCATTACAGAGACTCAAGTAATCCCAAAGTAATAGTTCCTGAAATAGAATTCAGTACAAGCAGGGGGTTATGGACAGCGTTGAAGCATACCAAACAAACCGAGCTCAGCAGCTTGCTCGTTCCAATCTCACGGTGCATAACTAATACCCATGTGCTGAAGAAACCCACAGATTAGGGTGGCTGGTCACAAAAGGGAAACGGACAGGGCACCCAGATCTTTAGCAAGTGTGTCACAAAGGGAATCCTGCAGGTGCAACTTGCAAGCAGTACCTCTGCTTGAATTGCCCCCTCTGTTAAAGGCACAGCAATACTGTTGTCCTCCTTTGTGTCCAGCCGACCTACGCATGTTTGCCCTAGTAAAAAGATCTCTCCCCACCCCCATGAAGCGCAGCTAAAGAGACGAACGGGCGCAGTAGGCAGTTCAAAAATTTACTGGAACATTAATTTGTCGGATCTCCATAAGGTGATGTCAAGTGCCCTCTGGTGTTTGATCTGGAGAAGTGCAATGGAAAATAGCCCTTTTTTTCTCAAGCATCATCTTGTGACTCTTGCACAGAATACTAAACTAATCCCTCCCCCCCTCCCCCCTCCCCCGTTTTTCTGACATTTGATTTTAGTTGTGAGGAGGGAGAAATTTCCGTTCCATTCTATGGTAGGTGCTTCCCATTTGCTAAACAGCGCTTTCAGACTATGTCGGAACTTAAACCTCTCTGTCTCCATTTAAGCCTATACCCAGATACGGCCCTTCTATGCATTCTCCCAGATTTTTTCCTGTCCTGTCTTTACAAGTGGTCATAACAAAGTATGTAGTCCACAGATTCAGAGACCTGTGGAGTCGGAAGGGGCCATGAAGGCCACTGGGTTCAGCCACCGCTGTTGCAGGACACCAATCGGCACCATCCCACCCAATTTCTTTTTACATGTCTCTAGTGTGGGAGAGCCCACAACCTCTCTAGGCAACTGGCTCCACTGTTGTACTGCTCTGACAGTGAGGACACGTCTCCTGATATCCAGCCCAAATCTCATCCCCATCTATTTATGCAGAATACCCCAAATATTTGTTTCATACTGCAGCCTGGCCCTGAGCATCTCATTCATCACTGGGGCACTGCTGGACTCCTGGCCTGGCCAGGACAGGTCACGTGGATTAAGGACTTGCATGGCTCCACTCACCCACGGGGCTGTCCCTGCCCAGCTACTGCAGATACAAGAACTCTTTCATTTGTATAACCGGGCTCTCAAAATACTGCAGATCCATATAACTCTGTCAAACAGGAACGCTTCATTACAAAGAACCTGACAGGTACCCAGAGGGCAATCACCAGCAACCTATCATCTTCCAGCGATTGGCTATTGATTTGGCATATGACTCCTCTGATGAAATTAACCATATGGTTAACATCAGTAAATACTTTCAAAATAGAAACATTTGAATTGGAATCTTCAGGATTCAGATCAATCTAACTTACTACTAAGGGCAACCTTAGGTTTGTCTTAATTTTCAAGGAATCCCTGCATTCCTGAGGGATATCCCATATTTGCTTCCAGTTTATCAATACACATACAGTTGTCTGCTTTTTAAAAAAATCGCCCTATGCCTTTAACAGCAGCCTGGCACACTTAAAGTTTACTTTTTTCTTGGCATGAGAGCAAATAGTTAAAAACCTAAACACGCCTTCCATCCCTTGGTAATTCAGAAATCTGAAACCACCTGGACTTTCCACAGGTAAGAGAGTAGGTGAGATTCTTTTCATCGTGCAGCGCATCAGGCAGGTGTACACAGGCAGCAGCAAGTGTGCGCTTCCCGGGCTTCATCCGAGGCAGTCGGCCTGCGTCCGCACCACGCAGCCCACACGCTGGAAGCCCCAGGAGGCAGCCCCTCGGGGCTCTGTGCTTTGGCTTATGCCCATGTGCAAAGTCTCACATCCAAAACATTATTGCACCCACATGGGTTTGCACAACCTTCATCCCAAGAGCACTTTGAGCACGAATTCTCCTTTCGCTCAGCCCTAGCCGTTTTGCCGCAGGTGGGTTTGAAAAATCAGGCAGAAGAGCAGCCATTGAAAGCAACAGACGGCATCAGCTCAGCCAGTGCTACTTCTGTGATGAGCCAGAGCTGGATAAAGCTGAGCTGAGAGGGTCCCCCCCACCCGGCTCTTCCACACACGGTTCTGCTCCTGGGTGCCACAGAGAGTTGCCTGCAGCACAAACCATGAGCAGCAGGCACGGCGCATCGTGCAGAAGGTCCCTCCTCTCGCCTGCTTTTGTGGTTCGGCAGAACAGCAGGGAAAGTGCTTATCTCTAGCAGGCCAGAAAGGGAATCTGAGGTCTGTGGGAGGGTTGTGGTTTCGTTCGTGTGTGGGCTTCAGCGCCAGCCTTTCATTCCTTGGAGCGCGGAGCACTGTTTGTGTTAGCAGAAGAAGTGTAGGAAATTCCAGCATTCCTCTCTGCCTGGCCCAGTTCTCATGTTGTTGCTGTTGTTTTTTGCTCTATAAAGCTGGTGTAGGAATTAATCAGATATGAAAAACAACTCGTACGCTTCGTACGTTTGGCCACAGATCACAGATCTATAGGATTGGCCTTAATACTAGCTCAGAGTAAACAAGCCAGGGTCAAAGTTGTTGCTCAGGTTAGGGCTGGGTTTAGCGTAGTTCACAAAAGCATAGGTCAGGATGAGTGCTTCTCTCCTTTTTTATTAATGAAGGAACCCCTAACTTTGCACTTTGAAATGTTTCTAAGGACCAGGGAAGGAAAAGTTTTACCGGTTGCTTTCTGATTTGGCAAAACCATTCTAGCACCATGTTTTGAATGCATCGAATTTCTTCCTGTCAGCTTTTTTCACTCTCCAGCTTTCACACCCATCCACTGAGAATGGGAATACGATACTATGGATGATCTTGACCTTGGTCTCCAGTGAAACATCCTTACACTCACTGATCTTTTCCAGTTCCTTCACTGCCGCCCTTCCAAGTCTCAGCCTTCTTTGACTTTCTTGGCTGCAGTCTCCCTCTGAATTGATGACACAGCTGAGGTATGTAAAACCTTTCACAAGTTCGATTTCTTCATTATTAACAGAAAAGCTGCGTAATAAACCCATTCGCACCTGCTTCTCACCTGCGAAACATTCACAGTAAAGATGCGTGATTCTCTCCTCAGAAGTTGGTCACCAGGCAAAGAAAGCCATTGGCCGAGGAAGCAGGTGAGTACAGCAGGATCCTCTTTCCAGGTTAGTGAAATCTGTACACAGGAAGCAGTTTGGTGCTGGAGGCGTGGTTCTCGTCCAGCAAATGTATTTCCCAAATAACAGAGCTTCGGAGGGTGGTTTCCAGAAGTTGTAGGTATTCGGCTTTCCTATGACCTGCTGGTATTTTCATTTGAATGCATGAAGGATCTAGTCCTAGCTGATGATGAGGAAACGTCTGCTCATTTACTGTCAGCTGCCCATACGGCAAGAACCTGCCAGTGGGAGAAGATTAATCTTACAGCAATTGAGTCTTGTTTGGCATACGGCTTCTCTGATGAAATTAAGCAATATGTTAAAAGTCAGAAAAGGAAGATCAGTAAATATTTTCAAGTAGAAAAATTAGGCTCTTTATTCTGTATTTGAATCAGAAAGTTCAGGATTTAGAACAACAATTCATTTACTACAAAGAGCAATTTAGGTATGAATTTAATTATGCTTATAGATTTTATCATTATTTGTATTTTATGAGTTTATTTCATATGGAAATAATTCTTGAGTTGATTTCATATAGAATTTTTTTAAATGCTCCTGACTCACTAAAAACTTGTGAACCCCTGACCTCCCAGAACCTCCCCCTCAAAAACTCCAATGCTATATAAAGCTTGATTTGCTACATTGCTGTGGTTTGAAACAATCATTCATTAGCGATTAAGTGATACCTAATAACTAGGTTTTTTCCTCACTCACTAATATTTTGTATATTAAATGAATTTAACAATGCATATGTGCTAAGTCAAAATATCTCATTTTTATCAAATTTGGTAGCATTTCATTGTCTATACAAATCAGGGACAGAAACAGCAATATTGATCAAAGTCCCTCTTCAGATTCTGGTCAATTGCAATCTGCACCCCCCCCCCCCCCCCGCCAGCCAGCATGGAAAGGTCCATGCCAGCTACGCTTTCTCCATGGAAATTGGCCTCAGAGCAGGGAAAACAGGTGTTATGGGGGTGGGGATGGGAGGAGGCCAGGCTTACGCTGCGTTCAGAGGGTGCCCAGCCATCTCAACAAACTCCAAAACATGAAGCTCGAGGTGGGAAAGTTCACCACCACCACACACCACTCCTTTCACTGGATTATTCATGCAAGCCTCTGAGTTTGGAGGCTTCCATGTGCTGAGCATGGAGGACCTTGGATGGCACACTAAGTAGCTGGCCCGATGGCCCCTAGGCAGCGTCTGGGGGCCATAGGATTTTTCAGAGTTCCATCCCTGAGGTCAGAGACTGTGCTCTTGCAGCTGGGAACTGGAGCTCCAAGTCCCCTCCCTGCCCCTCAACTGGGATAGGAAGAATTGTACTGGCTGCTCTCTGTGGACCAGGAAGGAACTGTTTGAGGGGACAGGAAGAGGAAGTGACTGGGATGGAGAGAACATAAGCTATCCTGATGCCACTCCAGCCTCCTTCCTTCCCCTGAGAGATGCTCCAGTCAGGCAGGTGAGAAAGCCTGTCTAGTAGGGCAGGGAGGCAAAGCTCTCCTCTGCTTCTCCTCCCATCTGCACTGGGTGCCTGGAAGCCTCTGAGTCCAGGATCTTGCAGGCATCCTGAAAGATGTACCTTTAACAGAATGTGTTACCATGAAGAGCAACACAGGAAACCTGTACACATCCCATGGGAGCCTCCTATATTCTGGTCAGCCAAGTTAAAGGAAAGATACATTCAGGGTGCAATCCAGTGATCTCCTGGCATTGTCTGGGAGGCCATAGGATTCTTTGGAGTCCGGGAGGCAAGGCCTTCTGACCTTCAGATTTGGCCTCTGAAGGCCAAGCCCCTTGCCCCACCCCACGGCCACCACTGGGCCTTGGCGTGGGAAAAGGAGCCGCGGTGGTGGTGGTGGGGCTGAAGTGGCAGAGTTCTGCCAACGCCCCAGCCTCCCCGTTCCCCCTCCGGGCCCTGATCTAGGTGGCCCAAGCCAGCTGTCTCAATAAAATAGCCAGGGCAAGGTTTCCGCTGCCCCACCACATTCCAGGTGCAGGATCTGTGTGCATCCTCCAGTTTGCAGACTTACATGAACTGAGGGCCATAGAACTGTGCCCTAAACCAACAAGATTTCAGCATGCTATTTTCCGAAAAAGCAACTACAGTGATGTGCAAAGCTTCGCCTACTGACTTTCCTCCTAAAAGCGCAAGCATCCTGCATGGAAAAATGTTGGCAACCCTGTTGGGGCATGTTTCAGTGTCAGCTATTGAGTCAGTAACCGCCGTTCTGGCACTGCAAGGAGGGGAGCAAGACTGATCGTCCATTGAGTTATCCCTGCCATGGGCGGATATTTTTAAATATTTTCACCATTACCATGATCCTGTCAGTTTTAGCACTGCAAACCGTCCTGGGCTCAGTGTGTTTTCATTCCTTACCATGCCTGAGAGGAAACAGATAATCACTTAGAAGCACATGAATAGTAAGTTCTGGGGCTGGAGCTGGCGTTTCCCAAAGGGGCTGCATCGCTGCCTCTTTCATTGCAGACTTAACTATTTCCTGCCTCTGGAACTCTCCAGCTGTTGAAAATAAGGACATTTTTGTTGTTCCTTTAGCACAGCCTTCCCCAACACGGTGCCAAGAGATTTTTTAAAAAAAACCAGGATTCTGCTCTACTTGCATCAACTCGCTGTAGCACAAATGTTGACTTGCAAATGGCGATTGTGCAGAAGTGCAAACACAGATTTTCAGGGATGTGCCAGTGACTGCATGAGCAGAAATCCTCCCGCAAAGGTGAAAAACTGGTCTGCAAGTCAACAGAATCACATGAATCAAGGAAAAGCCAGTCCACGGAGACGTCTGTGGGTCAGATTCATAGGAATCGGAACCCCCGTGAATCCCTTGCCGGTTTCTCTGACATCCCTAGTGATGGTGCTATAAAACCTCGTCAAAACACCCTCTGAATACAACTGAGTGGCACACACAAGAGAAGGAGCTGTGCACAGTAGAGCCAAGAGCACGAGAAACTCTCGAGCAAAGAGACAGCTGAAAGGACCCCCTTGAGAACAACGTGATGTGCATTTATGGGCATGCAACCCCCCGTCAAATAAGGAAGCCCCTTTCTGGATTAGCAGCTTCTTTTCCCATTCCAGGTTGATGGGGCTTCCCTCCCCTGCAGCGGAGGGAAGGCAATGGCACTGCAGCCAACTGGTTGTGGGGAGAAACTTCATGCCGCACAAGCACACCCGCTCCGGCCTGCCCCAGTGCTCGTCAGTGATGCTCGGCTAATAGGAATGCACATGTTTATGTTGCTGGGAGCAAGCACAGTTTTGGCCAAAGCTGGTGGTGCCCCTTCTTTCCATAGCAGAGGAGAGTGTGCCTTGGCTGATAGGGCTGTTGCTGCACTTTATTCCAGGGGAGGCGCCTCTTCTTTTTAGCAGCTGCTTGCCAGGCAAAAATACTGGGATTGACAGCTTTCCCCACCACTGTTTCCATACTGGGAAGCAGGAGAAGGGGGTTCTGCCCTTGCCTATTTGCTTATCTGAAAGGCAGGTGCTAAAAGCCCACCAGCTCTGCTTGAAAAGCAAGAGGGAAGCTTGCCTATGTTAATTGTTCCAGGCCAACAGTGGGGTGATATTATAATAGAGCTAATTTGCAATGGCAAATGTGCTATGCAAGAGCTGTAAATGGCATGGGGTCAACCCAGAGAGCCAGGGCTTGTTCTGCCATTAGGCAGAGTGAAGCAAGTGGCAAGAAAAAGCCAGACGTTAGGGTGGGAAGCCAGGACAGTGGCACAAGGGGAGGACACTGAGTTGGGAATTACATGAATGGAGGCAGCTGGAGCCAGGGCTGAGGCTAGATGGCCTGCGAGGCCCCTTCTGACTTGCTTTTTGCTATTAACTAACAGCCTTTTTCTGCACAAACTTTTTCTCAGTCCAACATTCCTCACAGGGTCGTTGCTGTGGGGATAAAACAAGAGGAGGTAAGCCGCCTTGTGTTTTTTGAAAGGAAAAGAAGGAGGGATGTAAATTTAAAGAAGAAATAACTGAAAGCTGAGTATTACATAAGGTGTTTCTTTTTCCTGCTTTTCCACATGCAACCTCTAGGTGGCACTGTGGAACAGTGCAAATGCAGAAAAAGAATTTGCGCTTTGCTTCACCTTTACTAATGAAAGTTGCATTTTTCCTTGCACTAAAAAGGCTCAGCAAAAGTACTGATTAGACTGTGAAGTAAAACCAGAGGGTCATGCTATTGTCTTAAAGCTTCATGTGGGAGTGTGGCACCATGGTCTGGAGTGGAAAGCAGAACGGAGGGCCCAAGAAAGGAGTGGAGCAGGAGTCCTCCAACTTTTTCACCAGGGGGCCAGTGGAAAGGTGCTGGTGCTGGGTGCAGGCTGGAAAGGTGGTGCCGGCGGTGCACGCGGGCTGGGGTGGGGTGGGGGCGGTGCGTGCAGGTGTGCATGCATGCTGAGATGGGGGTGGGGCGCAGGGTGAGAGGAGGCATGGCAGGAGCAGGCATGTGCCGCGAGGCGGGCGCACGAGGCAGCGGCTTGCTTGCTTGGAGATTGTTTTCTCCGAGTGGGCAAACCGCTGCCTCCCCATGTGTGGGGCGAAGTAGGTGGCGGCGCGTGCGCATGGGCGGAGGGTTCAGATGGGCTTGGCGGGCCGGATAAATGGACATGGCGGGCCGGATCCAGCCCCTGGGCCGTAGTCTGGGGATCCATGGAGCAGAATGTGTGCGGTAGAAAGGACAGGAGTGGGTCCTTGGGTGGGTCACTCTCACTGCACACCCTTTAATTGGAAGAGCGGAAAAGCAGCGCATGTTTTGTTTGTGGATGTATGCGCAGGGTCACGAGGGCTCATGCGCCGGCATCCTGCAGCACAGCAAGCGGGAGGAGGGGCCAACAGCACCCCTCTTTCCCACCCGCTCCCTGCCAGCAGGGCCTGCCACTGCCCCCCCACCTCCAGGGGGTGCTTTGGGAGCTGCACCAGCCCCTCTTCCCCTGTGGCATTTGCCCCAGCGGGAAAGAGGCCGTCATAAGCCTCCTGCCATGTGCCACTTATGTTCCTGGACCTGCCATGCGCGGTGGGCTCCTGCCCTGTTCCTATGGCTCCCCGGGCCTTGCCATGGCCATGGGGAACCGTAGGCTCTGGGCCTTGCAGGAGTTTGGCAGAACTCTCGTGAAAAGAGCTCAGTCAGAGAAGAGAACTCAGTCCCAGCCACGAGCACCGCATGGCTGGAAAGAGGCACGAGGTGGCTGTGGTGAGGCAGGCAGCCAGGCCGTGGCGGCGCAGAGTCCCACCCGAGGCAGCGAGATGCATCTGGCTGGGCCTTTTTATGAGCCCCCTTTCAGCCCAGGGAGGGTCCTCAAGGCAACTTACAAGCACAGTTAGAACGATTTAAAACATTTTAAAATTCTTCAAAACAATCTGGAAACTTTCACAACAAATGTGAAACTTGTAAACATCACCACTGGCAGAATTAAGAATGAGAGCAAACCATAAAGATACAGCATGAGGCAAATATCTTGAAAATACTAAAAAGCCGTATGAAAAAAAGCAGCTTCAGTAGCCGGCCTAAAACGGAACACAGCCTAACTTCCTTTGAGAAAGAATTCCACAGCTGGGGTGCCACCGCAGAGAAGAACTCGCCCTGTTTCCCCCTGAATCCGTCTTTCCTGACCAATTCAGGAACACACAGAAGGGCACTGCAAGATCTTAACCTGTGGGCAGCACGTTCATACAGCACATGGTTTCTCAGGTAGTGTCGTGTGCCTGCACTTGGCCAGTCTGAGGGATCCAACAGTGAATGCCTGGCCTTGCGACTTTCTGGAATTGGCCCTGGGTCAGTGTGCGGTCTCCTTATGGGCCACTTTACATCTGGCATTTTCCCTACAGATCAATTCTCCTGTACTGGTGCAGATGGAGAACATCTCCAGCTGCAGCTTTCCCTGCCATCGTGCCCTCGGAAACCCACCCTGCACCTGGTATTTTCCGTTCAGCCATCTCTAAAACATACAAGAGTTCCCGAGAAGCATGAGCTGGCAACTCTAGGCGCCCAACTTTAAACCCTGGTTTAGAAGAAAGCCAAAGCTTTCAGTGCAATGGAGACGCTGCCGAGAGCCGCTCTGCGACAGGCCGACCGTGAACATCCACAGCCGGGACAGGTGGAAACGGAGGGAGAGGAGCAAGGCCATAACAAGGCCAGAGGGAAAGCAGCACGGGGGCAATTACAACCTGTTGTAACAGAGCCGCACACTAAACCTGCTGCCTAATGGGAGAGATCCCACATGTTTCCAGGCACCAGGGGCAAGAGAGAAAGCCCCCCTCGGCCTCCACTCCAAACGCTCCTCCTCTTCTTTCTTCTTCTTTCCCTCTGCCAACAAGAATCAAGCAATGTATGCCCACTTCCTGACAGGAGCAAATGACGGTGATCTCCTCTTTCTCTTCTGCATCCTTTCACTCGGGTACCTAGCCCTAGAGGCGACTGGTCACACTTAGTCCTCTCCAACAACGCGGACAAGTAACAGACGAATAAAAGCAAGCCAGTCTGGGATGTCCCCCTGCCTCTAGGCTGCTTTTGCGGCCCCTAACATTAGGCGTTACACACCAGACTGCGCGACGGGACCGAGGCTCGGGTTTTGGCACAGAGATGGAGCCGGGGCATCTGAGAGCCAAGCAAGACACAGCCCGGCTCGTACTCTGGGCACAGCCCGTTCCTTGACTCATACCATCCTTTGCTCAGTGATACTGCGAGCTGTCATCTTTTGTCCACACTACTTTGGCACTCTCTGCCAAGTTCTCAGCCACACATCTGCTTTGTAACATCTGGATACAGTTAATGATACAGGTCTACGGTTCTGCAAGATCTTTCGGAGGCCTCTGCCTTTGTGCTCTGCACTTTCCATTTGTTTTTCATCTCTTGCCTCTGCTCTGGTCAACTGGAGGGCACTTCATTTACTGGGCTTCAGACATGGCTGCTTCTTCCTAGAGCACCGAGTGCTCAGCACAGCGATCCCTCCTCCCAAACTGGATTTTATGTAACTTGCTTTTTAATAGAGAAAATAACAACAGCAAAATATACATATAAAGGGAATGAAACTTCTGAGAATATGTTAGAGATTAATGTTTATATTAATGCGTTGTTGTTCCAGTAATTTGAGTCAAGGGGAATGGAGAATAAGTTAAAGAATTGCAATTTAGAAGAAATTTCCAATGAATTTTAATTGAATTTCAAAAAACATGATCGAAGTAGATAACCACTGATTTACAGCAAGCATTTTTATATTTGATATTCTATGTAATACTTGTTTAAGATCTCTTGGTGTTTCTTTGCTATTTTTTCTTTGCTTTTATTCCTATACTCTCTTCTTTCCTTTCTTTAAACATTACTGTTACCAAAATAATAAAACAAAACAAAAACAATGCTTCCACCTATCCTCTCATCTCCCATGAATACTGCAGCCTCTGACCATAGTCAGAGTGTATCAACCTACTTCGGTATTAGCAGTGCTAATTTTATCAACAGGCAGGCTACTTCCCAGTGTTAGATAGGGCCAGAGTCACAGGGGAAGGCCAGAATTAGAGAGAGAGAGAGAGACAGAGAGAGACAGACAGACAGACAGACAGACAGACAGACAGACAGACAGACATCTCAACCCCTTAAAATGAGAAAATCGCCAGGAAATGCCCAAATGATTGGCTGTTGTGGGGAAGCAGAAGGCAGCGTGCAAGGTTCCGGAGGCTCAGTTGGGGCAATAAGGAGGGCCACGATTGGCCCACAGGCCCCAGGCTCTCTGCCTGTGCTGTAGATCTTGAGACGGTCTGAGAGAACTTGCAGAAGGTCTGAAGAAGCCAGGATGGGGGCCAGCAGCGCCGCTAGAGGGGCCAGTGGCATGAACCTCTCCCCTGGCTGCTGAAATCTTCACGTATTGCACAAATCCACACGGGAGGAAGAGGACTGAGCATCTGTCTGCGCATGCTCCTTCTCTATCTCTACAATAGGAAGGGCGGTTCCTGTGTCTCCGGGGCATCCCCCTGCCCACGAGAGAGAGGTGGGCTGAATCGCTGTGATCATCACTCTCCAGAATGTTTGCTTGTGCTTTAATCATGCCACCAGGGGCTGCTTTGGCGTTCGAACTGCAGCCCGTCTGCAGATGTTTTGCTGGCCCCTCAGCCGCCTCGGAGCAGCTCGAAGCCCAGAGCCGAGCAGAAAGGCCACAGTGACGGAGCCAGAGGATGTGATCTGCAGGCAGCCGGATGGGTCCTCGGGGAGGCCAGGGGCAGGGTGGCCAGTGCTGCTGGGCTAAAACAACCAGGCGTACGGGGACTGTGTTTTGCTGCTCGCGGGGCCCATTTCCTGCTGTGTGCGAAAGGGGACTAGATGGGCGATGCTGCTTTCCTCGGTGTCCGTGATGGGACGGCGTTTTGTTGCCAGACCCCGAGGCAGTGGACTGGCGCCGGGAATGTAGGGCAGGCCGTGTGGCCCAGCTTGCTGCCACCTCCCAGCACCTGTCACCCGAGGTGACGTCCTGTCGGAGAGGCTGGCCCCCGTGGGACCAGAGCTGGGGGGGGGATATCGCTGGGATGGATGCACAGAAAGTCCTGCCCAACGGCCCTTGTGGACCAGGTTGCGAACCAGACAGGTGCACCTGGATGGGGGCTGGCTATGGGGATAGGCTGGTGGAAGAGGGAGCTGTTAGGCAGGTGGGTCGAGGACAGACAAGCGAGGAGAGCTGGAGCGAGCTGAGAGGGTGACCTGAGGAAGGCCTCAGCGTGATGTCTGCCTAGGCAAAGCCCTTGCTGAATCCGAGTATCTGTGGCTGCAGCAGAAGGAACTGCTGGGCTGCTCGAGGCTGATGCAGAACATGTGTCGAGTGCCCCTGCGAGCAGCTGAGTGCGAGGGGCCCCAGCAGGCGGGCAAGGGAGCTCCGGGCTGGGGTCCTAACCGAGCCGAGCAGCGCTTCGTGTCACGTGAAAAGTGTCTGGAGCCACCCCAGGTAGCGTCGTCCTCAGGTCACGTTATCTGTTGTGCTGTAAATGGGCGTTGCGGCTTCAGTTCCGACGCCCTTCTTGGGGCATCCAGCAAATAGGTGCGTAACACAGCCCTGTGCTCACTGTGCCCCTGCTGTGTTTGCATTTGGAGGTTAGCAGCTAAAGCCAACCTTTATTTTATTTTATTTGCTTTGCATGACTTAGCAATCAAGCTGCCATCTAATTGGACCAGTCCTCAGCTTGCTCTCTGGGATTTCTGCCAACTCCGTCCTCTGACACTGAAAGCTGGGCAATAGGCGGCCTGAGGACAGGTGTGGTCAATCAGTAACCATGGCTTGCTCTGGCCCACAATATGGAACGCTTGACTTGACGTTTAGAAAGAGGAAGAGGGAGGAGAACAAAGGCCATCCTCATCTTGCGAATCCTAAATGCCGGAGCGGACAAAAGCAGGTGGACACACTCTTGTGACCCCAAGCAAAGCCTTATTACGTGTTCAGCACTTAGAACGCGCTTTGGTCCTCTGACTCCTAGTTTCGATCCTCTCTGAGATTCATTTCTCAGCATTATAGAGAGAGACTTCAAAAATGAGAGGGCCCCAAAAGAGTGTTGCTTGCTCACCCACCTTGTCCTTAAGATCACCGGATCTCTCTTTCCACCCCCAGCCCAACCCGATGATCAGGGTCACCATCCTCAGGTACCTGGTGAGACCATCCATGCTTTCTCAGGAGGTTTGATGCTCCATCCCCCAAACACTGGGACATGCATGCACTGCTGAGAGGAATCGATGGTTTCTTAAATAGGCCACAATGACTCCAGCTTTGGCCTGGGCTTCTCCAGTTAGAAAAAAGAAAAGGAGCGCCGACATTCTTCTCAGACTTTATAGCGTTCTTCTTGCACCCTGAGGCCCTCAGGGTCTTTCTTCTCTAAACAGGTGCAAAATGCATTCAGCCAGATTTCAAAGGGGAGCTGGAACTCTTGGGGCGTGTTTGAAAGGCCACTTTTTTTCTCAGGCCTTTCCCCTTGCAAGGCCCCCCCCCCCCCCAATTAGCCACTTTGCTGTGAGGCTTCCCTGCGTCACTGAAAAGACTGACAAAGAGCCCTTATTTGCTAACACAACCCGGCAAGTCAGACTGCTGTGTAGTGCCTTTGCAATCTGAAGTGGCCCGTTATGGTCCCTGTGTGCCGCAGCTGAATGGGACTGTGAGAAAACTGCAGGCCCCTTTTCTTCCTCCATGGGATTGCCTCCTTTTAGTGGAAGGCACTCATCATGCGGGTTCGCTCTAGAAACAGCACCACTGGAAGAGCAGCTCCCCCACCCCGAAAGCTTAGAGGTGGGGGCAGGTGCAGGGCGAGGGCGAGGGCGGGCTTGTCTGTCTAGGATGCATTCCTGGGTCTGGATCTCAGCCCGGGTTGGCCACCTGATCTCTTCCCAAGGAAGGTCACTGCCTTGGGTGCAAGGATGCATGTGAGAAAGGCTGCCAACTTTGGATGGTCTCGTTCTTTATTTTATCACTGTGGTGCTTGGGCTGGGCTCCACCCCTGGGAAATCTAGCAATTCCAGCCAAGTATATCTCCCAGTCAAGTATATCATTGCCATTTCTCTGGGTGTGACTCGCACTATTTTTTTTTTGCTTGCCACTGGCACAGACATAAGCCTGCGAACAACTTCCTCCTGGTTAGTTAGCTACCCTAAATGGGCATGGTACAAAGGTGAAGGGGATGGGGAAGAATAAGGAGCAATATTGGCCCCAGGCTGAGCTGGGAAGGCGTCATACGGCCGGAGGAGGGTAAAGAGCATTTGGGTGGGGAAATGGCTGCCAGAGAATAATCAGTTTCATACCGAGATAACCTGAACTGAAGGGAGCTGATGAGACATTCCAGGCAGAGTCAGCCAGGAAGCAGCAGGTTTGCCCTCCTTATCATGAAAAGATTCAGCCCTTCGCACCCTGGTGCTCTCCAGAAATATTGGACTACAATGTCCATCACTCCTAGCTAGCCTTACCCTATTCCCTGGGGATTATAAGAACCGCAGTCCATGCCCCCCCCCCCCGCCCTTGAGCATTCCTGGCACTGCAGTCCCATGTAAGAGAAGAAGCTCTAAGGAAGCAATAAAAAATTTCAACCTAAAAAAAAACCTGAGGTTATTTTGGTGGGTTTTGGTTCCAGTAGTATTCAGCGAATATGAACGAGCAGCCTAGAGACACGCCTCTCTCTCGTGCCCCCAGCCGGGTCGCAAAAACGCACCAATCAGTTGATAGCTGGACACGCGAGAGTGCCGCGATCACACGAACGACGGCTCCGCCTTTGCCCTCGCGGGCCCTGGCCGCCGCCCTCACACGGCCCGAGCCACGGGACCCGGGCGAGGGCGGCTTGCGCGGGAGCCTGCCTTGCCCGCGCTTGGCCACCAGGGGGCCAGACCCGCGGCGCCGCGGCCGGAGGGAGCGCCCGCGCCGTCGCGCCGCTCTGGGGCTTGCCTGGTCCCGGCCGTGGCGGATGTTTCCCTCATGCTTCCCCGAGGGGGAAAAGCCACGCGTTACTCCCAGCCTTTTAAAGGCGCACAGCTCCGTAGTCACACGCAATAGCCCGCCGGAATGACTCGTTGCTGATCGTATAATCTGAGGCCCCTGCTGAACAGTAGGGCTGGGAGGGGCCTCGGGGCCGGGGCTGGAGCGGTGGAGGTGCTCGGCGCTGAGTCTGGGGCCGCCCCCTCGTGCCGAAGGTGCGCTTTGCCGGGGAGGTAGAGCAGGTTGCAAGCCAGGCACGGAGTGCGTCTGCCCCGCCACGGCAGTGGCTGCACAAGCAAATGTGTACCCTTGGTGTGGCTATTTGGCTGTTCGGCTGTTCTCGGTGCTCTCTGACGGGAGCACTGGCATGAATGTGGACAGTGCAACACGGCTCAGGGCCATGCACCGTACAACTGTGCGTGCAGGTGAGGATGGCGCAGAAGTGGCCTGCTAGGACTGAAGCCCTAAATAATTGCGGTGCCCCAAATGTCTCCGTCCCATCACTCTGGTGACCACCTTGCTAAAATACAGGTACAAGGACCCTGATGATCCCTGTTGCATCGAGACTCCCAATTAGCTGGTGTTTTGCCCACAGGTGCTTCACCTCCTGCTGCCTGGCAAATCTTTCTCCCTGAAGTTTTTTTTTTCCTGAAATCAACCTCCCTCCTCTCCCCTGTCCATGCATCCATTTTTACAAAAAGAGGTCTCCATAGGAAACAGGGTCCTTTAAAGACACAAGTTTTAGAGCATACAGCAGCTAGCACATGCAAATGTGTGCATTTTATGGATCTGTGTGTCTGAGCCCCAAAACTTTTCAGTACTGGGCACCCCCCCCCCCCTTATCAAATCTTGGTTAATGGACAGCATTAGAGGTGGCAAGAGCTGTAGCACAGCACTGGAGCACCCACTCTGCATGCGGAAGATTCTGGCATCTCCAAGCTAGGCAGGAAACCTGATGCTGCCAGTCAGTGCTGACAGTACTGGGTTAGATGGACCCATGCTTTGATATAGCACCCAGCAGCTTCCTCTGGGTGCTCACCCTGGTTCATTTGTCCCTATCTGTGCAGGTCTGTCAAAAAGGCAATGCAACTAGGATACTTCCTGAAAAAACTCTTGTCCTGGCATTGCCTGCCTCAGTCACATAGTTTTATGGGGGCTCCAGATGTCCTTGTTTTTCATTCATAGCCTTCTTGTGTGTTCCCACCACTTCTTCCATTTTTTCTTGCTGCACATAATCTGTTAAGGAAAAGAAGATGGAATTGCTGACCAGTATCTTTTACTAGCACCAGGAGCCCTCCATCTGGAAGCACCCTAGGAGGAAAACCAAACTGCTGTTTTTTTTCAAAAGAGATTGCTTCCTGCCTTCAGTGGGGTATTTACAGAAGACCTTAATGATTACAATAGCTTCTGGCCTGTAACCTTTTCCTTTTCCTTTCTTTCCCTTTCCCTTCCCTCCTTCCTTTATTTGCCCATTTTTCCTCCCCCACTTCATTATAATCCTCCCCAGAAGCAGAGTTGTATTTGCATGAGAGCTTCCCAGGCAAATTTTAAGAACTTGTTTCAGGGTGCTTCTGGATGGAGGACTCCTAATGCAACTATTCCATGTGTTGTTGTTTTGGAAAGAAACAAGTTGGGGGAAGCAGTGGGAAAACAAAGGCGGGTGATTTTATCTGGGATTCTGTTAAATTCTGCGACTAGGGCAGTGGCTGAGTTTGCATGATGTCATAGCCCCTCAAAGTCAGATTGACTTTCACGGGTGGCTTGTGTGTGAGGAAAACATCATCTCAACTACTCATGGGCTGTTCTAGGAGTTGGGCTTGCAACAGGTTGTCAAGCCATTGAAACCCAGAGAACTGATAGTATTGTGGGTGCCAGCAATCAGTGAGCAAGTCCCATGGCCGGAGTGGCAATAAGCCCTTGCTGCTCCTGCCATCGGATATTTAGGCTACTGCTTCTGCCAGTTGCTCAGAAATGCCCAAGTGGCACCTGGGGAGAGCTGGCTCTAGCTCCCCCTCCCACTACAATTGTGAGACACTTCAGCCCCAGTGCAGCTTTTTTACCCCTTTCTTAACCCTCTATAAATACCTCAAAGGCTGTCACAAAGAGAAAAGTCCAGCTCTCTTCTCACTGATGCCAGGACACGGATGAATCAATTCAAGTTGCGACCACCCAGATTCAGGCTGGACACCAGGAAGAGCTTCCTCACAGTCAGAGCAATACGGCAGTGGAATGAGCTGCCTAGGGAGAAGATGGGCTCTCCCACACTAGAGACATTCAGAGAGAGACTGGACAGCCACCTGAGCGGGATGGTGTAACAGCAGGGGGTTGGACCTGATGGCCTTCAGGGCCCCTTCCAACTCTACTGTTCTATGATTCTGTGAGATCAGGAAAGCCAGCCGTCAAAGTGCCATTTGCAGTTCCCTACCTGACAGCTCCAGGCAGATTGGTGGTCAAAAAGCCCAAGTGGGGCCAACAAACCAAAATGAACCCAATCATCCATCAGGCTCAGCATGGGTTGTTCACACAACTACCAGCTCACCAGGACTTGTTGTTCACGATTGTTAGCTTGACCTGCAGATACACCCAGTGCGTGATGGCACAAATACAGGGGCACAAGGAGAGTGACTGCCCCACGCCCTCTTCCCTGCCAGTTACATGCTGCTGACAGGTCTGGCCACCTGTCAAATCCTCATTTCATTGTTCTCTTCTGGCCTGTCCTGCATGAATCGGAAAGGTAATACGATGCTAGACCTTAAAGAAAAACCTTCAAAACCTCTCAAATAAAACATTCCCCCGTTATCCAGTTTAAGTTGACCCCTACCAAGACATGAAAAGGCACCTGATGCCCCTGGGAGTGTGCAGAATTCTGAGGAGTGGCAATCCAAGCAATATTGTATTGGCATCCTAAGAAGGCAAAAATAGGGATTTCACAGGGGAAGGAGGTGCTGACCCTTCTCCTGGAGGCCGTGATGTCCTTGTTGTTTTGAGCTCTGCCACCTGGATAGGGAGGCCAAGTGTTCTCCTTTGCAGAGGACAGCCCTGTGTTTGAGGAGCTGGTTCCAGTTCACTTCCAGCATGATGACACAGAGCCAGAAAAAGAGGGAGCACCACGGGCCTTGAAGCGGCCCATCCACAGAGAACGCCTGGACAGCTGGCTGGAATGACAGCAGGGGGGTGTAAAGTGGAGCCTGGGTAGGGCAAGAGGAGGCTCCTTTGCAGGCACCAGCAGTTTAGCATTTGTGCAAAGCACTCTGAGCAGCTTTTGTAGATCCTGGAAGATATTTGATGAAGCTGCTGAGTTGCAGTTGGCTTTCCACTCGTTAGGTGGGTGCGAGGCTTTCTTGTTGTGTGTTTTGCCCAAACTAGTCCTTGGGAAAGATACAGTTCATCTGAGCTGCCTTTGTGAAACATTTTTTGCCAGTTGATTAATGGGCACTAAAGTGCTTTTTTGCTTTATTTACATGTAGGTAGTAAACAGTAAATATTTCCCAGTTGCCTTCATGACTTGCAAAATTGGTTTGAAATTATTTGGGGCAAACACTAAAATGACTGCATGCCAAAAGCAGTGCAGGGGATCACCAATGATATTGTGCTCTTTCATTAAAACCCTATTGCATAAAACTTAATCTAATCTAATCTAATCTAATATCTAATCTATCCTATAATTCTTCAATATAGCATTTTGGTGCTAATTAGGAAACTTCGAAACAATGATTGCAGAGCTAAAATGCCACTTAACTAGAAAAATTATCATGAAGGTACACTGAAGAACTACAATTTGTCTTGCGACCCTGTGAAGACTAACAAATGACTTCTGCCATAAACCTTTGTGGCTCACATCAGATGCACATAGGAGGTTGTAGTGCAGAAATCTTCTCCTGGGATGCATTAGTTCCTCTTTGTGGTCACAAACCTCTTTGTTGCTTTAGCTGCAAGAGATGCCTGGCCCATTGGAAATGGCCAAGATGCTGGCAGGTCAGCCTGCCTGGTACACCGCCACATACGTCAAAACCAAGTCTCTTAACTGAAACAGAAGAGTAGAGGTGCTGCAGTTCTCCCTGTCAGAGATCATGCCACTGTCCCATTCTGTCGGGGCACTTGGTAGCTGGTCAGGAAAGGGCCGAACTCCAAAGAGCCATGACCAGGGGCTTATCACCACACTGGAAGGTTTCAAGTGAGGCCCACAGGGCTGTCTCGGGCCCCAAGTCCTTCACTAGTTTTCTCAAGGACCCGGATGAAGGGTAGAAGGAATGGTTATTGGATTTGCAGATGACACAAAACCGAAGGTGTTCCAGATGAGGCTTTCATCATGCCACAGTTTTGTCTCATTCACTGAATTTTATGAGGGCCCCAAATGACTTCGTCCTCCACTTGCAACCCTCTTGTGTTTTTTTATTTCTATTCTTGACACAGAAATCCGAAGATGTGATAGTTGTCTTTTCCTTTTCAGCTGTAGAGGCCTTGGTCCACAGGCACTCTGGGAGGGTTAGTGAGCACTTCAGCAGAAAGCAATGCCGTTCAAAATGACCTCAATGTGACGGGAAACTGGACACAATGAAACCAACAAAATGAAATCCAAGTGTGAAGTTCTGCATTTGGGTGCAGCCATGGAATTAAGGGCATAGGACTGGGGATGCTGGCTTGATTGGAGTATGTGTGAAAAGGATCTTGGGATTCTAGTCAATCTGAGCATGAGCCAACTGGGTGATGCGGCTGCCAACAAAAACTAATGCAGTTTGAGGCTGCATGGACAGAACCATAGATTCCAAATCATGAGAGGAATTACTTCCACTTTATTGCTCTGCATTGTGCGACCTCATCCAGTACTTTGTCCAGTTTGGGGGCCACATTTTTCAAAAGGATGCAGATTAATTGGAATTGGTTCAGAGGAAGGCAAAGGGAATGGTTAAGGTTCAGGAAAACAAATCCTGTGAGGAAAGGGTGAAGGAACTGGGCCATTTGGCCAGGAGAGAAGCTTTGAGAGAGGGGGTCACAACAGCACACAGATCCGAGAAGGACTGTCAGGCAGAAGGGGGTGCCTCAGGAGGCAAGACTTGGTCCAATGGTTTTATGCTGCAGGAAGGGAGTTTTCAGCTGAACTTAAAAAAAACAAGACCCTAAGCAATTTGACCAGACAGTCACATACAGGGTCTTGGGCTCTCCCTTGCTGGGGACCATCATTGGAGGAAGCTCTAGCTCAGTATCTCCTGCATCAAGCAAAGGGCTGAACAAGGTGGCCCACAAGACCCCACCCCCCGAGTCTATGACTATTTCCTTTAAAGAAACACTTGGGGTTTCCTGTGGCCTCAAAAGACATGGAGGACACAATGGAAAAAGACAGGAAGACAACAGTTCAGTGATGATGCTAACAAGGTTGTGCTGAAGCCCTATAAACAAGCTTTGCGGAAGCATCCCAGACAGCGCTTTCAAGAAAAGAGTCCTTGCTTTCACTGGTGCACACAAGGTCTCGATCTCTCCTTCTTCCCAACTTGTTCCTAGGAAAGGCTCTGTAAGGTTTGCAAAGTTTTTTTTGTCCCTTTGGGCACAGAGAGAGAAAAACACATTAAAACAAAACAAAACATATAAAAACACATTAGTGAAATCATTATTCTAGTCTTTGAGATACAAAATGGCAGGCAGATAATGCCCACCTCACATAAAGGGAGTTTCAGTAGTAGATTTTGCACATTTATTTGCACAGTGGGAAAGTGCAGTGAAACAGGATGTCTTTGGTGTTGTCCCTGTAACTATTGCCTAATAAATACACTGAGGACACTTCACAAATGACTTCAGTGTGAATTTGGCTAGATTGGGCATAGGTCTATTTCTACTGAGGCATTGAGGAGACCATTCTAAAGGCGCCAATTCTGCAGTGGGTTGGTTGAACTGGTATAATTGTCATTTAAGAAGGCAATATTTTACATATCCTTGTCTTGCAACTACTTATGGGTGTGATGATACATTTCAGCTGCTTTTTTGAAAAAGTCCAAATTTATATTCCAAATGTGAGCAGTTACCATCAAGGGTGATGGTGCATGAGATTTAGCACGGAACCAAAGCAAATGCTGTGAGTTTGGTCTTTATGATGAAAGCTGCATTGTGATAATCGCTAGATGACTTTTCTAGACAGATAGATAGCTTGAAACCTAAAGACTAATAACTGCTTGCCACAAGTTTAAGTGCTTGCCAAGAAGGCTTCTGCCACATTACTACGCCTCATTAATCAATTAATATACAGCTTCTGCGTAATACATACCACCTATCAGCCAAAGAGATTTCAAGGAAGTTTTCAAGCTAGTCTACCTTTTGTTAGCGCTATATAATACACAACGCGGGAAAGCTGGCATGGTACAAGCAGGTATTAGTGCAGTCCTAGGAACTCCTTTAGGAGCTCGCAGGTTTTCTTGTGGATGACCTCGCGAAGCTTCCGGACGCGCCGGACACTGGAGGCCCCGACAAAGCTGTCTGGCTGCAGAACAGCCATCCCGTTGTGGACGTCCCCCATGATGATGAGCTGGCCGTCCGCGGCGGTTACGTTGGGGCATGGGCAGCTCCAGTTCATGTTCAGCAGGGTAATTTCCAGAGGCTCTCTCCCCAGGAACCGGAGCCCCATTTTCTCGTCCTTGAGGATCTCTTCCACCGTCACCAGGGCATGTCCCGAGTCTTGGTCCTCAGTCAGTTCAGTCACACGGCCAAGGATGACAAAGTCGCTTTTGCAGAAGCTGGTCACCAGCTTTTGGCGTGGCTTGCACGCCTTGCACGCCTTGCAGTGCATGTTCCTGGGGAACGGGCACATCTCTTCACAGGCCTCTCTGCTCTCAAAGTTATTCTCGTTGCCCCCGCAGCCTCCGTAGATGAAGGACTGGCACTGCTTGGTCAGGCTGTTGTACGCCCACCGGGGCTCATAGGCTTTGCAGTGACCCTGGAGCGCGGGCAGGTTGCAAACGTTGATGGGCCCGTTCATGCAGGTCAGCATGCAGTTCTCATACGTCTCGAAGTGGTTGAGGTTGCTGTTGCAGTTTCCGTAGATGAACGTAAAGCAGTTGTTCTTCTTTGCGTCGTAATACCACCGGGTCTGTTCCTCACCGCAGTCCTCACTGTCAGGCTGCTTCAGACACTCATCTGTCGGGAAGTGGGTTTTATTTTCTGCTGCTCCCATGGAAGAGGTGTCTCCTTTGAGGACCGACAGAGGGAAATCCGCCCTGAGGACGCCGCCAAGGTTTTTGGCAGTGCAGGTGTAGATGCCGGCGTCCTGCAGCTGCGTGTTATAGATCACCAGCTGGGCTATGTTGGTGACGACAATGTTCCCACGGACATGGTTGGGCCTCATGATGATTTTCTCATTCCCCTCCGTCTCCTTCTCCCAAGTGATGTCGGGCTTTGGCCGCCCAGTGACATCACAGAGAAAGCTGACCGTCTCTCCTACGTAGACAGACTGATGGGCCGGGTTGTTGACCAGTGCGGGGGCAAGGATGTCCGTGATCGTAGTCTCTGAAAAAGTGGTTGTGGGGTGCACGGTAGTCTCCGGCGGGATGGGGCTGGTGTTGGGCCACGTCAGGTGATAGCGGCACGTCACCACGTTGAGCGTTATGCCCTTGGCGCATGCCTCCGCATCCATGTAGCACTTGTTGTAATAGGTGAGCCCGTCGGAGGCACAGGTAAAACTCGGCTCCTTTTCACACCGGTCTTTGCATTTGCAAACAGGCTGCCCATCCCAGATGTCACACTCCGAGCCCTGCTGGATGCACATAAAACGGTCGCAGGTCGCCTCCTTGGGCATCCCAACAGGTCCTTTCTTCCCCCTGACATCCATGTACCGGGCCGCAACACAGCTCCGTGTTCCACAAACATTAGGACAGCACTTCTCAAATGTTTCGCATTCCTAAGACAAAAGAAAACAAGGGTGACAACATGTCTATGTCTATAAATACACTGGAAACCTCAACAGGTGGATCATATTGCAACTTCACACAGCTCTCAGCTTTGCAAAAGAGTCCCATCGCCCAGCTCTCCTTTTTTCAAGGGTGTTCAAAGGAGAACGTTCTTTCAAAATGCCAGGATTCCCAGAACAATGTGAGTGTGTGCTACAGCGACACAACTGTTCCTGCAGATCAAAGTTCCCCGGCGGTAAGGGCATCATAGCACAGCGATGGGCAGAAAGTAGATCTCCAGATATTTTGGACTGCAGCTTCCAGCATTCCTGACCATTGGCCTTGCTGGCAGGGGCTTCTGGGAGCTGAAATCTAAAACATCTGGAGATCCACCTTCCGTCCACCCCCGCCCCAGCTGCATGATGTGGGGGAGGGGGTCCAGATGATGTTGCCTTCCATTTGTTCTCCCACCACTCAGACTAAAACACTGAGTGTGAAGATATTCAGGGAACTGGCAGGGAAACTAAAGGAGTGCTAAGCAGAGTAGGGAGGAGGTTTGGAGAAGGGTGTCACTGAATTTCTTCCTGATAATAATGGAACGACCTTTAAGAATCCATGAAGGATCCATAATTAGAAGCAATTTGCTCAGAAATATGAGACTCGGAAAAACTCCATGCTTTACTTACACAGGCAGAATGTCACGGATATCATGAGGGCTGCCAAGTCGGAGCTCAAGCAAACACCTAGCGGAGCCTGGACGGAAACAGCGAGACGCTTCAGGACACGCCCCTCATGTGGGGCCACATTGAGGCAGGCCTGGCTGGAGCCCTGCTGAGGGCCTGCACCCCGCAGGGCCTCAGTGGCAAGAGCCGCTCCAGCATGGCGCCCTGCCTTGTTGCCTCCCCACTGCTATAGCCCAGCCAGGGGCAGGGCTGCTGAGCAGGGGCAGGAGATGCCAGGCCCGCTTGCCCACTGGCTCTCCACCTGTCCAGCAAGCGAGCGGGTGCAGCAGTGAGGACCAGCACAGAGAACTACAAGAGCTGGTGGCCCAGACAGTGCCAAGGCAGCAGGTGGAGGGAGGGCCCGTGGAGGCTGTCTTGCCCCAGGCCCCCAAAAATCTGGAACCAGCACTGAACCAACACTCGGACAGATACCTTCAGCATCAAACGGATAGTCTGAGCATGTGTTCTGGTGGCTTACTTCAGATGGCCTCGGGTGAGTCAAATTCTCTGAGCCAGTCCAGACTGGTTTCCAACTTGTCTTGAGGGATGAAACTGTCCTAGTTGCTCTGGTAGATGACTTATGCCAGGGACTCAGCAGAAGGACACGGTCCCTATTAGTGTGCTGGCTCTTCAGTGGCTTTTAGTACCATCAGCCTCTAGGCAGCCATGCCAGGTTGGGAGCAAGCAGCGCTGTTTTGTGCTGGTTCTATTCCTTTCTGGATAGCAGCTTCCAGAAACTGGAGCTGAGGGTAATTTTGGTGGTTTCCTTGACTTATGGGCACAGGGCTCTGTCTTGTCGTCCACAGGATTTACAGTCCATGTGAAACTGCTGAGTGAAGTCATCTGGGTATATAGAGTCACAGATATATAGAAAAAGCTCTACTCTCACTTCCATCCTATGCCAAGGAAGCAGCGGAAACCCTTGACCAGTGTTCTGAGCCCATGGCGGGCAGAAAAGCTGAAATTTAATCCAGACAAAACGGAGAGGCTTCTGGTTAGGAGGAAAGCCACATTGGGAATGAGGATGAGGCTCTTCATGAGAGAGGACACCTTCTGAAGGCACAGGTGAGCTCTCTGGGATACCTGCTGGCATCCGCTTGGTGCAGGATGGCTAGGGTGTGGCTATGTCTGCAAAGTGCCTTTACGGAGCTCTGCTTAGTGCACCACCCAGGGTGAGTTTTGGCTGTGGCCACAAGAACCAGGTCGCACATGCTTAGTTATCACACGTGCTGTACTTATATCCAGATCATGCTATGTTTATTTTTATAATAAACATGATAATTCTGCACAACTGCTATAGAATGCTGCTGCCACTGTGTGACAGAAGGTTTGGGTATTCAAAGGAATGCTTGCTCTCTTTTCATTCTGTCATCCTGCTGAAGAAATTCTGCTTCATTTTTTCCATCATCACCTGAAATTAGGTTGATAGGTATATAGGACAGGGCCTTCTTTGTGGTGATGCCTAATCCATGGAACTCACTTCCTCAGGGGATTCATATTACCCCCTCCCCTTTACCTTCTGATGCCTTGTAAAGACTGGCCTGTTCACCTAAGCTTTTTATGACCGGCTGTTTTTTCTCCTGGTTTGGACTATAAAGGCTGGCTCCTGTGATATATGCGTTGATCATGCTCATTGATCATGCTCACAGGCTGCCTCCTGTGATATATACATTGATCATGTATTGATCAATGCCTATTTCATATTAATCTTGCTTTAATTTTAACTGTTTGTGATCTTTTTAGTGAGCCTCCTGGGGAAAAAGAACAGAAATGTCTAAATAAATATGTCCCAATCATGGCTGGAAATCCGTAACACCTAAATTATCTGAGGACTGGCTGGGGCATGTTGGGAGTTGTGGGACCTAGAGACATAGGCTTGTACTCTAAAAGACTTCAGGTAACAGTAGCTTGGACTGTATTCATTGGTGACTGATCCAGAGTGCATGTTTGCATGCAGAAAATTCCCCAGCTTCTTCAGGTAGGACTGGAAAGAGCCATATTGAAATGCTGAAGCTCAACTGCCAGCCAGTTTAGACCACCCTGGCAGGGGCATGCTAGAATTGTCATCTCCCTCATCAGGAGGCTGCCAGGCTGGGGAAGGCTGACACAGACAGCCCTGCGCTAGATGGATCAATGGTCTGACTATGCCAAAAGCCAGTTCCTAGCTCCCTATAACTGAGGTTGACTCCAGTAGACTCCCAGTAGACAAACTGGAGATTTTGTTACGCATGGCTGCTGCTGGTTTCTGCCGTGCATCTGAACTGTAAGGCACCATGTACAGAAAGTTAAGTGCAGCTACAGTACACCCCGGTGATTTCTGTGTCATTTAAGCATGCATTTCTGTCTTTATGCTCCTTTGGATTTCATTGGATGCTGCATACCTGGTTTCTGGAACACTGCACTCAAGGATCTCGTTTATAGTCCAGTGGCAGGGAATGTGAACCAGTTTCTGCACCATGTAGCTGATCCTTGTGCTTTTATAGGGCCTGAACACCAGTGTTTGCACAAATGCTCAGTGATGGCACATTTAAAATTTCAGAACAACAAGGCTTGGACAATTTCATCTGGGGCTAGGAGAGAAGCTAGCAAAGACCAAGAGAGAACTACGTGGCATTCATGTTTCTTTCTCCTGCAGGTCGCTGATGGAGATCAGGATCAACCCTAGATATTTTGTCACTGCAAGGCAGCTCTGCAGGAATCAAGAGGTGCCTCATTTGGAGTGCCCTCCCCAAGCATGGTCACAGGTGATGCTTGGGTGTTCCTCTTGGATATCCACTGCTTTCCTGGTGGACAAAAAGCTTTGCCATCCCAAGCATCCATGAGACTGAATGAAAAGATGGCTCATCAAGCTGCTTTAATCAGAAAACAAACACACCATCACTTGAGTTATGAGCAGCAGAGACATTTGTCTTACAGCCCTCTTTTCTCACTTTGGAAACTTGGATGGGTTGACACTACCATGTGCCACCAGCAGAACTACCTTTGGATCACCAAACATCAGGAAATGAGAATACAATGGAAGCATGGATGGACTGGATCCATAGCCTTGGATTTTTAAGACCTGAGCAGGGCTGGCATGGATGGACCTTTCTGGAGAGCTTTCATACCTAGGGTCACCATAAGTCAGAGATGACTTGACAGCACGTAACCACAACAGCAGCAGCAACAACAAAATGGAAGCATGACTCTTGGTTTGATAAACTATTTAAAGCAGAGGCAGGGAACTTGTGGCCCTCTAGATGCTTTGTCCTACAATTCCCAACAGCCCTAGTCAGACTAGTCAATAGTGAGGGATGCTGGGAATTGTAGGCCAAAACTTCTGGAGGCTACAACCTGGCCACTACTATTGTTTCTGCAATGCATCTCTTCATCATCTGTATCATCAAATGCGTGTATCCATTTGACGGCAGATTATCAACTCCAGCCATGTTCCTTTCCTCCTGGAAAAAAGCCACTGAAATATTTTTTTTTTCTGAAGAAACTTGATGGGTGCTTGGCCACTATCTTAAACAGTCAGCACCCACAGATGGAAGCATTCCTTGTCCAGGACTGTGCTGATTTCACAGGGTCCTGGGGGACTGGGCTACATCGACCACTGTTTGCTGTTGGGTGGCTAGGTGAGCTTTTGCTCCTTTTAGAACTGCCTGCGTAATGCACAACTTCCTGCGAGGATTATTTTCAGAGTGGCATTTGGTGGTGACAGCAGACTCTATTATTCCAGGCATGAGTGTATATTTGGATGCCAGGACAAGCTGGCAGCACTGGCCGCGAGATGAGCAGCCGCCTTTCAACTTGCCAATGTGAGCGCCTTCAGATCTGGGAGTGTCGCTCCAGAGCTCAGGGTGCCAAGCTGTCACTTTTGAGTCATTGCTTCTGCCACAGCTGGGCTTAAAAATAGATGCTGGCAGGCCCATGCCATGCCTAGGGGGCAGCACACACTCCTGCCTCTGGAAGCAAACATGCTCCTCTTCCTCGAAAGACAGCATGTGAAGATGGGCTGGTGAAAATGTTTTGGACGGCTGTCGCAGGCTTCAACAGGGGCAGAATTCTTGAGTTGCTGCTGTGGAGGCAAGGGGCTATTCATGCGTGCCGCCGCTTGGCTGGCAACCGATGGGAAGGCAGTCAAGGGTCTCTGTCCAACATTAGCTGAACGGAAGTCCCATTCATTTCCATGCATCTACTCGAAGACTGGCTTGTACTGCATTCAGGACAGACTGGCCTTGAGTCATGCAGTGAGAAGCAGGGCCATGCTGGGCTCACTCAGCTTGAGGCTTCTTCACAGGGGGACGTTGCCAGTGGCTGGAGCTGCTATAGGCCGATTTCCCCCTGCAGCCTTTGTATGACTTTGTCCTGAGTTACAGCCCAAAGCTAGGCACCAGCTGCAGGATATCAACTGCTTATAGCAGGTGTCCCGGCCTTTCTGGAAACATGGGTACGTTTGCGAAACTGCGGTGGGTGCCACCATTAAATGGCCCCCATGATGGATGCGGCTGGGCACAACCTCTTCAGTCATTATTTTATTTCTATAGCATCCAATAGTTGAGGCTTTCTGGGTGGTAAAAAAGGATTAAAACCTTTTTTAAAGGTTAAAAATATAAACACAGCGTACATGCATCTATATTTTAAAGCATCGACCCTCTGACAAATCCAGAATGGCTTTGAAGCCACATTAGATACCAAAAAGATAACGGTGCTGCCTCCAGGCAGGCCTTATCCGAGAGATCATGCCACAGTTTGGGGACCACAGCCTCCCTTTTTGCTACCTTCCAAGCCTCTGAATGGCTGTCCTGGGGGTCTGGGTGGTTAAGGGTGAGCTAAAAAGGTCTGTGTGTGTGGGGAGAAAGAGCAAGGCTAGAGGTTGGGAGCAGGGGAGGGGGCACAGCAAAGCAGAGGGCACAGGGGAGAGAAGACACAAGGCTAGAAAGGGGAAGAAAGAAAACAGTCCCAACGTTTTACAAGGCTTTCCTTCACACTTTTTTTAAAGAAGAAAGAAAAGAGAGAGCTGCCCGGGTGCCTCCTGCTGACCTGGGCCCTGCACTGGTGATCCCCGCCTTGCAAGCTCGCAGTGCGTGCCCTTTCTTGAGAAGCACGTTCCACCTCCTTCACCTACCACGTGTCTCTTCTGCCGAAGGGAGCAAGGCAAAGCAACACAGGCAAGCCATGCCTATTGCGGAAGGCGCTCCAACAGAACGTGGAGAGGAAACAGAAGCGCATCACTCACCAGGTCGGTGTCACATTCTCTCCTGCAGGTGCTTTGCGCGTCCACCCAGAGGTTGGGGTTCATGTCGTTTGGACATATCCCGGCATGGGAATACCGTATTGGGGGCAAGGCAGCACCTCGGAAGGGGACCTCCAGAAGCAGGAGGATGAGGCTCTCTCCAGACAGCATCCACATCCATAGCCATCGAGTGACGATTTCGAAGAAGGACATCTCAAAGGAACTCCAAAGAAAAGATCAGCAACTGAGTTGGCGGGTCAGGGGATGGGCATTCTGTGCCTGTGTTGAAAAAAAAAATAAAATAAAACAAAGGAGCCAACAACACCTGCTTTCTCTAAGCTTCCTTTTCACCTTGGTCGACAGTGCGGTCTGATCTGAACCTTGTTGGATTAAAAGACTTGGAAAGTTGTGCCCTTATTTTAAGCGAAAGGTTCTTACTTCAAGCCAGAGTTCACTGTATTTATACCCTGCCTCTCCAGAACAAGTTGGAAAAAGTAAACTCTATTTCTGTGACAGGCACACGCTTCTTATGTCCTGGTGGCAGTCGTACAGATTTGTTACAAGGGAAAAAAAAAAGCTGGAAAGACTTTTAAAGGCTGGAACTGCCACGGTGGGACCCCTGCATGTTTCTGAATGGAAGGAGGCCTTCTTAACCCCTTTAGACCTAAAGTACTTCCCTATGCTAAGAAGAATGGCATTTACTTCTGAAAGAGTGCTTGTATGAACCCACAGACAGAGGGATTTCCCTATGGCAAGGAAATATATATAATTGTTTGCTTAAAAGGAGCAGCTCTCATAGGATTGAAGCAATTAAAGCTTAGCTATAACTTTTTTTATTAAGAAAGCAATGTGGAGGGAGAGGAGGAGGAGGAGAAAGAGGAGGAATGCCCTGTTTCGGCATAGGATCTGGAAGGCAATATGCCTTGACAAATTACCCCCCACCCCCAAGTCCCTCGCCTCCTGTCTTTATCTTTTTTTCCCAAGTTTCTTTTTTGCTCCACTCCAAGCCCACCATGGGAAATTTTTGAAAATTCCTTCACAGTTCACGAACATGAGACCCCTATTGTACGACTTTTTGCTGACCTCTTTAAGGCAAAAAGGAAAAAAAATAGGAACAGTTTAACTCTATGGAAACCTGCATAATGGAATGTACTGCATTTTTTCTCCTTTTTGCATAGAGGAGGGGGAGCAGAAGGGGGAAACCATGCTCAACTTAAGTTGCAGCCACCCTGTTCTGATCGGAACGGTTTGTGATGCCTACTCGGAGAAGTGACCTCTCTCAAAGGGCCATTGAGAGAAGACACAGGAGCACTTGGGGAAGGCTGACAGCCAAGAGTAGGGGCAGGGCGGTGCGGGGCTCCCCAGCCCCAGCGAGTTTTGTTCTGCCTTGGCGTCTGCTATGAGAAGTATGTGCTGGCCGGAGTCCAAGCAGCTACTTTAGGTGAGGCAGAGACCCTGTGTGTGTGTGCCCAGGGGGTCTTCTGGCCTCATGCAGCAGGCCCTGCTCCAGCTGCAGCTGGAATGGCTTCGGAAAGCTCCCTTCCTCCCCAGCTGTAGGGACAGCTTGCCATGGACCTCACGCCCCTCCAGCACTGCTGGGGGAGTTGAAACCCTCGAGGCGCGGAAGTACTAAGTGGCCCCTTTCTTTGCAGCTGTCCCATTGAGACCAGAAGCTTACCCGTAGATGGATTTTCTGCCATGGCAGGATTGTAAGCATTGTTGCATGCATGTTTATTATACTGATAGCCTGCTTTTTTTCTTCCAGGAACTCAAGGCAGCTTACATAATTCTCCTCCTCCCCTCGATCTTATCCTCGCAACAACAACCCTGTGAGGTCGGTTGGGCTGAGTCTGTGATTGGCTCAAAGTCACCCAATTGGCTCCATGGCTAAACAGGAACTAGAACCCAGGTCTCCTGAGTCCCCAGCCCTGCTCTCAGTGAGTTCTGAAGTGCTGTTTTTACCCATTGTTTCATGGTTTGTATTTTATGTTTTGAACATATTGCACACCACTCAGAGGGTTATGGAGTTGTTTAAAAATGCAGTAAATAAATATGATGCTTTTTTCCTGGTCCTCTTTTGATACTCTTCTTCTGACACCCTCTTGCTCTTTGTCATTGGGTTTGTAGGCATTGACTAGCACTGTGGGACATTTCTAATGTCAGTTCCGAATTCTTCAACTCTTCCTCCTACAAGGTGACCAGGAGTGAAAGGAGTGCTCTTTATTTATGTCCTGGTGACCAACTCCATGTGAGGATGAGGAGGTTGTAACCTGGAGTTCCTGAAGCGGTCATCCTTCCCTGAGCACATCCAGGGTAGAGCTATCACCTCCTCCCTGAACCTCAGGCACGGGGACTGAGGATTAGGGAATTCCCTTCAACCCTGGGACCTTGCTCTTGCATGGTCCCAAAGGAGATGCTTTGCACTTACTTTCCTTGAAAAGGCAGAAACTGGCCACTGTGTACTTTTATGCTTAAGTACCATATTATGGGATGGCATGCAGTGGCAGCACATAGCATTGTCTAAGGGCTCGTGTCACAGATTGCTGCCTATGTGAAGCATGTTACGGCCCTTGCTGCCAGAGGGACACTGTGGTCATGGAAGGCGCAGCCAAGCTTATGAAAGGGACGGATGGCACCTCTGTACTACAGGTTCAGCTCTGAAGGGTGGATGCAGAAGAGGCACAGGTGGCAGTAGCTTTCCTGTAAACTCGGCAGTAAAAGTGCCCCCCCACATTCCTTTTCTTTGTGGGGAAGTGTAGCATCAAAAGCCAATGCGGTGTAGGGGTTCAAGTACTGGACCGGAACTCAGGAGATCTGGGTGCTAGTCTCCACTCAGCCATGAAACTCACCGGGAACTCTTGGCCTAACTTACCTCAGCAGGTGGTTGTTGTGAGGATAAAACAGAGAGGAGGAGAACCTGCACATGCCACACCCCTCACCTTGGGATAGGAAGTGGCATGCAGGGAATCCCTGCTGCTTTTCCAGATCAGAGGACGCACAGGGAGACGTGGGCATGGCTGAGAGGCCATGCAGCACGCCCTGCAAAACCAGGCAAGCCCTGGAGAGAGCAGCTGCATTATGCGGCTCCCCACAGAAATGCTGGGTAGCAAAGCCAGTGACAGCCAGTGCTGGGAGGAACGGCCACTTCTGTCAGCACCAGAGCAGAGGGAAGTCAGTTTTGCCAACGAGCGTGGCCACACCCACGGACACACTCCAGCCCACGGAGGGCTTGGTGGGAGCAAGCAATATCATCTCACATTCTTCTCTGAAAGCACCTTTGCCTTTTGGTGCCTGCGCCTTCCTCCTGTATTCCGTGCACATTAAAAAAAAGAAAAGAAAAGAAAAAGTGTTGGGGAGGAGAAGTAATCCTTAATGGAGTTTGGGCTGTCCTTTGCAATGTAAGTTTTGTCCCCACCTTCTTACCTGAAGGTCTCTTTCGCTGCTGCAAGCCAACCATGGTCCCAGATTGCCACCATGTGGGAAGTTCACACATGCATGGCTAGTGGCACAGTCAGGATAAGATTTGGGGGTGGAAATCCAGGGCCCCTCAGCAGAAGGAGTACTCACTTCGAAGTAAGTGAAGTAATAATGCATTCCCATCCAAAGATCTCCAAAAAGTCTGCAGTCTACCATTACCCAACTGCACCATGGACAAATCTCTGAGTCCCACCAGCTGAAAAGTTGTATCAGGAAGAATTGGCAAAATATGCAGGCTCTGAGCAGAAAGACATCACCAGTTTATTGAGTGTACCCTCACTATGACAGCTGATTCTCACTGCTAATGGAGGTTTTTCCTTCCTACAGATTTTGTTGCGCTGTTAAATATAGAAGTAAATTTTACTGTTTTTTAATATGGGGCAATTTTAATGTAGTCATAACTTCAGGTATGCCCTGTGCATGTGGCACATATGCTGGGAAGCTTCACATGGTACATATTTCCTATACAGAAAGGAAATACATCTCCAGGTAGGCAACACCATGAACTCTGGCTTTGTGACATAGATTATGTTCTAGGAGGCCACAATAGGTTCTCACTTTCCAATGTGGTCGCATATCTGGTATACCCTGCGTGACTCCTAATACCAAAACAATGACTTGAAAGCTGGCCCCTCTCTCTTACAACTGGCCAATGGATTCTGGGTCAGATAAACATGTAAGCAAGTAAGGCCATTGTAGCCTAGGGACTGCTGGACCAGTGTGCTTGTCAAACCATGTCTGCACCTGCTGTTCTGTCCTCACTTTATAGGACTTTGTTTTCCTTTTACATTTGTGGCTGCAGAGTAGACTCCATTGACCCCATGTTTGTGGGTTGTGGATAGCAGTATATAAGGCATATCTTAATGCACAGCCATTGGGGGTTTTTTGGAGCTGTCAACTATTTTGACATATTCCACAGGTATATATCTTGGGATACCTCCACACCAGACACCCTCTTTCATAATGTGCATCTTTTGTTTCTGTGAAGTGCAACACACGTATGTTCTCTTGTCTTATTTAGTGGATCAGTCCCCAGGGAGTGAGTTAACTTAAATGGAGCAGTGCAATTTAAGTCAATTGGTTTAAAAATATGGACAAAATTAAATTCTCCAGAGCCGTACTGGCAATCCTAATAGATGCCTCAAGCAAGAAACCCACAATTTCTATGAGCTTTCCAGCTGTGACCCTCCATACAGCAAGGTGCAACAGGGCACTTCAAGAAGCTGAATCTAGGAGCACAGAAGGAAATGGTGGTTGATGTCTGAGTGGTGTAGCAATAGCATTTAAAGTGTTGGCTCTGTGCTGTGTGTGAGTGTGCAGGGAGGTGGGGATACATGGTGTTTGATGCTCCACTTCAGGCAGAAGTATCTCATTGTAGATTTCTGTCAGTCTGCTCATGTGCTCCGCTTGCAATTCCCTTCTGACATCTGAATGTTCTGTGTTTCAGGTTAATGAAAAAGTTCTGGAAAGGGGGACAGATTTCATCTGTGGCCATTTCGACATTTGAGTGTTTCCTAGGTAAATATCCTGAGCTCATTCTAGTCCTCTCTTTGATTTTTTTTCTCTCTACTTTGGAATGACAGCAAAAATCTAGCATTCAACTGAATTAGGAGAATGTAAAGAAAGTTTTAAAGGTCGTAATGAAAACACTGGAGGAAGATGATTTTATATTACCTGAAGCTGAGACTTTTTTCCCTGATGGTTTATCCCCTCCAGCTTCTAGGTAAAGCTACCCAAATTGTTTCTATTGACTTTTTAAAAGCTAACAAATCATCTAAAATATACTCCAGCATTGTTAATCTAAGGACAGCTTTCTCTATGTTTTCCACTGCCAAGGTAGCTGGTGTTCTTTATCAAAGATCCAGACATTTCTGAATAACAGCTGGATTTTACATTCTCAAAATGGGGGGTTGAGCATTTCTTCTTCCCAGAAGCCCTTGCTGCAGCTCCAGTGAGACCATCAGGTTGCCTGCTGGAACCTTGTTGAAGGGTTGGCAGACCCTTCTTTATTCCATTGCAAGATGGTGATCACACATTCCCTGTGACTTCAACATCAGGTCAGGGTCACCCCACACTCGGCTTTTTGCCTGATGAAAAGATGCATTTTGAAAGCTTGCAGATTCTATGTGACCTTTTGGTTTGCCTACTAAAGGTGTTTTCAAGTCTTTCACAGTGGAATACCACATGCACTCACATGGGTTTATGTATCAAAGCACAGGCATTCATAATAGCGTGATCCTTCTGTTTTAGTGCACATTGAGTATTACTATCTTCTTAGATGGAGCATCTTGGAGTGCTGGGAAGGGGAAGAAGTCCCTCTGACTGGAAGGCTGCAAGCTACTGTGTGCTCCCTGCATCCTTTCCCCTCTGGTGCAAAGAAACACACACATCACATAGGTGGTCACAGAAGCAGTACCACACAACGACATCCCTTTAGATCAGTGCAAAATTATCTGTTCACTTCAATGTTCAAGTAGCTCAAGAGTGTTGAAAGACATGTCAAGAAACCAACATACATAGTTACATATAGATTGAGTCCTTGTCTTTTCTCTGTCCTAAAACACCCACCAATATTAGGCACACCAACTTATTTCCAACCATTTAAGGCTACATCTTACTACAAGCAGTACTATTGCTATTACTATGACAACAACCTTTTTTAATAGGGAGATGCAAAGAAGAGTTGGGGGCGAAAACAGACACTTGTATCACTCACCAAATGTTGATCTGTTATGAATTGTGGCTGTTGAGTTATTTTTTATGAGTCATAAAGAAGTCCTGAGATTGGCTTAAAAACTGAATTTTTAAATGATTTTTTAAAGGATAGTAATTTTCAAAGTTTGGTTGCTCTGGATTACATGTGGCCAACAGTCTGAAGTTGCCAAGAATCAATTGTAGGTCATCTAATGCATCTTTTAGCATCTCAAAATGGCTCCTCTATTGAAGCTTTGGGAATATCCAGGTATATATTTTAGCTAATATGTGAATTAGTTGAATTTATTGGTTAACTGAATCTCTGTCTTTAGCTCTTCCTGTGCCTCTGATGCTTAGGCATTGAGGCCAGAGTAAAAAGAAGATACTTGCAAGAGGGTGGGAAGAAATGAAATAGTACTTTTCAGAAGTTGCACTGAATGAATGGGGAAAGTATTAGGGAGAAAGACACTACAATCCATCCTCGTTCTGGATCTCTGTGTGTTCAGTGTCAAGGGTGCCTGAATCCTATGTACGTACAACTCTAGGTGCATGTGGTGTTTTCTGCACAATGAAGACCCTTGCCTTTCCAGGATTTCCTGTCATGCAGAAACAGTCCCATGTGTGCTCTTCCGTATGCACAGAGATTCCATGTCCGTGATACACTGAGCACATGGGGGACAGGAGCCGGAGCAGTGTATGCAACCCCATTTCTTCCAGCCATTCAATGTAGTGTCCAAAAAGTGTGGTCCATATGAGTGCCTAACAAACACAACTGCTTTGGATTAAATTTGGGTCATGTGTTCTAAACACGTCTTAGTAAGCAAGAGAACATGAGTTTGGATTCCTGTGTTGGAAGCATGTTTTTACGAGCACAGCCTGCAGTATGTATGTGTCTAGGCAAACTTGCCAGTTCCTAGGAGTCTGGCATGATATATTATCACTCATGCACTACTTGGGTTGCCAACCCACAGGCAAAAACAAAGCAAAACACCAGTCTGGCCAACTGTGCAGTTATGGGTTTGGTTTTGCTTTGCAAGAAGTTACCAGAAAATCAAGGGCACAGCCAAGCAGCCGCCACATCAACTGTAGCTGTTGGTACATGTAAACAGCCTGCCTTTGTACTAGAATCTGTCCCCATAGCCACAGCCAGCCTCTGGGCAGGGTCTCTGCAGCTGTGAAGAACTGTTGATTCTTCCTCAGGCTGCACCCTTGGACCCAGTAGGTGCCAAGCCAGGGACTAGTACCTTTCATTTCAAGGGTATGCACACAACCAGTGCATTCAAATCAGGTGGTCTATGCAAACTGAGACTGACTTGGCTCCCATTCAGCGGTGTCTGCATGGCACAGAACAGTTAGTTTCCAATCTGGGACACAGATGAGAGAGAACGACCAGCCCTTCCCCATTCCCTTCCCCTGGGTGGCTAGTTTAGCTTCATCCTCATCATCTGTTTACCGTTTACTTTCTCCTACATAGCTGTACCTACCGGTTTGGGGTAAATGCTTCAGGGGAATAATGTTGCGATGTGGACAAAAACAAAATCAGAACCTCCCATGTTCCTGACACTGTTGTTCCATCTCTTCCAAGAGTGACTTCATAAAGGCACTGCATGCTTTTTCTGCCCAAACTCCCATTGTGTACCCCTCAGCCCCAGAGTCCTGCTATCAGCGGAGCCTCTTTCCACTCAAGCTGACCTGCCATGACCATGGGCATGTCACTAAACCTATTATTTCTTATTAGTCATGGTAGTTTGCATCCCACCTTTCTTCAAAAAGACTTTAGGCAGCTTCCAACCATCTCGAAGAATAAAAGAGGGTGTCTGTGTACTAGCACCAAACCAGGAGACTCAGACACCTAAAAGTTTGCATGCAGGCTAAATGAACCCTAAGGATATGTGCCTTGGGATCCTTTTTTTTTAAAAAATTCATAGATTATTTACATTAATCTGTGTGTGTGCATGTGAGGGTTAGGGTACCATCATCAGTAAATAAGAGGCATATTTCTCAAACCCGCTGCACTCATCCTGCTTGTGAGCAGCTGATTGGCCACTGTGTAAACGGAATGGATTGGACGGACCTTGGTCTGATCCAGTGCTGCTCATTGCTTGTTCTTGTGTTCTTAATATTGCAGTGCATAAAGCTGAAAACCACAAGGGAATAGTTCAAGGAGCAGAGCATGGCTGCCCCTTCACCACTGCTGTGGATCAACCATTCGGGGCAATGGTGGACCTCTCTCTCAGGGGGCTGTAGGGATACACCAGGGCAGGGGCCTCACTCAGGGGTGTCAGCAGGCACGGCTTCGCTCCAGATGGGGTGAACACGATGTGTTTAACTATTATGGCTGTGAACGTTTGTTTCAAGGCTTCACCACATCACACTAAGGACTATTCCAACCCAAGTGAAACCAGGCTTGATCTCTAGTCAATAAACAAAATAGCCCAAGTCCGAAATGGGGAGATTTAGGATAAATTCTACTAGGCAGCACTGTTATATACACAAGCCATGCAAAGTACAACTATCTCATTCACTCCTGAATAGAAAATTATGTTTTCTGCTTTTTTTTCCTGCTCACCTTTCACAAACTTTAAATATAATGGATGCAGACAGAAAGGAAAGATCTTAAATGTTTACAAGTCAGCATCAAGCAATTGTTTTTAGCTGCAATATTCTTTCAGAAAGATTACAAGCCCGTAAAATTCATGTGGAAAAACAACTTTGTAATCCAAATATTTTATTCATTAGTTTTTTCACACAGATATCTACTACATCCTGTGAAAGCTTAATTTTTTATTTTTTATTTTTAAAGCAGCTCAGTATGACACATTCCCAGGCAGTACTTAAAATTCTTACAGCTCTCTTAACAACAAAGTCGCATGTATTGGCATTTGAGTTGACTAAACAAAGATGCTTTATAGAGTAAAAGGGAAAAAAAACTCTGAGAGGAACTGTAGTAGAATGTGACTGGTGGTAATTATACTGTGGAATTAGAGACAAACATAACACTACTGCATGTATTACAACAAGGCTCAGTATTAAACTGCTGAGTCCGCGACCTTCCTATAGAACAGCTGTTCATATTCCATGTGTCTGCAGGAAGAACATACTGATTAATTTATTTTGCTTCTTAAGAAATTTAGTGATTTTTAAGGTGAAAGTTTCTAGTCCTTGTGGTTAGGAAAAAGAATTTGAAATGGTCTGCATAGTATGAAAAAGCACATGCAACAAAGTTTTTGTGGCATGCATCGCTCCCATGGTGCACAATCTCATTTTTCCTAAACCAAACCTCCATGTTTCTTTTGGTTACAGACCTAGCGCATTCCAAAATAATTAGCAGTCTGCCAAAATAAACAATGAATTGCATACTTATTATGCAGATTAAGTACTTTTCATACAGATGTTCATGCCTTGCAAAAGCTATTCTTAATACAAAAGACACTCTTGAAACAGAAACTGTAACTAGCTTTGACCATAATCTGGATAATTTAGTGAGAATTATGCTTGATAGGAATAATTGGACTTATAAAACCAGTTTTCTCCTGCCTGGTGCCCTCCAGAAGTTTTGGACTTCAACTCCCATCACACGCCTCCAGCAGGGCCAATGGTCAGTCAGAGCTCACCTGCAATACTGTGTTCAGTTCTGGATTCCCAGGTATTAAGAAGATGCAGAAGACTAGAAATGATTCAGAGGAGGGCAACCCACAAAGAGCCCCACAAAGAGAGGCTGAGAGAGCTGGCCATGCATGGCTTCGAGAAGAGAAGACTACAAGGGGATATGATAGCACTCTACAAGTACCTCAGAGGTTGTCACAAGAGGAAGGAAAAGCCCTCTTCTCACTTATTGCCAAGTACAGGAAATACAACAGCAAAATTAAACTGCAGCACACCAGATTCAGGCTAGACATCAGGAAAAGTTTCTAACTGTCAAAGCAATACAACAGTGGAACCAGCTGCCAAGAGAAGTTGTGGGCTTTCCCACACTAGAGACATTCAAGGTGAAACTAGTCATCTGAGTGGGATGGTAACTTGGCATCCCCCAAAAGCAGGGGGTTGGATCCAATGGACTTCTTGGCCCCTTCTGACATTAGTATTATATGAGTCTATGAACTGATGAATCTGGAGGGCACTTGACTGTGAAAGGCTGATCAAGGAAAGCTTCACATGGTTTCACTGGTGGTACGAGCTGGTTGTCTTCCCCTTCTACCTTTCCATACAACATGTCAGACTTCTAAATTCCTTCACTAGCATTTTAAAGTTATGCTCTTGCTTATTCGTCAATCAGCAGAGAAACAGGGTTGCTTTTTATGCTGTTTACCATCCAGCATATGGTTGATTCAGGATAAATATTTGCGAATAATGCCATCAGTCCTTATGTTGGAAGTAACATGATCTGTCAGCTCCCTCGCATCCCTCTGGAAGAGGAGAAGGAATTTGCACCTGTTCCTGATGCCTTGCGCCAGGATGATATAGATTCATGACTTCATGAATGTCCCTGGCATGAGGACAGAGGCAGGCAAGGTCACACCTGCCCCCTTTCTGCTCTCAATGCAAAGCTATGTGTGAATGAATCTGAAACAAATAGCCTATCAGGGTATTGGTGTGCCATCCATTCAGCAGCACAGGATATTCCTATATCCATGACGTTTCCCTTAAATATACTTAGCTCAACAGGTTACCACAGGTGTTCCATACATTGATGTATAGTACCTAAGCAAGAGAAGGCATTTGCTGCTGCAGCTGCTCAGTGGGATTAGACCCCATTGCTAGCAATTAGGCATCACTTTCAAGTGTTCAAACTATCTTGTTACAATCCTTACAACAATCCTATAAGGTTGGGAATTATTATTGCTCCCATTTTGCAGGATTGTTGCTTCCATTTTGAGGGCTGAGGCTGAGAGGAACTAGTGTGCCTAAGACAATCTAATAAGCCGATGTGAGATGGAACCCCAGGATGCCCTGATTCCTAGTTCAGCCTCTTAATGAATTTCCTTGGCTTTCATTCACCTGATGTTAGCATGACACACGGTACAAACATTCAGGGCTTGCTTGACTATAGAGAGGAACCCAAGCTGGGTTGAAATAATATTTCTAGAGGTACTGGGTGCTTTCGAAAGGGTTAATCTTGGGCTGTATGCAGTGTTGGTAGCAGAGCCCGGGGGGATCAGGCATGTTTTGAAGTTCTGCCCCTGCTGAGGGCTCACTGTGAGCTCTCATAACCACTTGGCCCTTCTTTTCTTTGCTGTCACTTCCTATGCATTAGAAATCTCCAAGTACAGGAGCAAGGAAGAGAAGCAACCTCTGTGCACATCCTCTTCTCCTGGGATCGGCTCCAGAAGTTGAGGGCAGCAGCAATCATGATGAGGAAGAGAGAGTAAAAGGCCTCTTCCATCTTGCCCCAAAGCTGGGGCTAATCACGGCTGTACATGCTCTAAGATGTGTGGCCACAAATCCTCTGTAACATGGCATGGGACCTTGGGTTCATTTTTCTGATTTGGTGGCAGGTTAAGAGTATCAGGAAAAGACTTGGCCCTGGAAGTATTTTGAGAAAGACCAACCCTTGAACAGTTGATGGTTGTGTGCAATTTTATTTGCTTCAAGGACCTTCTGCAAGCATCGATTTTCCTGATGTACTGAAAGAAAGCTTAACTTTGGTATGGAGTGGCAATTGTTCAGGTGCCATTGACATGGTTCATATGACATGACAGCTCACTCTAGATGAATTAACCCCTGAGATGTCACAGCAGATGCTGTCCATCATTATGAGCATGGAAGTCCCAGGGGGCATTTGAGAACAAAAGAATCCTTGGATAACCCTCACCTTAGTTTAGGATTACATGAATGTTGTTTACCTCACAAATTATGCTTGCCACCTTGGTTCAGACAACACAACAAGCCCTGCTAACCTCAGGACTTGTACGGTCAGTGGTGGCCAGCATGACGTGCAATTTCTCCCAGGTAATAATCTATGATGGGCTGTTGTGCCATGTGAACTGACCCACTGTGAAATGTACCCAAACAGAAGTCATGTCAAGAAGATAATGAAATGTTATATGCCTTGTAAGCATATAATGACCTTATATGTAAATATATTGAAATTTAATAGTCTGAAGTTTGAAAGTATTTTACTATCATTTCTCTCAATAATATATGGCATAATATGATGCTTTAAGTGTATGTGTGCTTATAAATGTTCCCATTATAGAAATGTGTTTCAGATGTCTAGAGTAAGGAGAATGAGCATGTGTGGGTCAGGTGGGGCATCACAGCCTCAGCCCTTGTCTCTGATTCAACAGCTGTGCGAACAGATCCTGCACACGAGCACATGTGCATGTATTTGTTCATATACACAATTGGGAACCGTGTAAACAGCAAGGAACCCCATGTGGACATGCCTGTGTTCAAAGAGGTAGACACACGTGATGTGGGGCATGTTCTAACAGCGTGCTGAACGATGATGGCTCAGAGTAGGTCCTGCCCTCGCAATCTCAACATCCCCTCCAGCATACAAACATCTCTTGCACATATACCCTGGTGCATTCAGTCTCCTGAGTGCAATTGTCTGGAAAGGGCTAAGCAGAAAGTAGCTTCTGCTTGTGGGGTAAGAGGATAAAGAAGGATGCCTGGGAGAAGGAAGACAGAGAAAATAAGCAGCCATGGGGCAGCAGGGAGCAGAAAGGGGGTTGAAGAGGCAGAGTAACTCAGTTGCAGGTAATGATGATTGGTACTGGATTGGATAAAAATATCCTAATAAAATAAATAAATAAATAAAATGACAAAATTGGGGAGTCAGGACAAAGAAAGGAAACCTTCCTCAGCCATGTATTTTTAAATGATTGTGCTGCACAGGCAAGCACAAAAGGGTGACATCATTTGTCACCCAATACCTTCCTTACTGCATCTTTGTTGTTCCCTCCCACCTCCTTGCTGTGTGGCAGAGCCTTAGAGGCGACCCTGGGTGGGTGGGTCTGAGACAGGCCCCAGGAAGCAAGGAAGACTTGTGATTCATCTGTTGTTTCCCAGAGTGGATGCCACTGCTTTTACTTTGCTGGGTGCTGGGAAGAGGTTCATACAGCTCTCCCTCTCTGATATACTAACGGTCTTTGCACCATAGTGCAGTTCAACATAACTCCAGCTTTGTGCCACTGTCTTCTAATCTCTTTTGTTTTTTAACTAGAGCTCCGTCTGAAATTGGCCAATGGTCCATAGGCAGGCTGTGGTCTACCTTCCCTGTACCCCTTCTTTAATCTGTTATGCTGATTTTAAATATAGCAAGAAGATAAATTTAACTTCAACATATTTAATCCTGACAAAGCTTTTCGGAAGCAGCTGTTTGGCTTTCCACCTTGGAGGATCCTGTTCCTGGCCATTGCTTACTTTTTCAGTGCAAAGGCGGAACTAGACCAGAGTGCTTTGGTTATTGGGTGGCCTAGAAATAAAATGAACAACAACGGATTAAAATCCTTGTAAAGTTCTTGTGTTAGAAAAAGGCTAAACGTCCTCTGAATTCCTTTTAGGCTAAATATATGCATTGGTATCCTTCATGGATCACTGCCTTGTCGTGGCGAAGGGGCTTGCGTAGCGCAATGAAGGTATGAGCCTTGCCATTCAGGGCCACCCAAGACGGACAGGTCATAGCAGAGAGCTCTGACAAAACGTGATCCACTAGAGAAGGAAATGGCAACCCACTCCAGTATCTTTGCCATGAAAACCCCATGGACAGTACCAAAAGGCAAAAAGATATGACGCCGGAAGATGAGCCCCTCAGGTCGGAAGGTGTCCAATGTGCTACTGGGGAAGAGCCAAGGGCTAGTACTAGTAGCGCCAGAAAGAATGAAGCGACTGGGTCAAAGTCGAAAGGACACTCAGTTGTGGATGTATCTGGTGGTGAAAGGAAAGTCTGATGCTGCAAAGATCTATACTCCATAGGAACCTGGAATGTAAGATCCATGAATCAAGGCAAGCTGGA